>NW_024498462.1:13503185-13945495 GCF_017590055.1 Onychostruthus taczanowskii
GGGGTGGGGAAGAAGAAAAGAAAGTGTAGTTTTCCTACTCCAGAGCATTTTAACAGAGTATTTGTTGCCATAATTTAAGAAAAGGAATCAGACTGCTGGTCTGGAAAGAAGGGAGGATCCCTGGCTTGTAACGAGCAGTCCCTAGGGCTGTGTTTGAGTTGCTTTCTGTCCCCGTGATCAGAACTGGCTGAGATCATAAAACCTTTGGATCAGGTCCTGCAGAAACAGGGCATATGTATGGTTTAGGTTTTGCATAAATACTTTCAGAATGCTTTACCCTCCCAAAATCTGTCCCCTTTGAGTTCAGTGTGCTTTTTTAGGGCTGAATTCTGCCCGATTCCTTTAGAGGCACCACAGCCGATCCTCTCCGGAGGTGACGAGAGGGGAAGCTCAGAGCTCACCCCTTCTGCAGGACAGAACCTGCTGGGTCCTGCAGGCTTCTTCCACACGTGTCAGACCATTCCCCAAAAGGCAGTTTGTTGCTTTGCCACCTCCCCCACACAAAGAATAAATAATGTGAAATTAGGCAGACACCCAAGAGCTGGAAGCGCAGCAAGGCGCGGTGAGCAGCCGCGAGGGCGGCCGGCCCTGCTTTGGCATGGATCGAGGGGAGAACATTCCAGAGTTCCCCTGGCAGGGCCAGGCTTAACAAACAGGTCCACTTGACAAATTTCACCTCCCTTTCTGCTCATCTGGAAGCTTTCATCGCTGTGAATTTCCTCTCCTGAATTACCTGTGCAGTATTTCCTGCAGTCTGATGGCAGCTTGTAACTGGCTGGGATGCTCAGCTTTCCTCATTACCAGCACTGCCTGGCTGCCCACTGAGTTAATTGCTCCAAGGTTTTGTACTGCCAGGCAAAATTTACCTGCAAAGAGGCAAAGACCCCATGCCAGAATTAGATTTGTATCCAGAATCCTCACTTCTCTTCGCACAGAGAAATAAAACTCCTTGTCCAAAATGCTGGCACTCAGGTTTGCCACTGAGTGAAGGAATTTAGGAAGTGATGGCACAGTGATGGTTCCTTACCAGGCTGATCCTGATTTGATTTGATGTTACACAGACTCATGTTCAAATAATGTTACTGAAGAGATGCAGATGTTTCATTCACAGTATTACTGAATGTCCCCCAGGCATTTGGTTGGTATTAGGCTGCTGTTCTGACATGATGGGATGTTATCCCTTTCAGTTGTATTTCAGTCCTGATATTTATAGGAAAAATTTACAGAGGTTCATTTTCTATTCACTTCCTCTTGTAAAGGTAATTTGCTAAAAGTAAAAAAATAAAATAAAAAGAGGAATGGGCCATATGTGGAGACAGCTGTCCTGGTGAGTCCTGACAAGGTGGCCAGAATGTAAGAAAAGTCCTGTCTCTGATGATGCTACATGGTTTGTGTTGCTTTAAAAGATATAATAAGTCATTAATGGGTATCTAATTATATTTCTACTTTTCAGCTTTCTATCACCCTTTCCTTACAGCTCATGACAGGTCCAGTGACATCTATTTTCCTTTTACTTTTGCTTAGAAATAATCTCTCCATCCTGTTTCTAAATGGTCACTGTAAAAAGGTTTGTGGATTTGGAAAGATAACTGTCTTATGTTGGGTATCAACACAGGCTGAAAGTTAGGAGCTGTCATGCACAGTTGTCTGTCACATCCCAATCCATTTTTCAGTGCTGCAAGGAAGGTGTGAGCCCTGCTGAGCTGGAGTGGCAAACGTGGTGTGAGGGTATTGACTGGGAGAGAAGCACATTTTTGTTCTTCCTTATCCGACACCCCGTCATCCTCTCTGCACCCTCCTGCTGCTTTTCTGCTAACATTGCCACTGTTCACAGAGCAAATTAAGTTTTCAAGTAGGTTTTCAACTTTTTCTAGTGTTGGCTTTAAGCAGTGGAGAAGGTGAATTATGGAAAGTCCAGACACCACAGCCTGGCTGCAGAAACAAGGGGTGCACTCAGGATTGCTCTGTCTGGTCCCTCTTGGCGCTCCAAAGGTTGGGATGATTCCCCCTTGACTCCTGGCAATGCTTTGGTGATGGAACTCCTTTGGTGCTGGAGCTCCAGCTCATTACTTTCAGCACCTCTTTTTGCTGCAGTCTGTCCTGACAGCTTGAAAGGGTATTGATTAAGGGCTTAACTCACTTTTTATCACAGCTAATTATATTTTTTTGGCTGGGTGCTAGATTTCAAGACATTGGGTTTGCAGCAGCCTGCAGCACATGGAGGGGTGATTATAACTTGAGTGAACTGTTTGCTACAGGTTCTGACTACCAGCTATCAAAATTAGTATTCATAAGGAGTTTGAGAAGGAAAAATTTCCAGTCTTTTGAGATACCTGTTAAGAATTCAGATCTTATTTTCATCGTGGGTACTCAGCTGCTTCTCATCTTCCCTTACTCACGTTGCTGCTTGTGAAGATTTGGGAGGGGCTTGGAGCAGTGAACCACACAAATTTTGCTGCAGAATTGGCTCTGAGGCAGCAGTTGTGTTTCTGAAAGAGATGGTAAGAGCACACCTTTGAGAATGAGAGATGAAGAATTAACCAGGGGCAAAGGTCCTATTGTACTAATTAAATTTAATTACATTTATACGAGCATCAGTAGAGCTAATCCATTTTTTTCCTTTTTTTTTTTAATAGTGTTTACATGGTTATAGAGTGTTCATTGTAGTGAGGTGCTAAAGTTTTCTTCTTATTCTGTGCCAATTTCTTTTCTTTCTGAAGCTAAATATGTATTTCTAAATACATTCTAAATCATCTTAAAATACATAATTTAGTTAATCTGGGAAACATACTAAACCCAGGTGTTTAAGAAGAAGGAACAACATTAATTAACTTTGTGAGGAATGAGACCAATATTGCTCTTTTCCAGTTACTCCAATTTAGTTTCTCAGTTCCAGTTTCTAAAAAGAGAGCTGATGTAGGGTGTGGGCAGAGGTTTAATGTGGCAGTTTTCATAGTCACTCAAGTGAGTAAGTATCTTTCCCAATTGCTTCCACAAACATGCTCTTGTACACTGCCACTGGTGCTGGTTTGTTGCGCCCAAATTACAGAGGTGGTTGTTGAATCCTCCAGCATTTTCCAGTCCAAATCCTCTTGCTTTGAAAACAAAGGATTTTTGTTAGTAGAACTGAAATCTTAGTGACCTAAATAATTTTTGTTAGCCCAGTTATAGTGATGCTTACACTTATAATTCCAACTATATGCAGATAAAATTAATAAATGCCAGCTTTCTTTTATCTGCCCCTCTCTCAGCTGCTCAGGTGCTTTTACACTCCCTCACTGCTCAGTGGTTTCATTCTGGAGGGAGGTGAGAATACCTCAGTCAGGAGCATTCAGATCCTTTCAGAGACATGTGATTCTGATGGTTTCTTCTTCCCCACCCTTCACCATAGCCAGGGCCATCTTTACAGGCTTGCTAAAAATCCTCCACCTTGCTCTTCATGTGACTGCTTTGGCCCAAATTTATTCTATGCAGCAGTGCTGGATGCTGGTTCTTGTTTCTCCTTGTTAACCCTAAAGCTCCCAGGGGTGCATTCACCACCAAAGGATGGGTTTGTGCCTCTGCTCCCTCCAGTGTCACCCAGTGCCTGCTGTTCCAGGGGCTGCCCCTCCGCTCATGCCCTGCCTGCTCTCCTCCTCTGTGCTGCACTTCATCTGCAGTCAAAGCCAGTTCATCTTCCCCAGAATGACTGCCTGTGCTGCTGTTTATTAGTTCCATTTACTTTTATGTGTCTCTATAAAACAAGAGCTGCTTCCCTGAACCAGAAGCTCGCGAGCGGTTGTGCATTTCTGAGAGTGGCTGTGCCAGGCAGATGAACAAGCAGAGCAAGCACAGCTCAGCCCAGCAGGGCACGTCCAGCAAAGCCTGGCAGCACCTGAGCTCTGAGCTGAGCTTAGCCCAGAGCTCCTGCCCTCTGTGGAAATTGTAAAGGCAAGAAGACTTCCAGATTTACCGACTTCCTAGGCTGCATGGCAAAGGAAAAATGTGAATTAGCTGCACTTTTATTCCCTGCAAACATATCACAGAGTAAACCTCCCTCTTTTCTCTTCCACTGCAGTAAGCTGAAACTCTGAGCTGCCTTTTTCATATTTAGCTTTTTGCAAACTTCACCTTGTTACATCACCAGTCCTTCATCCCCAGGCTGGTACCTGCAGCTGCAGCTCTTGTTTCATTCATGGCTTTTGCTGTGCTCATTTTCCTTACCTGGGGATGCGTCCTGAAAGGTGCCCAGCAGTGAGATATCTGAACGCTGAAAAATAATGGTTAATTCTTCTTACTAATGAATCACAGGGATGAAATGTGTATTTGGGTGCTTCCTCTGCATCCTTAAATGTTCAGTTTTAGGCAGAGGCCCCAGGACTGTGTGTGGTAAAGATGTTGAGCACAGAGCACAGAAAGAGGGAAGTCTGGACTCTGAGTAATTTGCAATGAGCATTTGTAAGTAATTCCAGGTATTAAATGTAACAGCACTCTCTCCCCCTGTGATTTTCTGCACCCATTTTTTCTGTCTCTTCCTTGATTGCTAATCAAATTGCATATAGAAATGTTTTCCTGATGAGTCTCTGTCTCTGGGCAGTCTCTCCTCTGTGCTTCACCACCAAAACATGTAATTTGATCACTGTGTCTATATAATAGAATTCATTTTTTCAGAAGCTTGAAAGTGTTCCCCTCTGTGCCAAAGGCTAAATATCCCAGAGTCTGTTAAGTGGACTTGTCCCCCAAGTCTAAGGAAATAAATAGAATGCTGATTTGATAGTTTTAAGTACAATTTAAATAATCACAGTATCCCATTTCATAAACTGTGTGCTGCCACAGGCTTCTCCCTTTTGATTTTCATGTTTGGAAATGTTCTGCTGGGCTCTGTGTCCTTGTGGCCAAGGAGGATGAAGGGTTCCTGGGATGCATTAGGAGCAGTGTGGCCAGCAGCTCATGGGGGACATCCTCCCCCTGCACTCTGCCCTGCTGAGGCCACATCTGGAGCACTGTGTCCAGTTCTGGCCCTTGGTTTTGTGATTTTGCTTATTTGCTTTTACTGGGGGGGAAAAAAAAGAAAAAAGGAAAAAAGGAAAAAACCCCACAGGTCCCTATATTTCTGAAGCATTTTACTTTTTTCAAAAGTTGTAGGCTTTCATGTGTTTGTCCAAGCTCTCTAGAATGGGTCAATGATTCTGTAAAAGATTTGAGGCAATAATGAGGAGCACACGTGAGCAGAGCAGGAGACAGGATCCAGCTGTTACTGCATCGCCCGTGATGGCACTCTCAGACCCAAGTGAATAACAGACCTTTTAGGAGCTAAACTGCCAACCTGTCCCTAAAATATTCCTGTTTTTCTTATTGAGCTGGCTGTAGCTCCTGAGAGTCAGCAGGTGCTATTTCTGTGCTCCTGCTGTGGCTGTGGAGATGTGACACCAGCTGCCTTTGTCCCCTGTTTGTCACTCGTGTGCTTTGCCAAAGGTCAGGCCCTGAAGATTTCTGCTTAACTTTGGAGTCTGGTTTCTGATGCTGCACCAAGGCAAATTGTCTGTTTAAACACTGTCTGGAATGAGTTGTCTTTTGCTTACAGTGGGCTGATTTGAGTCACAGTCCGCAATGAATAATGAATGCAAAGGAGAGGTTGAAGTTCAGTCACAAATTATTATTTATGGAATTAGTGCTGACTTCTCGTTAGCACTTGAGTGTGCCAGACCAGCTCTGGAAGGAGTTAGGAGATTGCTTAATGAAGATTCATTTATTAAGATGCATGGCTGACCAATACACTGGTTATCACATTGATTTTAGGACTGGATCAGAGTGTGAGCAACCTTTGCATAGCTGAGGAGTGAAAAGCACCTAAACTACTTTGGGCAACTTCTGAGTAATATTTTTTAAATTTTCTACTCTTTGTATTAAGAAGTAGCTCATTCTTTCCTTCATTTCTTCTTTAAAAGCTTTGAAATAAAGAAATTTTACTATATGATAATTTTTTAAGTAGGACTTTGTATAATAATGCAGGATGATATTGCACAACTAATCCTTAAATTTTCATTTCATATGGCAAAGCCTGCTGCAATTCCCTCCACACAGGCAGATTTAGTCTGCTCCAATCTTTGTGGTTCTGACAGACAAATTATATAGGAATGTCAAAAGTGTAAACACAGTATAAATACATCTGAAAAATAGAATGTCTACCAGATGTTTTATTCATAGGCATGGACCAGTGTCACCTAATCAGGGGGGATAAATGTCTCTTTAAACATAAACAGTTTATGGATATTAATTGAGGTTATGTTGTGCCCCACCCTCATGTCTAAATCTGGGGGTTTTTCTTATTGTTCTCCTTAACAAAAATCATCTGATTGCTCAGAGGTGAATACCTACACAAGGTTTAGGCACAAGGTATTTTCTTGTTCCTGTTACAGTCATCCTTGGTGTGCATTCACCTTCTTCCACACCCTTCCTGCTCTGGGGAAAATCCAGGGAATACGCTTGGCTTTGATGGAACAACTTAAAAATGCATCCAGGTGTAACCCAGGTGTTGTCAAAAAAAGAACCTGGGGGCTCCTGTGTGACCCATGGGGGACTCAGTGCCCTCCCGAATTTCCATTCTGATGAACTTAAAAACCAATCAAACAAACAAACAAAGCAAAGAACGAACCACCCCAAGCCACCCTGGATGTCCAATGCTTTATTTTCCTGGATGGGAAAACTGTCATTGATTGTTTGACTCAAGTTTTGAGCTGGCTGAGATAACACAAATCATTACACTTTAAACTATAAACTGCAAAAATTGAACTTTCTGCCTTTGGGGGGAGCATCTCAGTGGGAACCTTTTGTCAGACGTTAGCTTGCACCGAGGAGACATTGACTGCACAACTTTCCATGGCTGGAGTTAATTGTCTGCCCCTCTCTCACTGCTCCAGATTGATCTGGTTTTCTGCTTTTCCTGCAGACACGCTCCCTTGGAGGGCAGGTGGGTGCTTGGGCAGCACGTGGCAGGGGCTGTGCTGGATTTCTGAGCTTCAAAACAGACCTGAGAGGGGGAAATCTACCTTGGAGTGCCTTGGCAAGCAGCAGGTGCCACAGAAATTTCAGCTGGTGCTCCTTGGAGGAAGGCAAAAGGGGGAGGTTAATGCTCATTGTCCATGTCTGGGTGTCTCTGTCTTGTCCTGTGGGACAGGAACAGCCTGCAGGTGATGATCAGCCAGCTTAAACAGCAAAATTTGACCTTTTTGGTTTTATTGTGTTACTTTTAATCAGCTTAGCATTTTACAAATTTTCCTTAAATATTAAAAAAAAGAAAAATCTGTTTGCTTGTCTGCATTAATGTACGAGATCTCTACCAACTGAAATGGAAAATATGTCCAAAATCAAATTAGGTTTCAGTATTTTTCATTCACTGAACCTATGAAAAACCAAATTAGCTTGTCCTTTTTTATGGGTATTACCAAGAGTCTTCTTAAAATAGTTTAGAAGTCAAACTATCTATTGATATAAATATTTTGGATGAACAAAACAGTAAAAGTCTGAGGGCACAATGTTTTCAGCTGCCTGGGATTAGCCTGATTTATTCTGCTTCTGTTTTGGACTTAATTATGATATCACTAAATATTCCCAGAAGTATCACAGAACAAACAAATAAGCAAATTAAAAAGGAGTTTGGTTTAAGTTTTCTTTTTGTTTTGTTTGTTTTGTGGTTTTTGTTTAGTTTTGTTCAGTTTGCCCTCTTGGGGGGATTACTTTTGGTTCTTTAAAGGCTTTAAAATGGCTGAAGAACTTGCTTAATCCATGTGCTGCTTGTGGAGAGATGAAAAAGAACATGACATAATTGAAGAAAGGCTGGTGTGAGAGCTAATGTGGTTTTCAGGAGCCTGTTGAGAAAATCATCCCCAGCAGTGGGACTCCACCGCAGCTTCTTGCAAGCACTGGGAGCGGAATTAATTCTTTGCCACCATCCCCTTATCCACGAGGCACTGAGGACCCTTGGCCTGTTGCCATGGGAAGAGGAAGGGTTTATAGATGGTTTTGTAGAGGTTGGTGTTAAAGATTAGGCAGAATGTTTGGTTACTTGTGCAATAATTCAAACTAAGCATAGAATCTGCTGAGATAAATTTGCTGTTCCCTCGTTCAGAATCGCTATTTTTAATGCTTCAGCTGCTCATGAGGGAGTGTTTTTGTCTGGAGCTGTAGCAGAGCTGTCAGGGATGCAAGCTCGGACAAAATCAACCTTTCTGGGAGGATGTGATGCCTGGTGGCTGATTTTGATTTGCATTGATTTGCCTGTGTTGTTGTTTGATTACCTCCAGGCTGGTGCTGGAGATGAGGGTTTTTCTGTTTGATCCCCCATTAGGCTCTTCCCTCCATGTCCCATCGATACCTGCCCCAGGCTCTCACTGCTCTGCCCCTGCTGTGTGAGCTCCCTTCCCTCCTGCCTCTGCTGCTGCAGAAACTAACTGGGGAAAATTTGGGGTGGGACTGGGGCTGGGCACAGCCCTGCTGCTCTGGCTGTGCCTCTGAAATAAATGGCAGTAAAACATTTCAGCGTTCTTTTAATGCCACGGAACTTGGTGGAACTTCTGTGAGGATTCCTGAGGAAGCTCTGGGATGCTGCTCTATAGCAGGGCTTTGGTTAGAGAGTCTTTTGGAAAGTGCTTTGGTCATTTTCTGTAGAGTGCTCTTTGTTTTGATGATTTGATACAAGTTGTGTTAATGCTCAGTTGCATGACTGATACAGGAAAATCACTGACTGCTTCTCTACTAACATTTTCTTTGTGAAGGGAAACTTTAATATTGAAATAATCTCCCCTTTTTCCCTGATCTGGTTTTGTCAGTGGCAGCTTATTGGGAGTCAAGCTGTGGCCCTGTTTTGTGTATCTTCAGGCTGTTACCATGTTTTAGATTATGAATCTGGATTTCATTGGGGTTTTTACCACTCACTTCACCCAACAGCTGTTTGGAGGAGGCAGGGCTGGCGTAAGGTGTGGATTGAGTTTCCCATATGCAGGTAAGGCACCTGTCAGGGTATGGTGGTGCTGCCTTGGAACATTTTAAAAGTCTGACCAGATTCAAGACTGATTTGCTGACAGGAGCATCCATGCTTCTAATGTAGGTGCTGCATTCTGTTGCAGAGCTGATAAGTTGTTGGACAGGACAGATTTGAGGCTCTCCCGAAGCTCAGACTGCTCTTGTGGAATGAGGGGTCAACTCTGGTGGGAGCAGTGCTGTCAGTGCAGCTGCAGAACAGGAGAAAAACACATTTACAGGGGATAGCAGATAATTGTTATGGCTCAATCTTCAGCTTCATGAACCTGCAGAGCAGTTCAGCAGGAACTTTGCTTGTCAAGGCATCCCTTCCTTAGTCGTGGGTTTCTCAGCTCTGATTTGAAGGTTTCCATTAATGAAGATGTCTGTTCCTCACAGATGGAGCACACTGCAGAGCACATCTTCTGCAGCCACCAGGTTTTCAGTCTGGTTGGAGCAGATAAGATCATTGTTGTTCTACCATGTAGCTCACAGAGCTTTAGTGTTGGATGATCTCATAGAGGTTTTTAATCCATCTGGCTCCATCAAAATGGGCTCTGTTACTCCTCAGTGGGTACCTAGTGGTATTAGCCAAATTACTCAGAAAACGTTTGATTGAGTCACTTTCTTTCAGGGTTGATACTGTTTTAAGTGATGTTGTGTGTGCTGGTATTTATGTGTATTGTCTTTGTAAGGTGCACATGCATCATTCCCAGTTTGGGGCAGTCTGTGATACTTTATTGAAATGTAAATAATTTACTTTGGTCTATCTTCAGAGAGAATAGCTTTTTTCTCTGGGGAAGCATGCTAGATGGAGAATGTGAGATGAGATTACAACTTGCCTAAGAGTGTCCCTTCTGCCCAGGACTCTCAATTTCATTTTGGATTCTGCCAGTGACACAGCCTAACCCTCAGTCATGAGAATCAAGAGGGCATAGCCATTTGTGCTTTGGTTTGTTGTTTTGTGAGTTGTTTTAACAACTGTTTTTGCAATTCTTTTCTTCTGAAATGGAATTCATATTTCTAAAGCCCATTCAAGTAAAGAATGATGTACTTGTGCAAAATACTATTGTGCTATAGGCTGCTTTTCACATTTCTAACATCTGTTGTCAGTCTGGGGCAGCTGTTGTACATTTGTATTGCTGGGAGAAGGAAATTTACTGCAATGCAATACCCACAGGATGTGAAAATGCTTAATGTCTACCTGGAAGGTGTGAGAGTTTGTCACTGATAAGGAACTTTGCACAGTTATGGTGATAGGGTGAAGTGCTCGTGGAGTGACACACAAATTATTGATTGGAGCTGGAGAATCCTCTTTGGTAGCTGCTGTTTGTCTCCTCTTTCTTCTGTAGGTCCTGGGGGAGTCAGCTGGGAATTAGACTGTAGCCACTACCAAGAGTGGATTTATTGTCTTTTAACTGTGGGGGGAAAATGGGGAATTTCTTTTGAGGCAGGGATGTAAACAAGGCAGAGAGGGAACGTGTGGGCTGGGTTACAGAGAGCCAGCACGAGGGCACGGAACACATGAGGAAATCATTCCCTCCCAGCTAGGGAAATCACAGCCACAGCTGCCTGATATCTTCCATCAGAGGCTCTCAGCTTTAGCCATTATTTCTGTTGAGGAACAAATGAACATGTGCTGGTCCTGAGCCCAGAGGCAATTGCAGGGATGGAGGTGAGGGGGACCATGTGCTGCTCGGGGTCCCCTGTGTGTCACACCAGCACGGACTGGAATCTGTGCTGGTTTGGGCTGGGTTCATTTGGGATGTGACAGGACATTTCTCCAGCAAATCCATCCCTGTCTGTGTGTCATGTGTCTACAGCAGCACAGCCCAAGACTTTTGAACTTCTGGGAAGGGGCAGCTGGTGTGCTATAGGCTGCAGTTTTGCTTCTGGTTTCTCCAAGAACTGCTTTGAAACCAAAGCAATGCTGCCAACAGTCTTTCAAACAATGAGCCTTCTTCAAGAGTTTAATATTAGTCCATGGACTCCCAGGCAGGAATTGGGTTTTCAGAGAGGGGGTGGTTGTTTTTTATCAAAAAAAAAAAATTGTTTTTTCCCCCTTCTTTTCAACACACAAGAGATCGAAGTTCCTTTATTTTATATTCTGTGCAAAGGTCTGAGTTTGGAGCTTCATCCCCTTGTGGTTTTGATTTCCCCATTGCAAATACCATGTTTGTATGTTTTCTTTGTTATGGATCTCAAAATGTCTAAATGTCTTATAAATTACATTTTGTACTTCTGCAGCTGAATCACCTATAACCAATTGTGCAGCTCTTCCTTCCCTTCCTGGCTCACCTCTGGCATTCCTCCACTTCTGGATAAAGAGATTTTTAAAAAGCCTGGGCAATTATCTATAACAGTAACTACCAATATTTTTGATTCCTCAACATCATATGAAACTGCCAAACTGTAGAATTCACTCCATTAAAGGGAGTTGCTGAAGTTCATGACGTGCCTTGATTTCTGACTCCTGACGAAAACGCATTTCAAACTCTGTTCAAACACAAGATGTTCAGCAATAAGCATTTGCCTTTCTCTAATTTTTCACTAAGAACCAATATGATTTTAAATAAACAGGATTCTTTAAACAATTATGATTAGTCTCTGGTGTAAAGAAGGGTCCTGAGTGTGTTTGATAAGGCAACAACAAAGAGCACGAAATGAGCAAAGCTGATTCTGCAGATGTCTGCAGATCATACTGAGATATAATTGAAGGAGAGGAGCTTGTTGCTTCTGATGGTTTAAGTGCCTTGCACACCCACTGCATGCTCTGAGCACAATAAAATGTTCTATCACACATTCCCTTCATCATACCCAGCATAAGATCCATACTCCTGCAATAATAGCAGGGATAATTAATTCTGGCTTAAGTATTTGGGAAATTATTGAGTGCTGCAATTACAGCCTTTCCAAATGACAATCTTTAGAAGCAAGAAGCTGCCTCTACATTCCCCCCAGATCTCAGTGCACTGAGAAACTTCTCTTCAGCACCAGAAGGGAAAAGCCCCTGCAGGAGTGAATCTTAATGTAGTATTAATTGGGTAACACAGCTCTGAAACACAGAGGGTGCATTTAGAACAGGACAAATAATCTGAAACACAAGTTTGATGAATTCCCTTCATCTCTGTGCTGTGGCTGCTGCAGCACTTTTGTTTGTATTGATCTGAACGGCGTGGAAGTTTTCTTTCATCTGTCATTTACATTCATTTTACCTCTTGCAATTGCCTCTGCCAGCTTTACATGCTTGTTTTCTGGTGAATCTATTAATAAGATTTCCAGTACATCAAAAGAATTTCTATTGGGCAAAGGTAGAATATAATACACTTGAGGTGTAGGAGGGTTCCGAGCTGCAATTTTACCTACTAAAAGTTATTAATGAGTTTTGTGAAGTAAAGAAAATAATTGGAAAGCATAATGCTAATTGCATGCTATAGATTTTCCTCTATTGCTTACTTGTTTAGCAAGTGACTTGCAGAATGGAATATTTGCACCATAGCTTTTTTTCTGATTGCAATATGCCTTCTGAATTGACAAAAATAGGCCCAAAGGTCAAATTAATTAAAAACAGTAGGAGAAAGAACACAAGCTCAATGCTGCAAGTTTGTATTTACATATTCTTGCCTGAAAAATGTGCGAGGTGCATTTTGTTGTGTGCAAAGCCCAGATGCTCTATGCCAACAAAAATAAGAAATATCTTAAATAGTAGAATTAAATGGAGTTCTTTACTCAGGAAAATTTCTGCATGATGGTGATTCCAGGGTGGGCAACCAGGGCACTCAGCATGGGTTTTGGGCAGTATAACTGATTCAGGGGTACAGGTCTGTGTCAGCGTGAGGAAGGTGCCCATGCCCACAGCATCCCCCTGCTGCCCACATCACTTATGCCAGCTTTGCCCACACTGATGTTCTTGCCTTTTCCTACTGCTGTTTCCAAAATCCTCCCTGGCTCCCAAGTATCTACAGCAATTTGCCTTCCCCTGAGCTGTAGGAACACAGAGCAGAGCTAAAGCCTTGCATTTGCTCCTCCATGGCTGCATATTACAAGGGATTTCTGCCTTTCTGGATCAAGCAGGGCAAGCAGTTTCTTTTCCTGACCCTGAACTTGGTGTCAGCCTTGCAAAAGTACTTCAGGTTTATGGGTTGCAAGTTTAATGTGGTTTGTATGGAGAATAATATTCACCTCTGATGTAACTGAGCTGTACATGGAGTTTGAATAATCCTGAAGCAATGATTGTAGGGGTGTTAATGTTTAGTGTGGCAGGTGAGGAGATGGAGGTAGCTCTGAGAGCACTCAGGGAGCTGCAGGAGCAGCATCAGCTGTGCTCTTGCCCTTCCCTCCCCAGCCTCTCAGCTTTCTCAGCTCTTTGGGGCACTAGAGAACTTTCCAAAGGTGCAGGGACTCAGACTGAGGATTGTGCTACTGATGAGTACACAGTAGTGCAGTTTTGGGGTTTATGCAGTAAATGGCTTGGGACCAGCTGGTTTTCAGCATCCTCTGCTCTGCTCAGTGCTGAGACAGGGGCTCTGGGTGTCTGGGCTGTGCAGTCAGCAGCCTGTGAGGAGGAGCTGCCCTCCAGAGATGCCCAATCCTCACTTTTAGAACTTCTCTCCTATCTCCTCTTGGTGCTTTGTGTATTTTTGCATTAGCACCTTTCTCTTGGCTGCTGCAGTTACCAAGTGAAGTTCTGCCTGAGTTTCTGGGTTTCTGGTTCCTGTGTGTGGCTGCAGCTTAAACCTTGCCCTGTTTGCCAGGGGGGCTTCCCAGGTCCCAGGTCTGGGCTTTGCAGAGCCAGGTCCTGGTGACAGAGCCCAGCCCAGCACTGACCTTGCTCAGAGCTGAGCTCTCAGTGGGGCTGCAGAGCACGAGTCCCACGTGTGGGTGTGACATGGGACAAGGGCAGCTGTCCCCTGCTCAGCTGAAACAGCAGCCCTGGGCTGGCTGTGAGCAGAAAAATCCTTCCCCAGCCTTCAGCTGGATCCTCTCCTTGTCCCTCACCCAGAACTGCATCGCTCCTTCCTGCAAACTAACGTGTGCTGCATTTCCTCAGCAATTTGTGCTGCTGTGTTTTGCTCCAAGATAAGTGAGTAATCTTAACGCTGCTAGAGAATGGCTGCACTGAATATGGAAATAAGCTGGGAAGATTTAAGGAACAAGGGAAGGCTAATGGCTTTATATTTTGCTTTGCTGAAATGACACGAGTGGTGAATTGTGAAAGGCAGTTATATATTCTGATTATCTGAAAGGGCAATTGCAGAGGCATCGCTCTGGAGGAGCGAGGGATGATCTCAGTGGTACAGTGCAGCACTTCAATTTGCAAAATTCTTCCCATTTGCAAATAGATATTTCAGGCATCCATTTAAGAATGCATTATTAGCATGTAGTTAGACTCTAGTAACTTTGAATATTTCATGTATTCTACTGTAAATAACAGCTAAATCTTATTCATTATCACCCTGATAATATAAGCTGTGAAAATAGTGATGCAAATGGGAGATTTCTGACTTTAATCAAATAAAACACAATCCTTTTTCTTAAAACAGCTTAGAGAGAAAAATAGATCTTTCAGATGTTTGAAACAAAAGCAAAGTATTGTTCACTATAGCATTTATCATCCAGAATCTTTCTATTTACAATAAGAGAAGACTGAAAGAATGCAAAGTGTACCAGTGAACAATTCCTTTATTTCAGTATGTGGAATGACTTCTCTTGTTGAGAGCAAAACTTTTATCTTGGAATTGGAAAGGGAATTTCAGGACAAAACTTTTAGTGGAAGTTTTCTTGATCTAGAGAAATTTTCCTAGACCACTGGAGTCCACTAGAGAGTGTCCTGCTGAAAAAAGTGTCCATCCTAGGATGCTGGAATTCACTTTGTGCAAATCAAATGCAGCATGAACTGCATCACTGCTCGCAAATTTTGGCCTAGAGCTTTATTTTATATATGCCAGAAGGTTTTCTTGGTAACTCTTGCTTCTTCTTGACCCAGTTCACCTACAGGTGAAGTAAGTATTGCTGAGTAAGAGAGGTGACCTTGGTGGCCAGCACACTGTAAATTTAAAATTAAAGATGAGTAATCAAGGTGGTTAAAAGATATTTTCTCAAGGCCACAAGGATAGCTGTTGCAAGGATAACTCTCTCATACACAGAGCAGAAAAGAGAATGCTTTCAATGCTCTCTAAGAAAGTCTTGAGTTTCCTCAGAGTCCATTTTGGGCAAGGGAAAACTGTTTGTCTATTCTTTCCCTTCTCCAGAAAGAGCAAGATGCTTTTATTGACAGCTGCATGAAATACATTCATTTTATCTTTGCATTTTATCTCTCATCAATTCCAATTCTAGCTAATCAAACACTTGATATCAAACATTATAGATTTCCTGCTCTATCAAATGAAATGCTGTTATAATAAAGGTGTGCTGCCATAATAAATGGAGTGAGATAGTGACATGCCAAAGAGCTGCTTTGTTGCTCATTTTAAAAGGATGCTTTTGGCTTTTTTGCTTTTAAATTTTTTTTCACCATAATAAAACGAGTTCAATTCAACAGCTACATGAATGCAAATCAAACATAAAGTTACTGCTTGTCTGTATTACATGAACTGCTTTATAGTCATCCACACTGGGAGGGAAGATTTTATTTTGAAGAGTGAAACGCAGCTGAAGTTGCACCACTACTTGAACTGGAGCAGTTAAGAACAATCCTTGCACAAATCTTATTTTGCTTCTGACTTCGGCACACTTGCAAGCAAAAAGGCCAAAATTAAGTAGAAATCCCTTTTCTGGAAAGCACTAATAAGAGCAGCTCTATTTCCTGCCTCAAAAATGATGAAAGAACATTTCCAGGCCACTTCAAGTGAACACTTGTTCAGCTCCTGGGGTTACACACACCAGTGTTGCTTCAGAAAGATTTGACCTTTGCAGGAAAAACTGAACAGGAAAAATAGTGGCAAAGGGAAATAAGATCAGGTCCTTGAGGTTTCTTCCAGGTCTCTCCAGCCCTAATGACCTCCTCAGGGCTGCATTTAAGGCTTAGCCTTTTTAAGGATACAAAAGGACCTCACTGGAGGTCTGTGAGTAATTCACTGGAATATTTTTCATTCCATGAGTCCATACCTTGCTCATGAAGAAACATGAAATTTATTTATCTGAGCCACGACTGAAATGTATAATTAGCATGATCAAATTAGAGCTGGAGTCCCATGGACGTTTATGAAAGTAGAAATTCTCCTCCATTTCAATATTAACACAAAGAATTCACAATTCTGATAAAACCCAATCAATATTTCTGCTGGAAAAGGTTCAGTGCTGCTGGGGCAGCAGTCAGAAGTGATGTCACGTACTGCTGAAATGGTTCTGTATTATTGTTTATTATAGTATTCTTTTAACTATAAAATGGCTTTGCCTATCAGATATCAAGCATTCAAGATTATAACCTCAAGGATGATGGAAATTGAAGAATGTATTAAGGAAAAAAATCAGAATTGATATTTTCCTCTTTTTCAAACTTAGCAACAGCGCAGCCATAGTGCAACTTTCATGTGTAATTTTAATTTAATCACATGTCAAATTGAAGGCTTAGATGAATTAAACTTTAAAAAGCATGCTCTCAGCTATCATTTTGACATCTAGCATGCAATAACTGCCTTTCAAAAGCTAAATAAAATGTTTGACATGCTTTAAATGTTATTTTCAATTTTATTTGCTTTTATTTCATTTCTTTGTTGTTATTTTAAGAAGCCCAGAAAATACAATTTAATTGCTGAGTGTTGCTGGGGAAAGTCTTATGAGAGATGCTCTGGTACAACGAGGATTAGTGTCTGGAAATAAATACCCTTTGAAGTTGTTAATCAGAAATTTGTGAAGTTCCAGGTTCATAATGGGTTTGTTCAGCAATGATTTGGGGAATGGGTTTGTTCCATGACCTCAGTGCTGCGAGAGGACGATGGCAGTGTTGGCTTAGCCCCTGCTTACTTCAGTAAAAAATGGAAAATTTGCTTCTTGAAGCAAAGCGTTGGTTACAAACCCCTTCCTTTTCCCTGCCTGCATGGGAAGGGTTTCCCAGAGCTCTCTTGCAATGGCCAAGAGCTGCAATATCTGACATTTCCCTTATCAGCTGGCTGCAGTTTCAGCTGCCTGCAAGAGGAGCCTGCAGGGACCTGAACGTGTGATTCCTGAAAGGCACCCGAGTGAGCCAGTGCCGCAGGTACAAGATAGCCCTGCAAGATTATTTCCCATCACTGGAGAGAGTTCTTTGTGTCAGGGAGTCCAGCTATAAGATCTGACAATTTGAAGTCATTTCCATTTGAGCAGGTGTAGGGGCACCATCTGTTCTGCTGGTTTTCTGTGGACCTAGTAATTCTTTCATTGAAAATGTACAAATCTGTCTAAGATAATCACCCACGTTGACTTTCTATTTGTCTGGGCAGCCAACCCAGCTTTTATCTGCCCTTTTGAAATTAATAGGTTATGCTTCCTGCTTCTAAATAAATTAACAAAGTGGGAGGAGTTGTTTAAATCAATAAAAATGACAGCCTAAAACTATTTACTTCTCTTATACTACTTTGGAACAGTTAGATTTTTAATCACAGTGAGAAAAAACAAAAGTATTTATCAAATCTTCTCTTCTTTAGAAGGCATCCAGATACTGTATTTTCCCTTAGTAATTAGTGAGGGTGTAAGATACCAGTAACTAATATTAATGGGATTAAATTAGGAGGACTAGCAAAATATATAACAAGAATGTCAAAAGGATTCTATTGGATTTCTTTTGGAAGTTTTAAAGAGTTGAAAATGCAGAGTCTTGCCAATATTCAAAAGGGTAAATATGGTAAATTGGGAAAACAGCAGGTCTGTAAATGGAAAATCAGGAACTGAAAGTGAAGCAACCAATAAATTTGGGGCAGTGGCTGGAACATCTGAACTTGTTCAATGAAAAGAAGACCTTGTTCATCAAGTTTTATCTGTGTGAGATGATAATTCAGGTTATTAGTGTTGGCAGTAGCTGGGGAGGTGCCTTTTCATGTGAGGTAGGGAAAAACTGATTTTAATTCCCACTAGGCTTGGACTGCTGAAATCAGCTGGGCATTGACACTTTGCACAATGCCTCTTTCCTTCCCCTGAAAGATGAGCCCTTCATTTTTCTTTTTGAAAAAACCCCAACAAAACAAAAACCCCCACACCCCAAACCCAAAAACCAAACCCACTCCTATGCACTCTTTTTGAAAAAACCCTTACAAAACAAAAACCCCCAAACCCAAAAACCAAACCCACTCCTATGCAAGATCACTGCAGGGCACATTAAATAAATCATAAAAGGTCACTGCTAAATTAGAAAAGGTGAATGCAACAGTGATGTGTTTTTAATGAAGTGTTTCTATTTGTGTGTGATAATGGTGAGCAATTTGCCATCTTTGTAGATGTCCAAGAGAACAGATCCCTGCTCCAAAAATAGAGGAGTTTAATTTGAGTGAAAGATTGTAATGAACTGTATTATATATCTGGCCTATGAAAAAGCCATCAAAATAATGAAATAAGATCTTAAGTTTAGTGTGCCAGGCTGCAAAACTTAGGGGAAATACAGACTTATAAAAGAGTCAAGAGAAACTCTTTGAGCTGTATTTGTTGTGCTCGGCTCTACTCTGTATGGGGAAAGGAAAAATGAAAATACTGGCTTGTCTCTGTTGAGTTTCAACACAAAGACATATTTCCCACTGGGTTTATGGTTGGATCCTCTCAGGCTGTTTGTTTTAATGCTATTCTGAGAATTTTGCACTGATAGTTGCTGGGTCCTGTTTGTCTCAATGAAAGCCTGGGCAACAAAAATTGCTGTTTTGGAACAAAAGGTGATAGTTGAGGATAAAAAGATAGGAGCTGGAAATTGTGGTTTGATTAGAGATCTTTCTTTACTGCTTGTACTTGAAGGTAGTTGTTTTCTAGTTTTTTTAGGTATTTCATACCCTCCTAACATTTGAAGTAAACAAGCGACTGAGAAAATTAAAAATTTATTTGACTACTCCTTTATTTACTGGCTGCTAATAGTGGAGAGAAATGTTGAAGTAGTCCTGTTCTTTTGTGCTGTCTCACAGCATCTCCTAAATAAGGTCTGTTTTAAATCAGAATTATCATCTAAATAATATAATTAATTCAGCATAAATTAAAAAGTAATGTTTTTTCTTTATGATCTCCTTTTAAATGGATATTAATTTGCTTCAATGAATGAAGATAATAAGGTTAATAGTTTAATGTTCCTCAGTTGATATCTGCTGCTTTTTCTATTACCTTTTTTTTCCTTTTTGATTATAAATTGGCTAACCCCTGGTGTATAATACCAGAAATCATCCCTTCAGTGTATCCAAAGCTATTTACTTAGACTCATCTTTTATTATTCCCACTGCCACAGTCTAATTATTGTAGTGAAAGATTGAACACAGAGTAGTTTGGGGCTTTGATCAGTCTTCATATAAATTTCAATAATGAGAGTAAAAGGTTTGCGGTTTTCTGAGATAATTTGATCCCTCCAGACACACTCAGCTTTTACCAAAGGCAGTGAATGCCATCTGAGACCTCTGACAGCATTTGTGTCTGGTCTGTGACATCTCTGCAAGCAAAATGCTTTTCTCATGCCAATAAAGAGTAATTTAATATTTTTAAATGTGGCAGAGAAACTCTAGACCGCTGCATGGTTTTATTTTTTCCTAAATTTTCACTTCACTGTCCCCTATCAGTTTAATTGTATGTATTACAAGTTTCTACATCAGAATCCTCTAAGAATGCATAATAGGTTTGCTTGCATTTCTCTCTTTTTGAAAAAGTATACCAACTGTCATCCAGATAAATAAAACAAACCATAATCCTTGTTATTCTATTACTATCGGTGCTGGCTCCCTTCGGAGATAAATAGAAAAGCAGCTGGAGACTGAGGATATTTTGTAATCTTATAAATTGAAATTTAAATGCCTCAAGGAGGAAATTTCCAAAATAATTGTGACAGAAGATAAGTCCCAGCTTTTGGCAAAATTTTATTAGAATTACTTGTTCCAGATCGTTGTCTGACGCCTGCATGAATTAAGGAAATGGCAGCACTGCCATGCAGAGGAATAGCTGGGGTTTTTCATCTTGATAAATCTTTCTGGAAGAGCTCTGTCATCAGTGTTATCAGGTGTGACACACTCAGGGACACAATCAAATTTAAAATCATGAGCCTTTAGCTGATGTCAGTTGATTTTAAATCATACAGGTCTGATCTTTCTGACTAATCACATCTCAATTTATGCAGCTAAATATTTACCATCTTTAATTGAATGTGAGGGTTAGTTAGAAACATTTTTAATTTTGCTTGGGGCATGGGATTCGTTTTTTCTCACTGGGCTAGGAAGTTAAAAAAACCTTGGTGACTTTTTGGTCTCTTCTACTGTCAGTAACCAGTAGTACAGAGCAACAACCATTGTGCTCCCAGTCATTTTCAAAAGTCAGTATTGGTGTCTAATGTTAAAACTTGGGCTAAAAATTTTTTAAAAATACTTAAAATCACTGGTGGCTTGGTGAGGAGAGGATATAACACAACACAAAGGCAGTGCAACCTCACAAAATACAGCTTTTACAAACAGCTCATGCAATGGAGGTGGATTTTTTTCATACTGTGAATACCAAACACATTTCAGATGAAAGAAATAGCATTTCCCTTTCCACATGTCATAGCTGTACATCTGTGCAAGCTGGGTGCAGTTTGGAGTGCAGGGAGTGAATGAGAAACATTGCAGGAATGATTTCACTGAATCAACTCAACAAAACTTCACTTATTTGGGCTTTGAGGAGAGGATTGATTGACACTGCTGGTGTGGATAGGGCTCTGAGAGGCACCTGGGGTGGAGTGGAATAGGACACATCAGTAATTTCTGTGTCTCCATCTGGTTTTTTTGGGCTGTGCAGAGACACTCAATGCATTTTCACCCAGCTGTGGTGGAAAAGGCAGCAGGAGGAGCAGGACCACTGTCCCTGCCAGGCCTGAGAGAGCCCTGGGGCAGCTGCAGGCAGGCAGATCTGGAGTTCAGTGAGCACTTCTGGTGACCCCAAAAGTGCAATGGGGGCACTTGGGGGTGTTGGCTGTGACCCTTTCACCATCTGAACCTTTTCCCAGTGGGTTGCCAGGCTGTCCCAGCAGCCACAGAGGGGTTGTCCTCTCCCATTTCCATCCCATGGAATTGGGAGCCGTTCTGTGTTCAGCTCTTCAACTGAAATGTCTTGGCTTGATCTGTTCTAGTGTTTCTCAAAGATCTGCCAAATGAGGGAGAGCCTCAAATCTGCAAATTTGATAAACAGGAAAGCAGGGCTGGAAGGCAACGGATGAAGTCATCTGGGAAAAGGGAATGCAGGAACAATGAATGCAAAGTGCAACTCTTAGGCTGCAGCAATCGATGGCAATAACCAAAAAGGGAACAAGGAGGAGATCAATAAAGAGGACCTGGTCATTATGATGGTTGGCAAGGACACAAATGTGTTGTGCTGCCATGGCAAAGGAGCATGCAGGAGATGTGAAATGATCCTGCTCAGTGCTGCCAGGACCTTGGCTGGAGCTGGGTGCAGGGTTTTGGGCAGAGCATGGAGCCGTGAGCGAGCTCCTGCACGGGGGGAGCAGCCAGAGAGAGCAGGAGCACCCGACAGCTTGAAATAATAAGGTCTGTTTATTCTGAAGCAGAATAAAGTGCCAAATGCCAGAAAGATGAGTGGGAATAAGCAGACCGTGATGGATGGGAGTGAAGAAGTGATTTATTTTGCAACAAGAAAGAGGCAGGTTCCACATTAGAAGAGAAGCTCTCCATTAGCAGTGGTGAGGCACTGAAACAGGTTTTCTGGGAAAGCCCTGAGTGTCTTACTGGTAGCTGTTAGGAAGTGCTGTCACTCTCATCTGTCAGGGACTGCACAGGTGAGGCTGGTGCTGCCGTGTTCTTGGCTGCACACGCTGCAGAGCAGCTGTCTGTGGGCATGTGTAATAATGTCACTGTGACAAAAAGAGACTTGCAAAAGTGGAGGAGCTGAAAACTCAATGTAATTAGCAAAAAACTCAGTGTAATTGAATGCTTTCAACACCGTCACCCTATAGGAACCAAATATCTTGGGACCCCTGACAACATCTGCTCTGTTATAAACACTATATACTTTTTTTGCATAATTGCATCAAAAGTCTGGTCTTCAATTTTGCTAATCCCAGCAGTTCTGCATCCAGAAAGTTTTGCACTGCCGTTCAAATGGGATTTTGAGTAACAACAGTCTAAGAATATTTGAAACTGTTTGTTTTTTAAGATTTTTTGAATCTTCCTGTTTCAAGTTTCCAAAACATGGATATCAGACACATCAAAATGAGCAGGAGAGACACTTATTTTTTGTTCATATTTTCTTTTAATACTGGTAGAGATTTACATTTCAGTTATTCAGTTCCTGAATCATGCAAGATCACGTAGGTAATGAAAACTCTGTCCTGTGTCTGGTTCTTTGTTTCATCTGGCTCTTTCTTCCATGTCTGGGCTGAGATGCTTTCCATCCTCAGCTCCCTGGTTCCCAGTTTCCAGCCTTTTACAGTTAGGTACAGGTCTGTGGTACAACAAAAATCAAAGGAGTTGTAATGAAATGTCTGAAGGAGACCAGGGGAATCTACTTTTCATTCATTAGCGTAACGCCTGTGCAAAATCTATGAAAATTGTTTTCAGTACAGAAGACTTGTTGTTGTTTGTTCTTTCTCTGTCTCAGAAGAATCCAACAGCATTATAAATGTGTCACATTTTTTTAGGCCCAAAAGTGTGGAACAGCTTTTAATGGGAAAGAAAATGTTTTTTGAAAACTAGAAAACTCAGCAGTGAAATAAATTGAGCCTCAAAAAGTGATTGAAATCTCCAAGTCAATATTCAAAAGGTATCCAAAGACTTGTGAAGTCTGACAGAATCTCTTTAGTTTGAGATGCCTTTCATTTTGCATCAGGGCTTACATTTTTAAAAAACAGCAGCAAGCAGTGCTGTCAGGTGCAGCGGGTTTGAAAGCAGCTCACGAAAGCCTGAAATTGTGCACAACCCTGGGTAACGCGTCCTCGGCAGATAACCAAAATAATACATTTCCTAAATTGGCTGCATTGAGCGATTACCGATACCGTGGTGGAAACCATTGTCATTCTGTTCCTTCCTTGTAGCCCCAGCGCCGTGTCACCTTCCACCTGCCAGATGGCTCCCAGGAAAGCTGCAGTGACAGCGGGCTCGGAGACCACGAGCCCACGAGCGGGGCCAGCGCGTCCCACCCGCTGCCCCTGGGCTTCCCCCAGGACGAGTTCTACGAGCAGGCGTCCCCCAACAGCCGCACGGAGGGAGACGGCAACTCCGACCCCGAGTCCAGTAAGTGCAGAGCTCTGCTCATCTCACCCATCCTCTCATTGCAATCAATCAATCAATCTATCAATCAGTCTATCAGTCACAGGGCTTTTTGTTCCTCCGGGCGATTATTAAAAGTGAGCGTTGGTTTTAGCGCGGCTGAAGAAGCGCTCTGCTTCTAAAAGTGGGAGGTCTGGCTGTTGGGAATAAAACTCTTGGAGCTGTTAAGGGTTTATGGATGAGCTGGTGTTTTTATGGAGCTGGTGTGCTGTGCACAGAGGAGCCTTCTGAGGAGGTTAACGCTGCTGCCCTAATGGTCATAAATACTGTGCCGAGGGAATTCACATTTTTTAACGTTTCCCTCTCCAACACTAACGTGTGCTGTGGTTTAACTCATGGGTGATGAGCAGCTCTGTGAAAGGACTGCTGTCTTCAGAAATAAGAGTTTCTTGATTTGCCCTTTGAAAGCAGCAATGGCATGTAGTAATAATCTCAGAAGAGTTTGTCATCTTCTGCCATTGCCACTGCCTTCTCGTGATGTCAAAAACAGGGAGGCAAAATCAAAAGGAGCAGGAGCTGTGGGCACTGGCTCTGCTCTCTGTGCTGGGATGTGATAGTCAGTTGGAGACTCCACTGAACTTTAGTCAGCTGTTAATTGTCCAGAGGCTCCTTATCTGGATGAAATTGAACCATGCCATTGATAAAGAGACACCTGAATGTCTCTAAGCCTCTAAGGCCTTGTTAGCAGCTTAATAAGTGATTTGAAAATACATCTGTTCTGGGCAAAACTTGGCCCAAAAGGTGGATTTCAGCTGCTGTAGTGAATCAGGAGGAATGAATTAGTGAGTGCTATGCACTTGAAAGAGCTGTAGAAGGTAGTTACATTCTGCAGTGGCAAATCCAGCACCCAGCAGAGAGCATTCCCTCCCATTCCGAGCTGGCTGTGCCACATTCAGCCTGGCTCTAGGAAATCACCTCTGCCTTTGCCTTTGCTGCCCAGGACTGGAGCCTCAGGGGCTTTTTGCACACGTGAGGTGTACCCTCTTTTTCTTTAATTTGTAAACTATTACTTAAGTTTGACATTTGTAAGGTGATATGTTTTCTGAAATAATGGCAGACAATTATGTTTTCCAAGTTGATAGACAGCTGACAGGAACCATCAGAGATTTTTGATCTTGTGTTGGAAACAATCATCATTTCCTTTTGTGTTTATGTATTTGAGGCTGGAATATACCCTTAACAATATTCTAGGCAGTCAAACTGGGTTCTTCACAGAATCTCTAAAGGGCTACAAATATAACCCCAAGGAAAAAAAATATCAAGTTATATATATTTACTGCTTTTGCTTTGCATACTCATGGTCCGAACTTTATTTCCAGCTCTATTTTGTCGCTTGTAACTGATATTTATACTTTACTGGAGTGTGAATGATGTAGATGAAATCAGGGTCCAGGGCCCTTCCTGCAGAGAGCATGGGACAGGAGCTGGTGTAGTTCTCAGAGCAGGCATGTGCATCCTCTCTTGCCATTTACAAAGAGGCTCAGGTCTGGGATTTGCCAATGCTTTTTGTCCCCAGATTTATTTTAATTTCAGAAGAAATATGTGTCACGACTCTTGTAGAATGTGTCTCTAAAAGTAACTCAGCTCTGACATCTGAATGTCACTGACACACATCCCTGTGAGCAGGCTAAGCAGGCATCAATGTCTTTCCAAGTGTGAAGTTGAAGAAAGTTTAATCACCTGTCTAATTACCTGACAGTTCAGTCTTAAACTTGAAGTCGCAGTTTAATTGGAGTTTATTTTATGTGAAGATTTTTCTTCCCTTCCAACTTGTATCTTATTGAAACAGTTTAATTGAAGTAGCACGATGGTTGCAGCAGGGAAAGCTTCTTTGGTGGCCCTTTTTAGTGTTCTATGTCTATATTAATGGCAGCATCTAGTGGCAGGAACAAAAAAGCAGATTTGGGCAGATGTTGTGTGCTCTCCTACATCTGAGTGAAAAAGGGGAAGAGCAACAGCATATTTGTGTCCAGTGTGCTGCTGCAAAGTGGTGCAGATGACAGCAACCCAAAATATCTGATGAGCCTGAGGTCACTTGTGCATGCAGGACACATTTAGCCAACAGTGAAACAGTAAAAATAGCTCTGAATTGATGGTTTCCTCTACAGTTTTCTGCTGGATTTTTGGTTGGTGTTTTTTCTTTATTCCAGTTTGGAGTGGCTTGATGCAGTCAAAGCATTTCTTGTCTTCCTTCATGGACTAAAATGTTGATAATGTGAAAAGAGACAGGAAAATGCAGCCAGGTAATCTGAGTTCATCCAGCAGAACAAGCATGGCCTTCATTGCCTCCCAACATCTTTAATATCTGACCTGTCTTAATCTGAAACCTTGTCCGATTTTTCACCTTGTGGGGGTTTAGTTCAGCTTTGCCTGCCAAGGAGAGAGATTTGGGGTGAAATGATGTCAGGAATGTTCAGAACCAGCCAAGCGCCCTATGAAAGTTGTGGCATCACTCATGGCCATATTCAAAAGAGTTTTCTTCCTCTTGCTTTTCCTGACTACAGTCTTTGGTGTTGTTTCTCTAATGCTGGAAATTGCTGCATTTTGGAAGCTTTCCATTTACAAGGAATAGCTAAACGTGTATTGCAAAACACTGTAAAAATGAGCATAACAAAATAAAATAAAGAAAGAAAACACCCTGAGAAATATTGGTGAGAGGAAGCTTTACAAATTCATATTGGATACAGGACTGAAGCGAGGAGGGGAAAAAAATAACTGTAAGGTTATAGCGGTTAGAAAACTGTGAGAAATTTATATGTAAACCTTTAAAATTAATTGACTGTGCTAATTAAAATTAGAAATAGGCTATTTAAAATGATTTGTCTTCTCTTACTTTAGTTCCCTCCTTAGAAAAACATAAAGTTCAGTGTGGTAGATGCATCATAAGGAAGAGATGCCAATAAACTGTCACACTAGGTAAATAGCAATACAAAAAAGCATGTAGGTTTGTAGAGAACCTTATCCTTAAGTAACAGCACTCTTATGTGATATTCAGATATTTTCTCCTCATAAGTTGCTCAAATAAGGATGCCTCAATAACTCCTTATGCTAAGGGTTTTAACCAAACCATATTTTCCCCCACCTCTTTTTCCCCTCTGTTTAAATACAAAACACACTTCAAGCACAGACAAAGACCAACAATTTCTCTGTGTGAACTTCCCTGGCAAATTCTTTCAGTGCCCTCTCAGTGGCTGTAGGCAGTGATGTTGATCAAAGGGGTTGAAAGGTACATGTAAACCTCAGTTCTGCAGGATTATTTAATACATGTGTAAGACATTAGTGACAAATTTTCATGCTTCATCTGTTTTTATAGCCTTATCGAATCTGTTTTCTTTCCTCTAGACAATAAAATTATTTTACTTTTGTTTGGAGGAAAAATAGAATATGACTAGTTCAGCCAAGAAATTGGGCAGAGCAAGAGGAATGATTGCAGCTTGGGGACAGGGAGTGTGGAGGGGAAGCCAGAAAACCTGAAAGTAATCTGCAATTAAATAATAGCAATCATTTTGTATGAAGAAAATGGAAGTATAAACAAAGCTAGCTGAAAATTAAAGTTAATGAGGCAAATCACACTGAGATTTCAGGGTTTCAAAGAGGAGGAAACTGGTGTATTAAGGAGAGGGGGTCCCCATGAAGAATATTTAACATGAATTAGTGACTAATAAGCTAAGGAAGTTGCATTGAAAATCAGCAAGTGTAGAGCTAAAGGGGAATCAGCAGACACCATAAGTTTGTGGCCATGCCAAGCTGGTGCTGCCAGAGGTGTCTGGCTGCTTATTTTTGTCTCCCAATCACACCTTCACATTGTTGAAGAGCTGTTTGGGTGAACTGGATTGAAGAATTCCTGTGGGTTCTTCCCCTTGGGAGGGGGAAAATTTGAATCCACGGATTCCCCAGTTCCTTTTTTTTCCACGAGGCAAAAGTTGTGGACAGCACATGGGTAAATGAGTATCTGGGACAAAGCTCTGCTGGCTTTTAGTGATCATCAGAGTGCAGAGAATCAGTCCTAGGAAGAATTAAGACTGCAGTCTGTGGTGTTTAACCACATAGGAGGGAGGTTTGCAGCAAGGAAGACATCTGCTCATGATTAAAGACAGCATATATTTCTTCCTCAAAATTAAAAGAACGCTTTCACCTTGACTTAATTTTTGATAAGGATGATGTTGATGAGCACAAAGGCAGGCTGATGAAGAGGGATGATAATGGCACTAAAAGTCAGAGCAGGTTCAGTGCATTCATGTGGAGGAGAGGAGACAATCTTCCTCCCAGGATATCAAAACTGATAGTGTTTTCCCTATTTTTCTGTAATTTTGACGCACAAAGTGTCAAGAAAAAAATAAAGCTCTGGTCAAGCTCCACTAGTGGAAAGCATTTACAAAGAAGAAACTGAGATATCTGTGAATATAATGCAATAAATGGTGTCATGGGTTTTCCAAGAGTAGGATGAGATTAGCTCCATTATCTCACTTCCATGATATGTATTTTTAACATGTACAGTTAATCTATACATATATTTGAGGACTAATAACTGTTATTATGACATTAGGGTGGAGCATTAGTAATTAAGAATGAAAAGATGTAGAATAATACAAGAATGGAAAAATCTCCATAATTATCTTCATTAAGGAGTTTGGCATTAAAAAAGCAGGAATGTGTCAATGAAATATTCCAGTAGCTCAAAGCCAAGCATCACTGACAATAGAGGAGGAGGTGTGCATGACACGAGAATTGGATTTTGCTAAGGATTTGAAGTAATAGCAGTGGGATGAAATCTAATAGTTGAGAGTCATTCTCATAGGAGCTGCTGTATGTAACTAGTATATAAATCACCAGCTGAAAATGACATAAAGAAAAAAACCAACTGGGTATTACAAAGATAAACTATAAATCACCAATACCTAATGTGACTGTGAAAAAATCCTGGGTTGCTCCTAGCAGAGGGAAAAAAAAAGAAGAAAAGAAAAACCCCAGGGGGTTGCTGACACCATAACAGGCTTGTTATGAATAGGGTTGGCTTCCCACATTAAGGAAAGGTGAATTCTCATGAGAAACAGGCATAAAGAAATATTATTAATAACAGGGGAACAGGATGCCCATATACAGAGAAAGGAATTAATATTGGCTCATTCACACTGCAAGGTAAAGGCTGCCTGGGGCTGCTCTCACACCACAGCAGGGAGGGAAACCAAAATACAGCACAGGGCTGGTTCCAGGGAATGGGCTGGTGCTGCCTTGGAACCAGCCAAGGCTGGAAATTTGGGGGCTGCACACAAGATCAGTGAGGAAGCAGAGAAGCGGGGCATGAGAATTCAACCTGGCTGTAAAAAGGAGCTTGATAAATTTGTGAGAGAGGGCGAATTAATTCTCTGTCTGTGAGAGCAGCAAGTCCAGTGTCACACAAGAGGTGACTCTTGGAGGCTGGGAATGTGCAATCCAGGGCTGAATGTGTTTGCTGAGCCTCAGCTCTGCTCTGGGCTCCAGCTCCAGCCCCAGCTGGACACAGGGCTGGTCATCTCCAGGCTGGTAGACTGGCCATGCCACTGCCAGCCACGGTGTGACAGGAGCTGGCCCTGCTGTCCCCAGCCCTGCCAGCAGCTCAGGGACAGCCTGGGGAGTCCTGTAACTCTGCCTGCTGGAGAAGAAAGGGTCAGCACAGGGCTGCAGACAGGGAGCTCATGCTGCCTGGGAAAAACGCCTGCGTTTTCTGCCATGCTGACTTGTCTGATAATCAGAAACTCTGCAGCTGCTGAAATATACTCTTTAAACATCATCAATACGGAGCTCTGGCAGCTGGATTTCAGACCTCATGCTGGGGCATAAGAAAAAGTAAATCTACAAAGTCTTAAGTTTCTTGTTCCCTGTCCAAAAACTGGGCTGCAGACAGATAGAATTTTTTTTTTAACTATGTTTTCAGTTTTCCTCCTTCCTATCTTCTGTACTTTTTATTTCCACGGAAAAGTTGAAATGTAACAGCAATATTTTAGTTTGGCTGTTGCTGAGCTATAAACACACTTAGGCCTAGCTTGAATAAAATAGAAAGAAGCTGTCATTAGTTAAAGATAACAAATCTCAGGCTAAAATACATCCCAGCCTCCCACATCTGCCCATTGGGCCCTTTAACTCCTGCTGTACTGGGCTTTTCTAACCCCATGGCTGAACACTAATAATTAAGTCGGAAAGTGCTGAGGTAATTAATCTTTCTGAGGCAATAGAGTTTGATTGATCTCCTACCTTTAATCAAATTAGCTCGCACGTAGGTGGGAGAATGTAAGGGCTGAGCTCGGCTCCGTGCAGCGCTGACCTCGCTGGGAGCACCATGAATCACGGGCTGGGAGCCTGCAGAGCCATCTCTGGGGGCTGTGGGATTTAAAACACCGTGGATCTGGCAGGGATCCCCACCAGCATGGGCTCACCACTCCTGTTTTCAGGTGGGTCTCTCTCAGGGGGGCAGTTTCTGCCTGCGTGGCACGTGTTTGAGGGCACTGAGCTTCAAGCGGCGTGGATTTTCCAGATGTTTCAGCTCTTTGTTTCTAAAAAATCATTTTAGTTATAACAGTAAGGTATAGTTTATAAGCTGTGAGTTTTTTATTAAAATAATTTTAGTTGCAGAGTTATTAAAATAATTTTAGAGAGTGAAGCAAGCCAACAGAAACTCCCATAAAAAAAAAGCATGATGGTATTCTGGATTTGTTCCTGCCTGGAGAGTGGCTGAAAGGGCACACTGGAGAGGCCAATTTGCAATGATACAGATGAGTGGCTTTTGCAAGCAGATTTTTCACTTGTACCTGAGAGGATACAGATTGCATATTCAGAAATAATTCCATGATTTGGTAATTTGATCCCTGGGTGCCTGACTTAAGAGTTATTAAAGCAGCTGATACAAAGAGAGGAAGATGGACAAAGCACATTAAATTAAAAAATGCAAAAGCAAAAAGATTGTCCCACTTGGCCTCTCAGTCAAACACAGTACTACAAACACAGACACTGAATTTTAAAATTTTGTACTTTCTGTGTATAAGGAGCACTCTTTATAAATTATTTTTAAAGTAAATTTTAGATATTTTATTGCTGATATCAGAATATAAAACTTGATCTACCTTACCTTTTCTACTCTTTGAAGAAAAGGAAGATAAAAGCAAGTTTTCTGAGATGCACCATATTCTTTCATGCAAAATCAATGGGGATTGATGAGGAAAATCAATGGGGAAAACATGCTGGATTTTCTAGACTGCATAGTGGGATGAAGTAACTCAGGCAATACTAACACATTTGTGAATGCAACTTAATGTAATCCTTGACTGAGGTTTAATAGAAGTTACTCTGCCTAAAGTGATTGGAAAGGATAGCTCCACCTTACAGCTGGGAAATCACTCACTTCTCATGGAATAATAAGGAAGACTTTAAAGCATTTGTTTTGGTGGGGGTATTTTTAATAATAAATGAGATCTGACATTTATAAACAGTGATTTAGTGGCAGATGTTCTGTGATATATATTTATGTTATCGCTTAAGCTGACATGGTAATGGATAATCCTATTTGTTCTGTTTATGAAAGTTTTAAAATATATTGCTATGGTGAGCAGGCTGGTGGGGCAGAGGAGGAGAGAGAACAAATTCCTTCCCTCCAGTTTTTCAAACTCCTTTCAGCTCTAGTTGTCTCTCTACTTTGTCTCAAACTTCCTCTACTTTCTTCTTCTAAGAGCAGAAAAACACTGCAGATGATGCAATTTCTCTTTTTTTACCAAGTCAAGCTAATCAGTTGCTGCAAGAGGAGCTTTTAGTAATATCAAATATTAAGATTTTTTTAGCTTTGAGTTCCTGTTTTAAAAATGGAAATATGGGGGGAAAAATTGTCTCTTTTATATAATTTAACCACTGTGAAAAACTTCATGATTATAATTTGATTTGAAGCATCATAATTTATTACTTGATTTCTACAGTGATTAATGAAAAATATATCACAAAATATATTTAAAGACTGTCTGCAGCTACCAGTCGTTCTTAGAAATTAAATGGAAAAATTGTATTTATTGAACAAAGCAGATTCCCAACTGATGGTGCATTTCAAGTCACAGCATTTGCTGACTCAAAGCTGACCAACTCAATAAATCCAGTCATTGTTGTTCTTGTTTGTGTAGAGATGTGGTCACCCTTTAATCTGATGATTTCCTTCTAACTGGACTTTTGGTAGGGAAATGGGATTGATCCAGTCTTGAAGCATGCATTAGGAACAAGTAAAATTGTTCCAAAAAGTCATTTGTATCCATATATTCCTGAATAGGGGAGACATTTTTACCTTTACTCTTCAAATAACTTTTAGCTGTCTGGAAAAGCAGCATATTGTTAATAAACTGCTGTTTCTGACTTATTTTGAGGTTGTGTGATTGGCATTGTGATCTTTTTATTTTCTAGTTGCTGTCCAAACCTGGACTTTGCTGTAGCCCAGGAAGAAAGGGCCCCAACCCCTTGTGCAGACTCCTCACCAGGGGAGCACAGGGCTGGTGTCCCTGTGCCTGCTGCTGGCCCAGCCACTGGTGCTTTTTGTGAACCTTACTGGTCACTGATATGATGTATTCATTCTGAAAAATAACATTTATTTGTCTGGGTTGAGCTGAAGAGACCTGGGCAAAATATTTATGATTATACTTTTGGATTTATATTACACCAGAGGTTGAGATTCTCACCTTTGTGTTCAATACCCATAAATAATGTTGCTGCCTCCTAGTTAGTGGCAGGATTTTGCAGGGATTCTGCTTTATTCCTAGTGCTGTGTGATTCAGTAGTGCTCTGATTAATTCAAGTGACATTCTAATTGTTGTTAAATGCTTTCAGAGTTAGCTCTGTGTGCTGCTAAGTCAGCAGCTCCAGAAGCTCCAGTCTCACGTACCCATTTCACAATTCTCAGCCTGGCCTCGTGCTGCCTCGGCTGTTTGTACACATCCATTCCCATGTTTCAGTTGGAATTAGATGGTAAAATCCCTGGATTACAGAGAGAATTTTGCTCTGTGTTTCTGGGCTCTGAGCACATTGAGGCTGTTACGCCGATTTTCTGCTCCCAGTGCAATTGCAGTAAAACCATCACAAGCACTTGTAGAATAGAAGTGGAGCAGATCTGTGCCACAAACATATGCTAGCAATGCTTCTACTGCAAACTGGGCCTTGTTTTCATTTCACCTGTAAAAACCTGTTAGCTCAGGGATTTCTGGCTGCCCAAGGTCAGTTCCACTGCTGATGCTGGTGTGAGTGGGGTGGGCAGGCAGGAGCTGTGAGTGGCTGGAGCTGGCACTGCTGGGCAGTGCCCTGGTGGGCCAGCACCACCCTGGGGTCACCCAGAGTCCCTCTGCTGCCACATCAGCTGGGACAGGGAGGTTCCCATGATCAGAATTTTCTTTAACCATCTGTATAAGGTGCCTGGAAAATGCTCCCCTGCATCCTTGAGGCCAGGAGCACTGACCTGAGGGCTGCGTTTTGCAAATGATTTTGTGTCCCTCGGGTTTGTGTCACCTCAGCCGTGGTGAACAGCACTGAGGCATCTCAAATAGCTTGGCTAGGATGGGATAACAGGGTGGGGCAGTGAGCTGGAGCAGGACTGCACAGCCCCTTCTGCTTTTCCTCCTCTGTGCTTTGGAATCCTCTGCTCCTGCCATGCCCTGCTGCCAAACAGCTCTGTTGTGATCCTTGTCCTTGCAGTGCCTACAGCTCTGCTTAAAGCCTTGGGGCATCAAATTAAAGTTCTGCCCTCATAATAATAGTAACAATAATAAAATGATAGTAGGAAGCAACAATTGATCCATCCAAAATGCTATTTCCAGGAAAAGGGCATGGCTGTATGGTCTGCTGGACTTCAGTTCTGCAGCTCATTCAAAATAACCCTGTGTCTGTGAAGCTCCAGCAAGAACAATCATGCTATTTCAGTAGTTGTTCTGTTATCTGACTGATGTTCCAAACCCAGTGTCCCAGAAGATGTGTCCTCTATAGGGTGAGATATTATAAAGTCTGGCCCTCGTCTAATACTTTAAAAGAAAGCAAACCTTTCTCCACCAAGAAAGGCTTTATTCATGTCACACACTAATCATACACCAAAGAACTATTTAGAGATAGAAAGACAACCTTTGCCTCTCCTCCTTAGTTGTAGTACATATAAAGAAAAACAGTGGCAATAAAAGGAAATAGGAGTAGTGAGAGAAAGTACTTTGAAAACTATAAAGGCAAAAATTATTTTTATCTCATTAGAACTGATATTAAAGCTTTTCTTTATACACATTCTCTTTTTTTTTTTTTACTGAGGGTCAAATATCACCGATTACAGATTTTGCTAGAGCTGACCTCTCATCCTTCTGTCTCCAAAATTAGCTCTTTATTTCTCTTTTTTGTGAAGATCACAAGAATTTTTCTCCATCAGCCCCTGATTGCCCTAACCTGGGATGTATTCACAGTATTGTGAAAAAAGAGTCCATCTGTAGATGAAGCAGGTCCTTTTCCTTGTGTTGCTCTGTCTGTGAATGGAATAGCATTTGTTGTGTCTGTATGTAGGGTCATATGAGAATTAGGAGTTTAGATTATTACAGCATAATTTGCACGTCTAAAAGCATATAAACAGTTAAATAATCTGCTTGGATATTAAATTATCCAGTTTTCTACTAAAGAATTCATAATTAAAATATGTTAATTTTTGGAAAAAAGATGAGGTGCTTCCTCCTGCATTTGATTTTATTTTATTTTGCATCTGCGCAGCTACAGAAAGATTTTAAAAGTTCAATACTGTGAATTACTGTGCAGCTAGACAAGGAGAATTCTTTCTTGCTTGCTTTCCTCCTCCTGAAATCACCTGATTTCTGATACAGCTGGGGCAATTTCTGTGGAAGGAGTTGATGCCTGGATCACTGTACCACTCCTGGCTCTTAATTTGTGTCGGAAAGCAGCAGATTGCCAAATCCTCATCCCAGTTTCGGAGAAGTTGCTGTCCCTGTCACCCTGGAGCTGGCAGAGCAGGAAAAGCAGCGAGGGGAGGTTGGTGGGGCAGATGACAGCAGGACTTCAGCACCAACCCTTAACTGCTGCTAACCCGAATTAGAGACCTGGGAGGGCTGGGGCTGTGTCTATAACAAGAGCCTGACTCTGTCTTGGTGCATGGGGAGGATTTGTGTCTCTGAGCTGGGGCAAGGCCATGGGGAGAGGCTTTGAGGAACATTTCTGTGCCTCAGGGTTTGTCTCCAGCCTAGCCCGGGCTCTGCAGGCACAGCTCCTCACTCACTGCCCTCCAAAGCAGGGGAGGCTTCACCTTGAAGGACTGAAATTGCCAAGGAGGGCACTGCCCACATCGGGATAATCCAGTGAAGTGACAGGAAAATTAAAGATTGGCAATGCAGCCACAAAGTCCAGGAGAGTTAAGATATCTCCAATCATGGAAAAGAAGAAAATGCCCTGAGTTTATTCTAGTGTCTGTGTTAGGAATTACTCATGATAAGGATTACAAAACTTATGATATAGTAATTTAGCCACTAAAGATGTCCTAAGAAAAAGCTCCCTCATAATTCTTTCTTTATGCTTTTTATAATACTGAATTTTAGGATTGGTTTTCCCTTTGGAGCACAGATACAAAGGAGCTCGGTTCTGCTTTGTGCATTCAACTCTAACCTCTGCTATCAACTTTGTATCTCCCATCTAAAGAGTTCAAGAAAAATCATAATACAAGGAAGCAGATGTTTTCTCTTTTGTATAACACCTATTCTTGCTGAATGGGGATAAAAGATGGTAAATGTGGGGGGGACATTAATATGTCTTGTTAAAACGTGCTTCGCAGGCTGAAGAATCTCATATACATAATGATAATCAAATGTCAGCAAGTAAAAATAGGGATTTGTTAAAAAACAGCTGTGCTGCACAACTCTTTGACAGGAATAGAGGAATGCTTTATCCAGTAAAATTCACAGAATTTATTTAGCAGAAACTGTAGCTGTTAATTTTCATCAAGACAGAAGGTTAACAAGTCTGAAATGGAGGGGCTGGCTCAGCCTCGTTTCATGACCATGGAAAATGAAATTTTTAACTCTGACAGAGCCCTCACAGCAGATTTCTCTGTGCATCATGCTGTACTTTCAGTGCAGTTTTTAATGCACCATCATCCTCGTGTTCCCTGAGGATGTTTCAGGGACAAGTGACACGCAGCAACACTGCTGTTAAATGCTCTTGCTAGCAGGTGTTTGTAGGTTTTGTAGGTGTTTTCAGGTGTTTGTAGGTGTTTGTCAGGTTTTTTTAGGTGTTTTCAGGTGGTTTTAGGTTGTTGTAGGTGTTTTCAGGTGGTTTTAGGTTTTTGTAGGTGTTTTTAGGTGTTTTCAGGTGGTTTTAGGTTTTTGTAGGTGTTTGTAGGTGGTTTTAGGTGTTTGTAGGTGTTTTCAGGTGTTTTCCCCTGGGTGATGATGCAGCACTGCCCCATTCCCCAGTGGAAGTGCCAGGATGAGATCCTGTGTCCTGAGCAGTTCACATTTTCTTCTTTTCCATGCTTTGAGAAATAATTTAATTCTCCTGGACTTTGGCTGCATTGCCAATCTTTAATTTTCCTGTCACTTCACTGGATTATCCCGATGTGGGCAGTGCCCTCCTTGGCAATTTCAGTCCTTCAAGGTGAAGCCTCCCCTGCTTTGGAGGGCAGTGAGTGAGGAGCTGTGCCTGCAGAGCCCGGGCTAGGCTGGAGACAAACCCTGAGGCACAGAAATGTTCCTCAAAGCCTCTCCCCATGGCCTTGCCCCAGCTCAGAGACATAAATCCTCCCCCTGCCTGACACTGTCCGTGACTGTCACTGCCCTGGGGACGGGGATGCTCCTGCATCCCTCTCTGGGATGAGCATCTCTCCAGGAAAATTGGCTGGGACAGACTCGATGTCAGGAAAGATCCTGGCGTTTTAGCCAAAGGATCAGCAGCTGTGTTGCAGATTTGAGTTTCAGAATTTGATTTGAGGAGAGGATTTGTGGTTTCAGTTACCCACTCTGTGAGCTCAGGAGCCAGCCCTGCACTCCTGGAATGCAGGAGATCTTCTCAACTGTGATGTTGATGAGGCTCTGGGATATAGAGAGCAGAATTGTGCTGCATTTATGATTTAAAAATTGATTTCCCTTTAAACTGTAACTGCACCCTGCTATTCACAGTCACTGGGAGAAACTGGCTCTGATGTTCTGCACTCAACAGTCTCTGACCTGTAATGCACAATTTGCAAATGAGGACAGAAGAGTAAACAGGGTGTCACAGAGATTTTTTTTTTTTTTTTTCTTTGAGACTGGCACAGCCAGGCAGCTGCATTTCTAATTCACAGTCACTCCATCCTCTACCCCCCAGGAATTGTTCTCTAATCCATAAACACTTTGCATGCTGAGGTGAGATGTTAAATAGCGAGATTTGCTTCTAAATAATAAGATTATGATACAAACCAACAAGAACAGGGATCTCAAGGTTAAAGCATTTCTCATTCAATCTGAGCTGGCAGAAAGGAAGAAAGAGATTAGAGAAAGAGGAAAGAAACCAAAAAATAATCCTGCCAAACTGAAGCTGTGAATACACCAAAATATTCAAGATACATCATAAAAAGGCTTTAAAATCTGATGTCAGTGTGTGTGTGTGTGTATAATTAAAGTATATTTGTTTTCCATTGTTAAAATATTTCTGTAGAGACAAGATCTTTCTCAGGTATTTGCTCCAAATGTACATGATGCAAATCATCATGGTCTTTGTGGCAAGTGTAGCTTTTGCTAGAAGAGGGACATACTTTAAGGCAGATGGCAACTTTTTTTTTTCCCCACAGCAGTAGAAGATGGTTCCAGTAAAAATATACTATCTTTATTCAGATGTCCATGGTAACAAATAGAGAAAAATAAACCATCTTTTTCTCTCAGCAGAAATCCCTTTGAAGACAAACGTGGGGGTTTTTTTCTTACTCTAGTATTGGTGGTATTTCTGGAACATGTTTGAATGTTAAGTGTTTTCTCTGAGCTTCTGTTAAGACTCTGCTCTGAAACAGAAAACTGTAAAATCAATAAGATAAACCCCAGTGTTTAGTTCTCTTCCAAAAATATTCATTTTCCAGAAGTTCAGCTGAAAAGTGAGATGCCACTTCTCTTTCGTGTTTTGTGGGAATAAGGCATCTTTCCCTGGAGTCCTTGATGGCTCTTGCCTTTTTCCTCCCCTTGTGTCAGTAATTTATGTAACTTCTGCTCATGCCAGAAGAAGTTGTAAAATGTATTTGTAAATTACTGTTTGAGAATCTTGAGCTAGAAGACCTGGTTTATTTGATGTGAAAATAATTCTGGTTTCTTGTGTAAGATATATAAACTGCATTGATTTTACTGCTTTGTTTGGAAAAAAAAAATACAAGCAACCCTGAGTGAACAAGGCAATTTTCAGCCTTGATTAAATAGAGCAGACAGAGGAATGGCTGAGAGGAAAAAAAGAGCTCTGAAGCTGTGGACAGAGCGGTTCACTCAGCAGAGATTTTCTCTTCATTTTCCTTTCGTATGCTTCAGCTTGGTCACATATTCAGCAGCAGAATGATGAGTTTTGAATGTTCTTTTCCCAAAACAAATCAAACTTAGCTCTCCCTTTGAGCAGGGCTCTTGTTGCCACCCAGGATCTCATCAAAAAATCTGTGTACCACTGAGTGAGCCCCTGGTGTCAGGGGGTGTTGGGTTGTCCTGCTCTGCCTGTTGACATTTTCCCAGTCTAATTTTGGGGTTCAAGTGGTCCTGGGGTAGAAGTTACACCGGCTCTGTCTTGCCAAAGGGGGGATCTGTCCCCAAAATGATCTTTCACCAAACATGGTGCAACTGTGAAGTGGTTAGTAGCCAGAACTATCAATCTGTAAATCATTACAATTGCTGTTTGCAATTATAAAGCCAAGACAGAAACTGGGAAACTCTGAGCATCACTGTAGCAAGCACAGCCATGCCCAAATTTCACTATGGAGTGCAATAAATAAGGTGATAGAACTTCAGAAATTACATCTTTTATGAATAAATGCAAATAAATTGGGCATGAAGGGATTTTGGGTGGATGAAGAGAGTTCTTGGATTTTTCAGCAATGACAGACATAGATAAAAGACCATTCTTAATGTACAGCCACCCCTATGGCTTTAATGTACAACAGAAAAGAAGAACTTTGTTTCAAATCTAAGTTGGAAATAATCTTTAACATTGAGATTCTGCCAGTGGCTGAGTACTACAGAGACCCATTTTCCCCAGTCACCAGGAAAACAAACTACCTGTATGTAAATTCAGCACCTTTGATCAGGAAAAAAAAAAAAAAAGTTTTGAATTATATTATATTTTCATTTTAACATTGAAACGTGTGTGTGCTTGGAAAGCTGAACAGCATGTCTGGCTTTAGCCTGTGCTCATTTATAATGAGTAATTATCTAATGATGATGGTGTTCAGCATGCATGAGAGCTCCTGTAGCAAGATTTGGAATTTTAAGGAAATGCTGTAGATCAAATGATAATGTCTCATTTGTATTCTCTCAGCTCCCCAGTCACTACTGCATTTTGTAAAGCAGCTACAGAAATGGACTGCAAATCCAGTCCAAAATCCAAAAGATAAAAAAATCTGCAGGTCTGTAAAGAATATTTCTCTGTTTTCTTTGATTTTTAATTATTTATTTTTTTTTTACTCACAGCTCTGTGTGATATGGGAAAAAGCTCAGTGGTCCTCAGACAGTGCAAACCATCCTGTCCCACACCTGGCAGTTCCAGGTGATGTGTCCTGAGGAAATCACACCTCATGGAATGGGTTCTCAATCCTGTCAGGAAGTGCACCACTCCTGAGGTCTTTAGGGATAAATAAGTGTATAAATGAAGGCGGAATTAGCTCTGAGTGTGTGGATGTGGGGTGTAATTCCTGCCATCCTTCCCTGCCTGGAGGATCTGGTGATCCCTCTGCTGGCCTGGGGTGTAGGACCATGGCATTTGTGGGGTGTGTGTAGGAACAGTGACCTGAACAAAAACCTCCATTTCCACTTAGAAATGGGAAGTTTGGTAATCCAATTAAGACTTTTTTTTTTCTCTCCTGTTTGTAGCTGTTAGTTAAACATACAGGAATCTGTATAGCAAAATTTAAATGGTTTATAACGTTAAAGGCAAAGAATTAGAAATGTGAGTATTCTATTTTAAAAAGATTTAGGATTTTTCCATTGACAGCAGCAGTAATTTGGCTTTTATTCTAATGTCAGTACTTTCCACTGTGGAGGAGATCTACTTGCATATATGCACATCTCTGCATATTTATCTGCCTTCATAATGTGAACAAATTACTTTTGCATCTCAACATATGTATCTGCAGATGCATACATCTCATCTCCCACTGACTGATGGCTCTGTTTTGCTTCATTCAACATTTTCTCCAAGGCACTCTCAGGGAGCTTTGCTGGGGAAAGCCAGACCTGCCCCTGGAAGGCAAAAAATTGGCACCATCAGAGGGAAAAATGCTGTCAAGGCTGGACAGAGCTCTGCAAAGCTGGGCTCAGCTTTTAACCTGCAGCAACCTCTGTGCATTCTGCACTGAAATTACCTACTCTGAGCCCTTCCAGGGAATTCAGTGGGCCTGCCCTGAATGAGCACAGTTAAGTAGGTGCATAAGTGTTTCCAGGCTTTAGGCTTTACAAGCTTTCATAATTAGTGCTCTAGACAACATTAATTAAAGAGTACTTTAGAAAGAATATAGCTGTTTAAACCTCTCCAGTGGTTTGCATCTTATTCAGGGATCCCAATCAATGGAGCACATGGGGAATCCACTCAGAAAGGAAGGCATGATTATAGTTTAATATAATCTGTATATACATCTTTGGATTGTATATAGCAAACAGAACTGCACATAAAGTCACTTCAGTTCAAGGACAATTAAATAAAAGACAGTGATAATGAAAGAAACATATGTTTTCATTTTCATTATCATTTCTTCAAGGATTGTGGTCTATGATAATGAAATATGATGAAGAGGGAGGTTTTCCTGAGGCTAGCAATATTTCTCTTTTTTCCCTGGAAATAAGAGCCTTGGGACACTTAGAATTTGTATCTTACTCATCCTCCTGCTATTATATATTTGAGGAAGAATTAAAAGTAAAGCACTGACTGATAGTTTTTTATGGTTTCTTACTGAAATGTTAAACGTGATGCTATATTTGATTTATTCTGCAAGGCTGCTTTGAATGTTTTTGTCCCACTGCACTTGGGATATGATGCAGTCATCTGTCTTCACAAAACCCTCTGAGTGTCATGTGGCAAATCTTTTGATGTGTGATTGAGGATTGTGTTTGGCAATATAGGATCCCCTGCAGCAGCTCTACTTAAGGCTTAAACACAGTTTTAATTCTTGACATTGCTTGTCTTTTATGCTCTTTTCCTCCCATATTGAGATAATTTCCAAATGCTGATGAAGAAAATTACTGCATCTTGTACTGATATAGTTGTAAAGGCACAATAAAATTTGACATCTTCCATTTAGTGTGTCTTGATCAGAAATAGGTCTATCACTCAGAACAAATTATTTTGAAGCCTAAAGGAGGAAGGATATAATAGTTAAGCACAAAATTACCTGATGGGTTTTTAATCACCCTGACAATTATAAAATAAAGGATCTCTGTCCATTATTGAACGAGGAACAAAGACCAAGAATAGAAAAGGAGACAATGACAAAGTAAGTGATTGAGGGGGTGGGAGCCTCCTGTAATATCTAAAAACTTTAAAAATGCTCAGCAGTGACTCAGATATTTCCTTGAGCACCCTGATCTGCTTTTCAGCTGGCTCTGGGTGTTAATTACACCGACAGAAACAAATACTGAGAAGCACCTGGACAATTTGCTTGTCTGCTTGTTTTCCTGTCATGCTTCCCTGGAAAAAGTGGTGGGCCCAGAATGAACACCTGCAGGGTCTGAGGTGTGGAGACACCTCCAAGGCACTGGGAGGCTCCAGGCAGAGCAGGGCTGCAGCAATTCTTTGGGGATGGAGGAACCTGAGCCCACAGGAGCTCCCATCCTCACATCCTGACAGGGTTCCTGTTCAGAGGGGTCAAAGATAAAAAAATCTGCAGGTCTGTAAAGAATATTTCTCTGGTTTCTTTGATTTTTAATTATTTTTTTTTACTTTGATTATTTTTGTATGTGCTTTCCACTCCATCTCAGCATTGCTCCCAAAAATTGCACTTAGTGAAATCAGGTACTGATAATACAATAATTATTAACCAGGTACGTTTGATTCATCATTTTCTCCTCTGGCCTCCACTCCATGCCAGTGACTGCTGATTATAAATACCATTAGTGAAACAGAAATCAGCACAGTGTACTCAAGTTTCTTTTTTTCAAACAAGGGGCTATTTTTCAGCGTTCAGGTTCCCCATGGGCTTTTAATCAAGGTTATGGGAAAGTCCATAAACTTCCCACTGAATATTTAACAAGCTGAAGGTCGTGGCAGACACAGATCCCAAGGACAAGGGAGATGAGATTGCAATCAGAAGAGCAGAGGAGACCTGGAGATAAGCAGAGCTTTGTCTGCAGATAATATCTGCCAGAACAAACACCAGAGTCACGCCGGCAGCTTCTTTTGTGAGATTTAATTTTCCCAGTATAAACAGCCATAAAAGGGGTAAACCAATGGGTGCTGTTTGCAGGAATGTTAGTCACTGAGCTCCTTTGAAATGATGATTGAAATCTAGCCAGAAAAGAAGTTTAAAAAAGGAAAATATTTCGGTGTAGTTATATACTTTTCTTTTGTAATGACCTGAAATCCTAATTCCTTCACGTTTTTTTAATACATTCTCTAAACAGCCTCTATTATACTGAAGTGTAATGCCTGTTTATATGTTCAGCCAACAATTTTTCTTTGCTAGATCTTTTTAATTGAACAATTTTTAACAGTCTAGTTGCGACAATATTTTCCTGTGTACAAATGAAAAAGCAATCTTGCAGAACTCTGACCCGTGCCGAACCAGCAGCTATAAAAACATAATTATAACACTCTGCATAATGCATGGAGTGAATATTCAGGAAGTTATCCGAAATGTCAGCCTGTAGAGGCTACTCAGTGTCCACTGTGCAGTGCCCAGGTCTGTGCCCACAGCAGCTGCAGGAGCTCTGTGCTGGTACTGGATGCTCTGAGTGTGTCTGGGGTGGCATCACCCAGCAGCCTCTGCCTTTCTGGGCATCCTCAGAACTGCCTGAAAGTTCTCTCCCCAGTAATTAGTGCACTTTAACCTGTGTATTTCCTGAAGCTGATATGTTGCTTATCCCTTATTCGTAGCAAAATTCAATGAAATATTTAATGCTTAGTTTCATAGCCTGTTCTGATTGCTATAAATTCCTTTTGTAAAATTAAGTTGTCCTGTAGCTTTTTATCTGAGGATAAAAGGGTGGCCCTGGCATAGGGTGCCCAGAGCAGCTGGGGCTGCCCCTGGATCCCTGGCAGTGCCCAAGGCCGGGCTGGGCAGGACTTGGAGCAGCCTGGGACAGTGGGAGATGTCCCTGATCATTGCATCATTGCAGGGTCAATGATCTTTAAGGTCCCTCCAAACCCAAACCTTTCTACAATTCTGTTCTTTTCCTCCCTTCTTTGTGCAAGAACCATTAAAATATTTACTGAGAAAAATTCTGCTGAACTTGGAGGTGGAGATTCAGCTCAAAAGCTGAGCACATCTCATTTCTGTTAATGGAATAGCACACTGTTTTGCAGTAAATCTGGTTAAAATGGGTAGAATATACTCATAATGTTGTCTCTGCCTTAATTATTATGACAGAAAAAAGGCTGCAGAGAAGAAACCATGCTAAAAGTTTTCCCTCCCTTTATTGTACCAGATACTGTTAAGGACCCCAAATGTTGGTGACTCTGTGAATATTCTAGATCTGGGATGATTTCCAACAGTCTTTCATCAATCAAATTGTTGATTTGGGGCTTAATTTCTAAGAACTGGATTAATTTTTCTTCAGATTATTCCTTTTTATAATTTCTGTTCATTTCTGTTGAGAGAAAGGAAAGCTCAGAAGAGAACTGTAAGCACAATAATATTTTTTTTAATGATAAAACATTTGAGACTTTTCTGTTACAAAGGCTCTGGTTTTTACAGCGCACTCATAACCTCCATCATTGAGGGAACAGATTCTTTAGTTCTTGTCAAGGAAGGCTAAAAGTGACACAAGTTTTTTTCATGAGGAATCTGGAGTCTCTGTTTCACAGGAATCCCTTTTCTCTCCCTAATAAATGAGGTTGCTCACCCAGAGTGGCTGGGCTCTGTCCCACGTGGAGTGCTGATCCTGCCATCCCTGCCCACACTCTGTAATGATGGAAAATTGATGCAGCTCAGGAGCAGAGATTTTTGCATGACTCCATTCAAACAGGGGAGAAAACACCTGGCTGGGATTCTCCCTTGACCTCAACCCCAAATCTCACCTCGCTGCGTGGGATGAAGATAATTTTTCCTGTGTGTTGCTGACAGGGCAGGATCCATCACCCCTTGCTTTTGATCATGCTGGCAAACCACCTCTGCCACCATAGAAATAATTTCATCTGGAAAGAGCCTCACTCGTGCTGCTGTATTTAAAAATACAAGACAAAAAAAGAAATTGAATCATTCTATTTTTAAGTCCGGCCATAAAATAACAATCAAGCATTGCAACAATGAGGCTTGTCTGATAAAAGGATTGAAAAGCTGGAGCAGAAGTTGCTTAATAATAAATGGAATCTCAGTACTTCACTTGTAAGACACTCATTTTCACTTGAGACTGTGCTGCTCTCGAGATAGAAGAGCTGAAAAGAATATTGTAAACATCCATTATATATAGTTCATGCATATCTTGTTCCTTTGCCACTCTGATCATGCAGAGTTACACTTTCAGCATAACACAAACAAGTTCAGCAACTGATGAAAAAAATTAGAAAGCTCATGTTGAAGATAAATCTTTTAACCCCCCTATGTTTAATTTGTCCAGTGGACTTGCACAGAATGGAAATATCACGAATTGGAAAGTGTAAAGCCACAAAAACCAAGCTTTTTTGTTGGTTTAAATAGAAAATTTTGTTAAAAATGTAACAACTCTCTAATATTAATACCGGGAACAACATTAAGATTAAAAAAATCAGGTTAAAATTTAAGTTTTGGCATTCTGTAAAATCTTCCTCTAATTTATAAACTCAGTTGCTCTCTTACCAGCCCAGTGTAGGACATTTGAGTGTGGACCTACTGAGTTTTGTTTTTCCCTGTAACAAATCTTAATACTCTTGTTACCCTTGATGAAACATCCTTGATCAAGTGTGCTTGTCTGCCAGAGAAGAGCAGGCATATTACAGATAAGAAAACCAAAACCTTTTCATCTCTTCTGGCTGACCTTTATTCAACTTCCTAATGTATAATAGGTCCTCAAAATGTTTAAACTTAATGGATTAAACTGAAGTCTGTTTCTCTAGACACACTTATGTGTTTATGTACATATATTTTAAGGAACACGTGGAGGTTGAGTTGTCCTGAAAAAAAACTATTTTGCAGAGCTGCATTATATATCAAGACTTTAAAAGTGTTTGATGTGTTTGAAGAGCACTCAGCAGCAGCCAGAGGATGGATCAGAGATGTTTCCCTCAGCCTGGCTCCCCCAGCAGCAGCAGCAGCTCGGTGACAATCTCAGCTCGGGTGCTTTTGGCAAACACGAGCTCAGAGTTGTCTGACTTTGAAAAAAAACCAAAAAAGCATAAATGGCCACGAAAAAGGATGATTTCCCAAGCCACCCCTTGAGCTTCTGTCAGATCCATGAAATTAGAAGGAAGAGTGGAGACTAAGATTAGAGACCTTCAATGAGAAAAACTTTCACAGCACCTCTGCAGAATATTCTAAATGATGAGCTTATGAATAACACATCATCATTGCAGAAATTCACTTTATCCATCTGGATTGTGTAGCCAGTGCAGTGGGTCCCATATGGATGTCTCATATGTGCAGCTGAAAGGGACTTTTTTTTCCCTATTCTTTATGCTTTTTGCATTCTCATTTGTTACCTCTCAAAATATAAAAAAGTTTTTAGGGAACAAATTATTGGAGGGTTTTTTTGTCTGACAGTTTTGTTTTTCCTTAGAGATTAGGAAATACTTGTAAACCAAATGAGGGAAGGTATTGAAAACCAGAGATAAAAGTATTTCAGGATGAAACTGGTTGAATAACTATTGATCTGGAGAGAATTGGGGATTTAACCCTGTCTCTGCTCAGACTACAAGATGGTTATTAGACGTGGAGAATAATCTATATTAAAGGGAATATTAAGGTGTTGATAGATATGAGAGGTATTGATAAAATGAGAGCGTTCAAAATAGTAAAAGGAAATATATATTGTCTGATAATTGTCTGACCTAATAGAGAAACAGCAACAATTGTTTAACAAAAGTTAAATGATAAATGGGCCACACATGCTAATTGAAGAACAGTATCTGAAAACCTGGCAAGCTGTGACAGGCCTTCCAGATAGGTAAAAACCAGGAAGGAAAGAATGTGTGCTCTCTTCATATTAGAAATATTCATAAATCCTGCATAATTTGACAATGAAATGGTTTTCAGACAGATTAGGCAAGGAAGCACAAAATTATTTATTCTTTCCAGAAAATAAACCAGACTCCAAAAATGAGCAGGATGATGTCTTGTCAGCATCTCTGAGGACTTTATTTAGCCCACGTCCTTCAAATCTTATCCATAGCTGCAAATAAGGACATGATGGGAGGAGAAATGAAAGTTTTCCCCATTTTGTGAAATTCAATGCTGTTTTCTTGGGTTTTTTTCTTTATCATAAATTTAATGCAAATTATTATAATATACATTATTGTCTTCCTGTAATACAGAGAGATGTGTGAGCTTTTTTGTACTGGAAAATAAGATTAGAAAATTGTGCTGGAAAACACTCTTTTTCAAGATGGGTAAAGTGAGATAAATTCATGTTGTTGCTCTGTCCTTGGTGCTGTTTGAGGAAGTTTTGCTCAGGAAGTTGGAAAGAGTTTAATATGTATTCATTTGGGTTTATGAGACACTCATAAAATATAATCAAAGCTGATAATGCCAAGTCAAAATCTGATAAAACTAAAGTATGAAAGTGGTGTGGCATCAAGGGAGAATTGTCAGCTAGTTATTTATTGGAGGGTTGTCAAGCTGTGGGAATGACAGGGATTTTCAGAAATTAATTTGAGAGTTCAAGATGGATTTTTTTCTCTAATCTTGTCTTCATGTTCATATTTTAAAGTGTTCATATTAAATGTTAATTTTAATTATTTAATGTCCTAACTGGCCAACTTTGAATGATGCTTATATGAAGATAATATAAGAAAAAGTTATTGAATTTTAAGGAGCTTTATTAAATTTCTGTTGTTCACATATTTAAGAGGTGGAATTTTCATAGCAACTATGAAAAGCAAATATTTTTAAGATACATTTTAGTTAGAAGCAAATACTAATTTATTAACAACTACCCCACCTTTCTGCCAATATTCACTCAATAACTGCATTTTCAAATGAAATTATGAAAGAGATGGAGATTTGAAGTAAGACTGAACATGAAATTCTAGGAGTAGAACATAAGTAAAAGCTAAGAGTAGTCCTAAGAATAGAAATTAATCAAGAAATAATGCTTCACATGTATTTTTCAAAGCTATGCTGACATTTTTCATTTTGCCAATCTGTTGTTTGGCATCACTTATTGTCATTATTCTGAAACATTAATCCAGCAACAGCATCTCTGCCTTGAGAAACTCCCTGGTGTGATTGCTGTGTGCTGTCACCAACATCTGAGACTGAAATAATTGTTAAGAAAAAGTTATATATGTAAGACTTTTATGTGGAACAGATGCATTTCATGAAAAGCAGTAAAAAGTAATCAAACCCTCTCAGCTGCAGTGATTTGGAAAGTTTCTGGGAAAAGCTATGGAGAGCATTTCCTGGGGTTTGGCAATAGTGACGGGCTGAGGTTGGTGTCCAACAGCAAATGTTGGATGGACACATCCACGCTGCCAGCAGGGCAAAACCATCTGCTGGGCAATGAGAGCAGGGCAGGTGGCAGGGGAATTGGAGCTCAGAGCTCCGTGGCTTGCCAGGCACCCAGAGCAAATCCCAATTTGCTTGGTTTGGTTTTGGTGTGGGTTTATTGCAGCATTGAGAGCCCTCCTGCCTGTGAAGGCACCGTGAGGTTTCCTCCAGGGATGAGCGCGTGATGCTGCACCCTCTCTCCTCCTGTTTGTAATTAAAGTGCTCCAGAAATGATGTAGGCATCACAGATATTTATTTGTGTCACTTGAGGAAATGCTGTCAGTCATTCAGCTTGGGTAATTAGTTTTAGCTGTAAGAAATCCTAGGTGAGGTCCCTGAAAGGAAGTGAAGATGCAAACCTGTTGTCTCCTCTGATGGGTTTTGTGTCCCTGCAACTGTTGATGTGTTGGGCACATAGACAAGGATTTAAATTAATCTGTGGTTATTTGTGATTCAAGATGGAAAACATGTGACCTGATCTTTTTAAGTCTGCTTGCTGGAATGGTTAACCTGCTATCTGTAATTTCAAGTAAGTATTCTGAACTTTCTGTCATATTCAGCCTGCACACCTATTTTGCCAGAAATAAAAAAAAAAAGGAATCTGTGCATAAACACCTTGAAAAGTCAGGAAGAATTCCTGACTTTGTTGGTTAACGGTTTCCAGAGAAGCCATTGTTTTTCTCCCCTAATAACAATTTCTTACATAACTCTTGTTTTTCACCTGAATGCTGTGAAATCCACAGTTAGACATGTGTCCTGTGCCTTTGCTAATGTTAGGAAATCACACCTTCAGTCTGCAATTCCCCCCAAGAAATTTCCTTTTTGTTATATGTGAATAATGGATAAGTGGTGATTGGTTGTGTTTTAGCTCCCTGGGCTTGTTAAGTGAGGCTTCCTTTGGAGTTCAGGGCTGGTCTGTGAGCACAGTTTTCTCAGCACAGACTATTATTTCATCAGCAGAACACAAACCTCTCTAATTTGTTTTATGATGACAGTGCCTGGTAGCTGGCACTTAGGCATGTTTAAGCTATTGTACTTAACCATTCTCTTTGGTGTAGATTTCTGCTTTCTGCAGTAAATGTCACCTGCAGGCAAATTAATAATTTGTTATCATTTCTTGCTGGAGGAAGAAATAAGAGAGGTGGAAGTCAGCTAAGCAGGCAGGGCCACCGTGGTGGCAGAAACCAAGGAAGCAATACTTTGAGTCTGCCCTCAAAAGGTACTGGCAGAATGCAGTGAAGCTGGAAGAGACTCTGCATTGTTTTCCATGTTCAGTGCATTATGAAGAGATAAACACTGAGAGGTGTTGCCAAGTATTGGGAAATCCAGGACTCCTGTACAACTGCCCAATATGATCAGGAAGAAACTGTTTATTTTTTCACATTACTCACATATTTATAATTGTACAAACAACCCAGTACACATTCTTGATTGGTGCCTTTGTCTTGTTCACTTGTTTTTTGCCTGCATTTCTCAGAAAATGTGATTTTTACAGTCCAGGTATTTCACAGTCCTGTTATCCATCTCTTGTGGTTGGTCTTGGTATTCAGTTTCTCAGCCTCTTCTTTCTTAATTTAGCACAATCTATGTTCCAATAGGCTTGACAAATTCCTAAGGCTTTAATAACAAACTTAGAAGCTGGCTGGCTGGTGCACACTCTGGCCTAAGCCCTGCAAATACAGAGCAGCAATCAAGCTCTGTCACATCACTGCTCTGGGATGGAGCATGCTGCAGTGTCCAGCCTCATCCTGCAGCAGCAGTTTCAACATCTCTTCATGAACAACCCTCTGTAGCCAGCCAGGTAATTAAACATAAACATAAATGATCTTTTACCATGTGCCTGGGAGCTTCTGGGGACTCTGCAAGTGTGAGGTGACTCGAGTCTGTGAGCACTGGAGTGATTTCCCTCGGTGTCCTGTGGAAGGGAATTTCTCCAGGTGACCTGGAGTGCATTATCCCTTGGAGAGCCCAGGGTCCCTCTTTGGGATGCTGATTCCCTTCAGAGAGGTTCAGCCCAGCCCTTGTTTCTGCCTGCCTTCAACAGGAGAATGATCAGCAAGTTATTAGTGAGAGGTGAAGGCTGCTCTTGTCAGGAAATGTTTTCTCTTTGGCAGTTTCTGATCTTGCCCTGCAGAAGAACTCACAGGCAGAGGACACGGGGAGTTTGCTGAGCTGCAGCTCAACGTGGGGAGCTGCCTGGCTGCTGCTTTTAATTAAATCCACCACCAGCCAAACAGCTTGGCTTGATTCCATGGCCTCCTTTCTTAGAGAGCCCTCCCTGTCCCCAGTTTGTCCAAGGATAACCCAAATGCTACAGCTTATTTGTGATCTTGACTAAATAGCACATTGCTTTTCTCCTGGTAGTTTGATTAATCTTTATTAAGCTCATGGCCAACCTGGACATAGTCCCTTGATTTTGCTTTCTATTTTTAGTATAGTCCTTAATAAGCAAAATCACCTTCATCATTCTCAAAGGAAGGAGTAAAAATTGCCTCTTAGACAGGATATTTTTCCTAAACAGGTGTGTTTGTTATAAAGAGTTGTAGCACATCTGAGAAAAAAAAAAAAAAAAAAAAAGTAAGCTTATTGAGTATGTGGTTATTTGCTGGTGCCTTGATGGAGCAGCTTACAAATCATGGCAGTCAGACATATCCTATTATTTATACAATGGGGTTCTTAAGAAAGTTCATTTTTAAGGTAAGCAATCAAGTAATTCCTTATATGGAGATGGGGGAATACTTAACCTTGAGTACAACAACATTAACTCCTGTGAGCTTAATGAATTATTCATGCTATTATCCACCTTGAGAGACATCAAATTGCTCTGCACTGTCTGCAAAGTGCAGTTAACAAAAAAATGATAGCTGGGTGAATTGTGTTTGTATGTGTGAACATGAAAGACAGTGCTGTGGAAAGGATGTACCTGCACAAGCCGTGCAGAGCAAGGTCCTGCGTGGCATTTCCTAATCCACTTGCAGTCATAACTCATTAACAACTTGTTTGCAAGGAATGGCCCAATAGACAAAAATCATTGAATATTCGGAGGTGCCTGTTCCAGCCCTAGAGGGTGCAATCAGGCACCAACCTTTTTACAAAGAAGCTGTTCATTCCAGTCCCTGGAGGCTGCTATGACATCCTGAAGTACACCAAGTTGCCTTTTACTCTGTTGTATTTCGATTTTTACAGACAAAAACAAAACTGCTATTTGCCTTTCAGCGTGCAGAGATGATTTTAAAAGCTTGGCTGAGACTGGTGCTGGTGTTTTTCTTGAGCAAAACAAAATTTTGTCTGTTCAAACACTTTTTCTGAGATCTTCAGATGTGCTCTTCAAAATATTTCATGTTCCCCCCCCATCTCTCATTTTAAGCTCCTGGTTTAGCAGCTTCATTAGGTAAATACACATAATTAAGAAGCATATGGAGAATTATCAGTATTTGGGTTCTTCTACATGGACACACTTCCCACAGCTGTGCTTGCTGCTGCTGCCCTGTAGTTTTGGGAAAACTTCCCTCAAGGAAGTCATGCAAGAGACTGGGCCTTGTGGACTCCTTTCCTGAATTTATTTCTGAGCAGGAAGATCCAGAAATCCTTCAGATTCTCACTGGATCAGCATTTACAGGGCACTTTGAGAGACAAGGCACACAAACACACATCTTCATATACAAGGAGAGGTGAATGGAGTTCCTGCTTCTCCTGGTGACTTGCATTTGTTGCATTTTACTCCCCTCACATTGTGATTTAATAAAGAAATTATTAAAATTATATTTTAATAGTAAATTGCCATCTTGCTGGAAGTGCTGATTTCAGGAGGTTGGTTGTGACAACAGCTTTGTTGGCTCCCAAAATAGAAAAATGGCTCTACACCACTTCTTCTTAATAATTAAATGTTTTAAGGGAAAGTGATTTTGAATATACAAATACATATTACATGCACACATATATACATTTCTATTTTTAAACTACCATTAAGAATGTCATCAATTTTCAGGGAATATGGGAAAGTACAAGAACAAATATTACACTGTTTATCTTCTGTTCAATAGAACTGACTGCTTTGTTATAATCTAATAAAGCTACCTGGGCAGACTTAACCTATGATGAGACAAGATTTTAACATAAAATTGCCTTCCAAGACTTCTTCTCAATATTTTAAATAGATATTCATGGACAAATATTTACAGTTTTCTGTGGCTGCTCATTTTCTGGACCTTAACAGAGTATTGATATAATTTTCTGTCATATTTGCTATTAACATTTTTAAAATTATCTTTCAGAATCTTAGCAACTCCCCATGATGCCTAGAATGAAGGGGTGGGGGATGTTTGGAGAGGACAGAATTTTGCTGTCTGAGTACAGCAGAAAGGGATTTATCATTAACTAAAACTCAGAACATCAAAAAGATTCAAATGCAACCCCCTGGCATCTTCAGCTCCATATCAAGATGGTATTTCCAATTCCTGAATTTAGTCACTAATTGCTTTTGTCTCTGAGATGTCTTTTAACCCATTAAATCCACTCGGGGCAAAACCCATGTCTTTTATGGATTTAGTTCCTAATACTTTGTAACTCACAAGATCTGATAACTCTGATAAATCTCTGAAGATTCCCATCCTCTGAGCCTCTTCTTTTCCTTGTGTAATATGCTTGTAGCATTAATTATGATTTTTGCAGATATATAAGAACACATTCACTAATTTTGAAATATTCAAATAATTTCAAAGCATGATGCTCAGGAAAACTGTTTATCATCCTAACATCCATTCAGACAGAACCTTCCTGGCCATGGAAGTATCAAAATGAGTAGGACAGAGAGCAGTTTGCATCAATTCCAACTTTTTTCCCAGAGATTTTTAATCAAAATATTTAGAAGTTCTCCAGTCAGTGTTCAGACTGGAAAGAATGCTGGCACCACTGCAAATCTGGATTTCTCAACTTATTAGGAATAAAAATGAGTAATTCTGAGTGATTTCAGAGCTTAATTAAATTCAAAATTCTATTTTCTGGAATATGGAAGGCTTGATGTGATATTATGGATTGAGGTTTAAAGCAGACTCAGTAGCTGGACACACTCAGTCATGTTCATGTATTTGATATTTGGTGGTCAGGGACCTTGGACAGATCTCGAAGCAGAGATATTTACCTCTTCCATTTACAGACAGGTCAGGACTGAGGTCACAAACAGCACAGGAAAGGAAATCTCAGAGTTTGCCTGCTAGCACTTGATCGTGGGATGCAGCTCTGTTCCACAGGAGTTCATTTTCTAATGCTCCCTGACCCTTACTCTGCTATAAATAATCAGAAATATTCATTACAGAAATGGCAATAGCTTTGGAGAAGTGATGGAGTGTATATTACAAAAGGAAAAATACATCCAATTCTCATAACTCCTTGCAAATTGTATTGGAAAGCCTTCAGCTGAATATATTCATATCCTGCTTTAAGAAATGCTACAAATAATGTGATGAGTTGAATTATCCTCAAATAATTCAGCTCATGTAGATGTGTGTGTACCTATTTCACTGTGCAGAGGCTTATCATTTTCTGTTTTCAGCCTGATACAGCACCCTGAAATATTGAAAAAAGTCCTTTAATTTAAGGCTGAGTGTCACTATTGAAGTCACAAAGTCCTACGGATCCAGTAGTGCTAATATGGTACTGCTTTGGGTTTTTTTCCATTTCTTTGCTCTTTATTTTGCTCTATAAGCTTGAATCCATAGCATTAACAGATTCTACTTTTCTAGGCATGTAGAATATAATCATTAATGTAAAAATGATTCCTGGCTCCGATTCCACAACGTGGTCACTTGCAATGGATGCAGAGGCAGAATGTGCTGTCAGCACTGTCGTTCTCATGTGCTCAAGTTTGGTGAAGGGCACTCTAGAAAGAATTATAAGGGTTCTTTTGTATTAATATTGTATTTTGAGGATGGCTGTCTTTGGAAAAAAATCCATTTGGTCATGTGAATCTTTCTATCATTTCTGGGTTTTTTGGGTTTTTTTTTTGTTTTTCATTCTCTGCAGCCATAAATGATAGAAGCACTATTGCTTCTGGAACTCTTGCTGCTGCTTTGTTTTGTTGGGTTTTTTTTAGGTCTTCACAGAAAATGGAATTTCATAATGTATTTGCAAGCTGATGCTTTAATAAAAGAAATTGTAAAAGAGCAAGGAATGCAAAATTCAAAGACTTATCCAGGTTGTTATGGTCTATAAAATGGCATATCTGAGAAAGTTCTGATAGGAACAGCAAGAATTTTTTTTTTTATTTTTTGTTCAGTGCAACAGAAGAAAAGCAGTTTTGAGAATTGATTTTAATTTTTAACAATTTAATTAACTTTAATAAATACCATCTTTGGGTTTGTAGCTAGAGCTTTTGCTTTGAGATAAGAGCACAGAAGTCTTCTAAGGTGTAGCATTTGCAGATATTCCACTTGCTGCTGGAAAAGAAATATTTTGCTGAAGGTTTCAAGCACCACTGGAACTTACAGTGTTTAATAAGGACTGCTCTGTGGTTTTAAGCTAAAAGAGATTTTCGTTAGATATAAGGAAAATATTTTTTACAATGGTGGTGGTAAAACACCAGCACAGATTGCCCAGAGAGGTGATGGATGGATCCCTGAAAATGTTCAAGGCCAGGTTGGGTGGGACTCTGACAGCTCAGCCTGTGGAAGATGTCCCTAGGCTTGGACCAGGTGGCCTTTGAAGGTCCCTTCCAACCCAAACTGTTCTGTGATTCCATGAGTTTATAGTCACAGAATCTCCCAACCATTAAGGTTGACAAGACCTCCAAAGTCATCGAGCCCAGGCTTTGACCAATGCCCACCTTGAGGTGGGCAGGAGGATGAAGAGGATGAAGCCCAGCATCCAGTGATGTCCTGAACTGCTCCGGGATGGGGACTCCAGCTCCCTGGGCAGCCCCTTCAGTGCTTGACAGCCCTTTCCATGGGGAAACTGCGCCTTCAGTGCTTGGCAGCCCTTTCCATGAGGAAACTGCTCTCCATGTCCAAATTGGACTTCCCTTGGCACACAGGGGAACAGGTTCCCTGCTCTCCATGTCCAAACTGGACTTCCCTTGGCACACAGGGGAACAGGTTCCATGGAACAGTTTCCATTGGAGCTTCCCCTGCCATGCTTTACCTCTGGAACCACCTGTGCATTTATCAGCCTTGCTGTTCATGCCCAGATCATGTACAAGGTTACACTGCAGTTTGTGCACAGCCTTTTCTGAACCACAGGGTTTAACACAGCTCTGAGGGCAGGAGTTCCTATTTTGCTTTTGTTGCCGTGATTTATGGTTTGATTTGATTTTTTTATTGGTTTGGTTCTCTAACAAGGAGGCAGGGCTGTGATGTCTGCAGTAGAGTCAGGGCTAACCATGGTGCTGGCAGCTGTGGTGCAGGAAGATCCAGGTACAGGAAACTGTGGATGGGTAAGGAGTGACTTCCCAGTGCTCAGGCACACAGAGGGGCTGCTCTGTTCTCTCTGGAATGAATGTAGATGGGAAATCACATTTCCTTCAGTGATCCATCCTGATTCCTCACGGGGCCCCTCTGTGCCCAGCGCTGCTCACTTTTGAAAAAGGAGAGTGAACTTTGCAGAGGGCTCTTATGGCACATTAACAGTGTCCACAAGGGCAGCAAGTGTAGAAGCCCCTGCAAATTTACAGCCTTATTTACTGCATAATAAGTTCCCAAGGGAGACACAGGCTCAGGTGCACTGATCCGTAGAGGCTGAGAAGAAATTGGAGACAAGCAGAACTCAGCGACATCCTTCCACTGATTACTCATAAACCTTGGAAAAATACCATTTGCAACTCTGAGGCAGCCTGGTTTTATCCACACAGTGCACTATTTTAACTTCATGTTAGCCTAGAAATCTTCCCATGTTGCCCTGGTAATTTATGTGATGTTCCTTTGCAGGAACAAAAATCTATCTTACACTTAACTCCTTTTGATAATTAATTCTCTCCCATCTGCTTACAGCTGGTGTGGTAGAAATGTGCTGGAGTTTCCTTATTTGCTCATGCCTTGGAGTCATCTTTTAATATAAATAGCTGCGAATCTACCAAAAAGTTTGAAATGAGCCTTTTTCAGTTTCTGACCAGCATACCCAAGTCGTATTCCTTGATGCAATTTTTAGTGTGTTTTTAGGGGATTGCAGACTGATCTTCTTATACTATTTAACAGGAAGGTATGAATTTCATATGGGATCCATCTCGCACTTGAAATAAGTTTTTAAGATCAGTGTGATCAGCTTCACATAAACAGAAACATACTATCTTCGAGTTTGGCTGGGTTTTTTCCATCTGACAAACTTCACAACATTTAAAGTACATTCTTTTTGCAACCAGGCAATGTTTTTCACCTAATAAATAATTGCAGAGTGTTGCTGCTCTACCAGCTTAGTTTATTTAACACAAAATAAGGCACTCTGAGTTTCCCCTTGCCCTGGTTAACACATTGTGCTTTTATGTAGGGTCTTTAAAAAAATCTTAAAATAATTATCTTTTGACCCAGTTTTTAGGATAAATGTATCCAACTTTTGTCTTGCATATCTCACTTACTTTAAAAGCCTGCAAGAAGCCAGGAGAGAATTCCTCCAAAACAAAATAATACAGGAACAAAGTAGCTGGCCACAAAGTAGAATGTTCCTAAAACCTGGGCAAATGAGCTCTGTTGACTGCATTCCTTGCAGCTCTCCTGATGTGAGATAATCTCCAGTGTTGGTTTTCTTCTCATGCAGTGAAATAAACACTGGATTTACAGTGGAAAAAGAGCTCTAAATATGGATTTAAATGAGTAAAATGTGTTCTTGCACAATGGGGGCGCACGTGGCTGTCTGGAAGGATTCCTTTGGCCTTGGCAGGTGGAGCTTCCACTCACCAAGGTCTCACTTGGGTTTTGCAGAAGAGAAGGTGATTCTTTGCAACTTGGCTGTGTTTAAGGAAGTTTAATTTACAAATCGGCTCTTGTTCTAAAGAATTTTATTATTTTTTTTTACTCTGATGTGATGGCAGTCAAGTACTGAAATGTTATTTCTATTTTTATGTGTTTGATACTTTTTAATATATTAAGCAATCATTTAAAATTATCCTCACCAAACCCAGTATTGAAAACTCCTGCAAGTCCTACTTTTCAATTAACAATACAAACTGAAACATGCATCAGTCCTTATTCATGTGCTGTCAGATACTCTGAGGACCTGTTCATTTGCCAGATTAACTCGTATTTTTCTACTTCAGTTAAAACCTGCCAAAAAAATTATCTGAGGTGTTCAAATAGCTCATAACGAATAAAAATTCTAAAAGATGCTTAAAATAGGCAGCATTTTTTTTCTCTGTAAAGTTAAATCAAAACACTAATTTCTGATAAAATCACATACTTTGCTGTACCATTTTCAAATTAAAATTTTGAATCAGAAAGCGTAATGAAGATAAATTTAGAAATATTTGGGGCAAATGCTTTTTTCTTTAAATGTCAAACTATTCAATCTTTTCAGGGTACTTTGGTTTTCACAAACAATTGTGTGCAATCAATGAAATGGCTGTCATTTCTCATCATTTGAGTAAATACAATTCCAGCTAAAAAATACCAAAGCTCTTCTAAATCCAGTGGAAAAGACCAAGGATGATTTTTGTTTAGAACAAATTGTCTGTTCTCATGGAGAGGCCACACAGCAGGGACCCAGCCCCGTGCCTGGCAGTGTCTGTGACTGCAGCAGAAAGCAGAAATTAAACTTTGTTTCTGGCTGCTTTGCCTGGTTCTGCTCACTCTTGAGGAAGGAGCTGGGCAGTTCCTGCTGTGATGTGGACTAAAGCCATCCTTGGTTACTCTTCAAGTACAAAACTCTCTTGACTATTTCATATTTCATTGTCCTCCACACACAAACCTCTCAACCAGGCCTTTTTCTGTCGGTATGACAGAAATCAATGATATTCTTTCAGTGCACTTTAGAGTTCATTTCTGCTGCAGAATGGAAGCCACATATGAATGGAATAATCATGGTGAATTTTGGCATGTTTTGCTGTTAATGCATAGTATTTTAGCACTGGTCTACCTGATGAAATCTTTTCATTCTCAGGGATTTGGCTCGGCAGAATTGACAGTCTGAAAGCAGCTGAGGAAGTTTGGGGTCTGACCTCAAGCAGCTGTGGGTCAGCACCCACTCTTGGCCCTGGAATGTTCGGGGAAACAGACTCAGCTGCTTTCAGGATTTTCTGTGGTGACTGCTGCAGGCCCAGTAACAACAAGTGTTAAAACACCCTCATCATTTCCTGAATTTGCTGCTGCATGTCCTGTCCACAAGGGCTGGGAAAACCTCTGCTCTTTGTTAATGCAATCTGAATTTTAGGTGCACTTTTCTGCTATTTCTTGATTGATATATTTAATTTTTATCTCTACAAATTTCAGAGCTAGTAAATTTTGGGAAGGTAGAAATATTTGTTATGTCATATTGGTGTGTTTTCTTCTAATAGTGCAGTGGTTTGTTTGTTAAAAAGGTTCTTATCCAACAAAAGGCTTGGTCAGTTTTCTTCTCAGCCTATTTCCCTACATTATCCAAGCACTTCATCACCATTATTCAGTTAATCTATTCAGTTTTGTCTCTGGGTTTTGATCATATTCAATTTTAAAACTGGAAACACAGGCAGGAGAGAATTGAGCAAAGTACATTTGTCGTGCAGAAGGAAGATGTTGGACAGAGCTTGTCCTTAGCTGAATTCCCCTCCTGTGATCAGCAGAGTGCTCTCACTGCTGGGGCTGAAACAACTGAAATGACTCTGGTGACTCCAGAGCTGCACAACAATTTAAATAATCTGATAATAGGCACTTTCCACCTCATTTAACATTCCTTCTTTTGCTTTAGTTCATATTTCTTCTTTAAACAAAAGCTCTATTATTTACTTATATCTATTTCATTTTATTTCCCTTTATCTGTTTCATTTTATTTCATTTTATTTGTTATTTCTTTTTTACCATCTCGTGTTTATTGCTGGGGCTCCAGCCACAAGCCATTGCCATCAATGCTGCCATGAGTGGTGACTCTCAACATGAAATTTGGATCTATTGCAAACATTATGGTCTGGTTCTGGGCTCTGATTTAATTGCTTTCTTTCCATATGAATTACTTACATGGCTTTAGATGTTAGTACATCTTCCTTTGGGTTTTTTGGGTTTTTTTTGAAGGTAGACTGGATAACCTAGTAAACCAAGAATTTGGGGGAAAACCTGTTTTTTGTAGGCAAGAAGTGAGTATATGTTAGGAGCACTTTACAGACACAGAATAAATTCTAAAACAAAGTGCATGGACAAAAACTGGAAAATCACTTCTCTAACCATTTATATTTTTTGTTTTGTGATCGATTATTGAATGATATTTTAGATAAACAAACTACAAAACTGTCAATATTCTATTTGTAACATTAAAATATTGATAGGACCTAAATTATTATTTTATAACTTTTGTTTGTTTACTTACAAAGTGTAGTATCAACAAATAGAAATAAGTTAGGAAAACACCTGACAGTAACGAATAAAAAAAAACTGTGATAAACTATCAAAAAAAGTTGATGTTATTAATTAAGATTTTAATTAGCATTGTAGATTTCTTAGGAAAACACACCTGGTGAGTATGATCTTGTACTTCATTAATTTGTATTGCCAGGCTCCAGTTTCTTTTGAAGTCAGTGCAGAGGTAGCCTGAGGAGGGTGTCTAAGGAGGACTTTGGTTTGGCTGCTTGCTCAGTCAAAGAGCAGGGAAAGGGGAGGTTGAAGGTCTTGTTTGCACAGCTCTCTTCTCTCTGTGTTAATTTTTCTGAGCTGTAAATTGTCCTGCAGTCCATAAATATTTTGACTCCTGACATTCCCATGTAAGGAAATCTCGGAAAGTACAAGTTTTACTTTGCTGCTGCTGGTGATCCTGTCCAATACATTGAGTCAACATCCCTCAGGTTTCGAGTGCCATTCTAATTAAAACCTAGAATTTGGATAGTCAAGTGCCAATTAGTTCATAATTCCCACAGAGCACATGGAAAATCTAATTCTCCTCCCTTTTTGCAAACCCTTTAGATGGCAGCATAGCAGATGCAAAGCTTTGTGCTGCTGAAGCACCAGCTGCAAAGAATTCCCTCAGTGGGACATAAACTACCATTCATTCGATAATTTTTATTTTTAAATTTTTTTTTAATGAACTTTTTTTTCTAAAATGTCATCTTTATCACACCATCTTTATTTGTGCCATAGTATAGGCAGCCAACAGAACTTGTGTGTGTGGAAAGTCAGCTCCAAGTGTTACCCTAGTCACAATTCTTTCAGGAACTAGCAAAGCAAAAGTTGTTGGTAATTATAATGAGCCTATTAAGCCTAGTCATGAGTTAAGTTCCATCAGGAGAAGTTTTAGATTATTTTCTCATCTCCTCTATTCCTTTGAGAATAATTAGCAGCATGATAATCTGCTTACTTTAAGAGAGGAATAATAATTATTTTCTAATCCCAGTGCAGTGTGTGATCTAAAACAAGGCCATTACACCTTTGAGTGGGTTGGGTTTGGTTTGTTTTTTATTTTTTTGTTTCTTATTAAATTAGAATCAGGATAGCCATAAGTGTGAAATGGATGACATGGTCAGTTAAGTTGTTTGGGGCTGCTTTTCATGAGCACAGTGCCACTGAGCTGGCTGGGCCCTCTCACATCTAATAAGGCTACAAAAAGTTCCAGAGGCTTCCAGATGTGACAGATTTGCAGCTGCAATTACAGAGCTAAGTCCCCAGCAAGATGAGTATTCAGGTGTGTGCTTAACACGGCATTACATGGTAATAAGTCCTGGTGGCCTTGCCCTTCTGCTTGTCATTGGGGCTGAGCTGCAGAGAGGGAAGCATCAAGGACACCTCCAGGGCTCCAAAGTGAATAATCTGCTACATTAACAGCAGAGTTCTGGCTTTGCTGGAGGTACAGAGAAACCTTGGAATGTTTATGGCAAGGAATGGCTGCTGTCTAATGCTTCAGCTGCTCCACACACAGGAAAATCAATAATGGTCTTAGACAGATTTATGGTTTTAAATATTTCAGTTGCCTGTGTTGGCGCAGGAGCTGGTTTTTGTTCTTTTTTCTTGAGGAGAGAAGGTGTGCTTTTGGGGTCCTGAAAAGCTGCATACACCACAAGCTCTTATTTCACTTAGAAGTAAAAAATATATAAATGCAGAAAAATTATGTCTCTGTTTTTCTGTGACTAGAAAGAGAAATCGAACAGCCAATTCCTGAATTTGTCCTTACAGGCTTTTAAGACAGGAACAGTGACAGCTCCTGGGGATTTGGAGCACAGGAATTTCTGCATTTCTGCATTGCTCCAAAGGTGTTTGTGTTAGTTTGAATTGCTCTTTGTGACTGAGATAATTACAGACAGCAAAAGCATCAGGATCACTTCAAGATAGGAAAGTTTTTGTGGTGATTTCTACTATTACTTACAAAAGGTTTTGGGTCAGTTCTGGCTGCAGACTTGGTGAGCACATGGAAGGTGCTGGAAAAAGGCATCTTGGTCCCCAGATTGTGCCTGACATCTTTGTTCCATTTAAGTCTTGCTTAATTTTGATGGGATAGTGAGAGAAGACTTTTATCTTTTCTGGGGCTCTAACCAGCAGCTGTTTTCATTTTTTACATTCTCTGGCAGGAATTTGCTATTGATAATTACAAGTTAGAGTTTGAAGGGCACCAAGGGGGAAATTCTCTGTGTACTAAAATCAAGCTCCCTGTTACAACAAAGACCATGATTTCATGTAGATCACAGAACAGAGAACTGGTGCCACCCTGGTGATATCTAAAGGAAATGTCAATTTCTTGCTCTAAATTCACCAAAAATAAAAGAGTTATGACTGGGTGATGAAGATTAGAAAAATAAACCAGAGATTTAAAATGGGTTACATGTATAGCAATCAGCATTAATTGAGCAAAAAGGTGCTGACAAAATTCCATGTGATTTTTAACACTTTATTTCTCCAGAAGTAAATGTCAATGCTGTGAATAGTAAATATAATTTTGTGATAATACTAGAATGATCTTTCTTGCTATGGTTTAATGCCTCGTTTCTGCATCAGTTGGGAAGCTGCTTAATATGTGCAGAACAGCAACAAAATTGATAATAGAGGAGAGGCAGCTCCCAGTGCTCTGCTCAAACAAGTCCTGTTGGTGGAACAAGCCAGGCTTTCTTGGAGAGCACCAGCTCCTCACTGGAGCAGCTCACTGGGTTCGTGGAATCTGCACAGAGAAGCAGACCATGGAATTTGTTCTGTGTGGAATGCTTGTGCAGAGGCTGGAGGATGTGTTTGCTGAGGAACGGGTGAGGCTGCACTGGAGGTTCTGCTGCAGTTCTTGGTGGAGAGCTTTGAGAAGGAGCATTTTGTGACACCTCAGGCTGCTTTCCCTGGCTGCTTTCCTGCATGTGTAGCAGTTTTAGGTTTTAGTGTGTTGACAAGTCAGACAATAAAATCATTCCTTTAGTGTAGACTGTTGTTTTGTATTCACTAACTTGTGTATCATATTTATGTCCTTGTTATTTTAACATCCCTACATGACTCACAGAGATCAGGGGTTGTATTAAGGCAGTTTGTCTCCTGCAAAAGTTACAAAGCAAAAATGATTACATACTGAAAAAACAGTTGTATCTAATTGCAAGAATAGTGTACTCTCAAAATCAATACCCTTGAAAGAAAAAAGAATTAAAAGCAATAATAAAATCTATTAGAAGTTAAATTGCTATGATATATTAGGGTGTGTTGGTAAAATGGTTTCCTATCTTTTCAATGGTGCATTGAGAAGTAAGGCAGGATGGATGGATGAGTCATAATATCCATTATTAAGAAATGGTTAGGGCTCACCAACATCCCAGGGTCATTAGGCAGCTTAATGGGAAATAATTCTGGTTCCAGAAAAGGACTGTGCTGCCCCATACCTTCTGATAACTGGGTGGAGCATCTGCAGCAAGCCCTGCTCGTGGCACAGAGGGAGTCAGGGTCTGTTCCTCCCTTCCTGAAAGATCATCTGCAATTCTTCCCTGAAGGGAGAAAAATAGAAATTATTTTTGAGATATGAGCAGAATGTCTGCCACGCATGTGGAAATGCAAAAGTGAAGTATGTGAGGAGAAAGCCAAAACTGAGAGAAAGCTTTGCCTCTCTTCTGATGAGCCTAAAGCCTGCCTGGGTGCAACCAGGTTCCTCTACACCTTTTCTTTTAAGAGCTGAGGTGGGAAATACATTGTGCCTAGCAGATAGCAGGAATGCACTCTGATCACAATTCTTTCCTTTATTCTAATAATATTTGATTACTAATTCTGCACTTTTCTTTTTGTTTAGCAAAGAGTTGGATTTATTTATGGGTTTCTTGATTGCTGAGTTTCTGTTTTTACAAGGTGGAGATTTTTCTAATGACAGACTTAGACTGCAGTGTTGTGTCAGCAGCTATGGACCATCAATGGCAGGAAGGTGCAGACTGAACACTTCTCAAGTAGGATTAATAGCATTTGGGTATGAAGATGATTTAAGTCATCTTTTATAAGGGTGGATAGATAGCAGGTTGCAATTTTATTTTCCATTATTTCTTTAATTAAACATGACACCCAGACCAGGTCTAATTACATCAGTGAAACAGTGTATTTCACAGTGTGTTCCAATTTTTGTTAAATCAATACCTTCCAAACTGGAACTTTCCTGCACAATTTTTCTGACAAGCTTTGTTGGCAAGTGCTGTGAACTGCTCTGAGCTGCTGGCTCCTCATTGCCCAGACTGCTCATCAGACTTTGTGAGAACCCTCAAGCCTAATTTCTCTGCACCTTAAGGAATTAAGTTCTTGTCCATCCCCTGCTTCTTCTCAAAAGCCTCAGTGAAAGTAGATTCATTGTTATCAGAGAAGAGTCAGTGAGGAATTTACAAGTGGTGATAAAGGGATGAATAATTCTGCCATGAAGAGGTGAACAGGTTTGTTCTGACAGCTGAGTTGGAAGCATGCAGTAAAAATTGAACAACTCACACACTAATGAAGACACACCAACCAAAATTCACTATGTAATAAATAAAACCTCGGCATCCAAGCCTTGATAGTGAAAAACTGTATCAAACTGCACACATGCAGAGGCCTCAGGCTGCAAACACAAGGCACAGCACTGCCTTGAGTACTGGACTTTTTCAGTCTTAACAGCATTTTGTCTGAAATCTGTGTGTGAGGGAATGGGTGTATTCACACAGAATTGCCTAGGCCTGGTCAAACTTGAATTTTTCTGCAGCATGTCAGAAACTCTGCATGACATAATTAATCATTTTTAAGTATTTTTTTTTAAACTCACAATGAATAAAAATAATCAGAAGTGGCAACAGGAAAATTAAAATCCGTTCTGCCAGCATTCTCTGTTGCAGTGTGCATTAATAACTCTAGTTCTTTGTTTCCTGGATTTATTAGAGCTGCTGATGTCTCTACAGTTGTTTGGAGCATGGTGTTAGTAACACCAGGGCTGTGGGCTCACTCCACACATGGGTCATTCACCTAAATTTGGGCTTTATCATCCTTGTGGATCCTTTCCAACTCTGAATATTCTGAGTTTGAAAGCAGTTTAAAATAAATACCTGGAGAAACACCCAGCAATGTCCCACTGTGCCATTTCTGGGTAGAAGCAAGCAGAGAATGACACTGTGGGCAGGAATGACAAAATCACTCGGGGCTTCTCTCTCAGCAATCACCTTGGACTGAGGGTGTTTTTGCACCACAAGAAATAAAGCTGCATTTAAATAAGAAAGCAGGAATGAGATGAGAATGCATAAAGGAGTAAATTGTGTATGACCCAAGCAATGAGGAGTGCAGACAGGACATGTGCTGAATGAAAGTCTGGGCAGTCAGCTCGCTGTGAAAGCTGATGCAGCGCTCAGGGACAGCCCCAGAATGAGCAGTGGCAGATCCAGGGGTGTTCCTGCCATTGCAGGTGAGGTTCTCAACCCTCAGAACAAGAAAGACAAATCACATTCAGGATTTTTAAAAGGAATGAGGGATTATCCTCATGTTTCTCTAAATATTCTATGAGGTAATCTTCAAAATACTCATTTTTAAATGGGCAAAAACCTCTGCTCTTTTTAGAATCCATTTCAGTGCAAGATGTAGAAACCAAAGACTTACAAGAACTACATCCTCCTTTTCTTTCTCTACTGAACTGGAGCCGAGTGTATTTAAAATGCTCCTCTTCTTTTGCATACCATGATATCAGAAAGTTTGGGTCTGGTGGGGTGTGAGGAGCATGAGAGTGATGTAATTTACAGGATTACACTTACCTGGAGCTGTGATTTGTATTCCTGGATGAGCAGTTCAGAACTAGGAACATCAAATAAGAAGTTCAACTCATGTCTGTATTTCCCCTAAGTGGAAAGGACTGAAAGAAAGAAAGAAAGAACTGAGATTTAGTTATCCTCTAAGAATTTTCTCTTCCTATATTGCTCCTAACTCAGCTTGTTGAATTAGAGCTGCAGGTCAGGGATTGGTTTTTGCTGCTTGCACAGTGAAGCCTCAGCTCCTTGCATTGTTCTGTGTGCGTGCAGGATAGAACCAACAGTGTGCAATTAGTGCTGAGAAATGCCATTATCAGTGAGCTCTGGGTGAATCTTACTGGGAATAAAAACCAAAATGTAGGTTTCAGTCAGAATTATCATCCTGCATGGAATTCAGCTCTGACTGGTGACAGAGTGCTGGTGGCAGAGCTGTCTCTCAGCTGCATCACTGGAGTTGCAGATTACACCAGGTCTTTAGCAGAGCCCCTGCTGGCTCACAGTCACTGAACAGTTCATCAAAAACTTAAATTAATTTTTAAATAAACCATCAGAAATAAAGGAAATAATAGGAAAGGCACGTGACTTTCAAGAAATACTTTCCACATGTCTAATAAATCCAAGGATGTAAATGTTATAACTTCTAGTAAATGCAGTTTGAAATGTTTTGCCTTTTTTTGAGTGTTTGCATATATCTAGTGCATATGGAAAATACCTTTCTGAGGAAGTCAGGATCAGTCACTTCAGAAAGCTCTAAACTCAAAGAGGCTGTTTGTTGTCTATTGAAAATTTTCAGAGAGACTCTTGTTATTGCCTTCAGTGGAAGATAAAAGGTTCTTACTACAAATACGTTATTTAATGAGTTGACTTCTCCAATTTTTAAATAAGTTCGCTTTAAAATATTTTAAGAAGTGTCAAAGAATTCACATTGGGTAGTGTGAAGCAGGCAGGGTGAGGACATGAAAGAGAAAGTGTTTGCACACAAAGGATGAGTGTCAGTTCAAAGCTACCTGTGACCTTCCTGCCAAGCCAGGCCCAGCTCTGGTTTGTAATTGCAGTCAGGCCAGCAGCAAGCTGGACTATTGTTTTAATAGAGCAATAACAAAATTGTTTTAATAAAACAATAACAAAAAACTGTTGTTTTTTATTCTCTGATTATGGGGGAAAAGCAGCAAATTCTCTGCCAGAGCAGCAGGCTAAGATGAGGAAGGAGAGTGGTTGGTCAAAATCAGAGTACAAATCGAGTGTGGCTAAAAGATTTGAAATACAGCAGAAAGAGCAGGAAGAGCTAAAGGAAAATTTTACATTCTGGTCTTTTTATAACTGTTTATTTTTACATTTGAGCTTTTTACTACTGTTTTAATCCAATGCTTTAATCCACTGTTTTTTATAAGTTCATTCTTCAGTAAGAACTACTTTTCAGGCATTCTCTCATTTTTTTTGGGAGCAAATTAGTGCTATGCTAAGCAGAGCATCTTTCAAAATATTTGTTCTAACTAGCCTAGCAATAATAACATACTTTTTCAGCTGAATTATATGTTCTTAAATCTCTTAAATTTTATGTAAATATACAAACAAGCTGAAAACTGGAGAAACTGAAACTGTTTAGATAGCTGAGGTCACACAAGATAGCAGTTTAAGATGTAGAAACAGAAAATGCCTCTCCTGATTCCTGTTATTTGCCTCATCACTATACAGTAGTTTGTATTCCTCCTTTATAACAGGATTCAGGAAATTCTGTCCTAGCACAGGATAAAAGTGAAAATTCCATTCTGAAAGAACATCTTTAAAGCACATTTTTTCCAACTTCTCCACAGGAAAAATTAGTACAGCAAAAGCTTTATATTTAAAAAATACTTTTTTTTTTTTTTAAAATCAGTCTAACAGTCATGCTAAATAAACAACTCATCTCTGTCAATTTATGTATCCATAATTAGTAAGATTCAGCCACTAGGCAGATAAAATGCAATTTGTAATTATTTTGTTGGTGAAAAGCCTCCTAATTATTGCACAGTGGTTCTGGGCACTCAGGGCACTGCTCCTTTCCTGGTGTTATTCACTGAGCAAGATTTAATTTATCTATTGCATCATTTGAACTCTCGTTGTTTTCACCGGAATATTTTGTCACGCAACAAGCATTCTAAGAATTCTCTCATGTGAAAATATTTTTTTCTGCATTTCTCAATTTAGATACAGACCAGCAATAAATTTTCACTGAAAAAAATATCTTTACAAGTACTACTTAGAGCTCTCTTTATTACAACTCTTAGGCAATTGTGTTTTTTGCCAATCATGAGAGAAACTGGCCATGATGCTGACTGCAGACTTGTTTCTAGAATTTTATTTAGAGTTACTCCTTTAGATTTCATTAGAAATCTTTTTCATCACCCATTTGCTGAATAACCTCAATAAAGAACCTTCATCCTGCAGGACTGCTGGAAAATTTGTTTGATTAATTCTATGTTTTCTCATGGGTTTTGTGCTCATTGGCCTTTAAAGAGACATCATAATCCCAGCAAATATTGGGGCTGGTGAAGGATTTTGCAAATTTCTCCTGTTTTTAGGGTGCTGCTATTTCAAAGGTGAAATGTGTGAACCAAGGTGTTTATGTAACTTTCCATTTACTCTGACCCAATTTTTGATACAATTGCATGAAGAGGTTTTTCTGCTGAAGGAATTTCTGTTTCCAAAGGATCTGGAAACTTTACAGAGCTGGTAGAGTTCTGGTCTCCATGGTTCTGGGTATTTGGTGTCATCATTAAGAGCTGCCTCTGGAATCCACTCTTACAGCTCTGATGCATTATTGATAACCTTAATGAAACTCAATGAGGTTTTAAGTTTTAGGATCTCAGTGCTTGTTTACACACATGTAGACAGGAAAATTAATGCAAATGAGCTCTGAAATTATCTTAATTCATTTTATCGTTCGTTTAGGAAAGAAATAACATAAACTGCATTAAGATCATTTTAATTTTAAATAAGAATAGCTACACAAGGACTTAGGATAATGTAATTAATCCACTTCAAAGTTCATACATCTTAGTTAATTCCAATTAACCTTCTTGAGTATCATCATGTTGGTAAATTCCTGTGAGCAGCCTGTCTCTAATGCAGTCATGCAGAGGACCACAAGAGCTTCTGGCATCTCTCTCCAGAATTAGAGCAGGGAACTTCCTTGAAGATGCTTCTTGCTTCTGGGATGTGTTACTCTGATTGTCTGAGCAGACACACTTTCTGAGGAGTGTTACAGGATTCTTTTTAGGTTTCTCAGCAAGAAGAAAATGCCCCAAACACTCCCACTGTCCTAAACACTCACACATGGGCAGTACAAAAGACTGTAAGCATTATCCCAAAGATCAACAAACTTTTTTTCTGGACTTCCAAGCATTTGCATTCATACAAATGAATCCTTTAATGTATGAATTCTTTAATGTGACTTATTTAACGTATATGTTATGCTGTCTATGCCACAGCACCACCCCTGGAGTCACACTCCTTAGCACATGTTCAGATCCCACTGGGGGATTGGCTGTTTTGGTTATGGCTGGGTTTATTTAAAACCAGTGAGTGTTTATTTTAAAAACAGTGTTTATAAACAGTGAGTTTATCTTAAAAACAGTGAGGAAGAGCTGTCTCTTCCTTTTCTAGATGCTTCTGTCCTTTGGGTGAGGCCCCTGGAAGACTTTCAGCCCTCCTGGCTCCTCCAATCCTCCTTGCAAGGGGAGTGGGCTCTGATGGAAATGAGAGCAGGGCCTGTGCTGTAAATTGTGTGGGATTTCCATCCTTCAGGGAGCTTTGGGGACAGGTAACTTGTGGTGCCAACCCCAGGTCATTCCACAGTACTGACATCATCTAAATGAGTGCCTCTTTAGCAGACACAGAAGGAAGCCCTTACACTCCTGGCTTTGTGCTCAGGTTCTGGAGCAGAGCTGTTTGGGGTTTTTTCCAGCAAGTTTGCTCCCTTCCCCAGAGTGGGATTGCAAACAGCTTCTCTGCCCCTTCTTGCTCCCACTCCCTGACATTTGCTCCTCAATCAGCTCTTCCAATTAGCAGCAGCAGATTTCTACCCTATGCTTTGTTTTCCTCCTTGCAATGTCCTGCACTTATTCTGGATATTTCAGCTTACAGGCTAATGGCCAATTTATTTTGAGACATTTATTTTCTTGTTCTCATTTTCATTTAATCTACAGCCTTACTACAAAATTTCTCTGTACCAAAATAGCTTTTCTTTCCTATTTTATTGAGCACTCTTCTTCTTTTCAGGCATGCTGTTGTGTCTTCTTTTCTGCAAATTTCTTATTCAACACTGCCATCATCTTTTCCTGCATGTGGCACCCAACATTGTTTGGATTTGCTTTAAAATTCTCTCAAATCTGTGCTTCCTTCTTATTCTTCCCTTGCTTCCACTTATTTTTATATCATAAAATCTGCATAATATCTTGTCACTTTCTTCTGGGAAAAAACCTGACAAAATGAGGTGTTTATCTGTGCCTTCCTGTTGGTTTGACATCCTTTCTCCATCACAAAGATCCTTCACTACAAAAGTTTCTCATCTACTTCCTCATCTACTTGTTCTTCCTGTCCCTTCACATTTCCTTATGTGTCTTGCCCTGTTTTTATCTTTCATTTCCCTTGACAATAAAAACATGATTAAGCCTTAAGCCTCTCAACCTTTAAAATCACCAGACTCCTGAAAACTCTGCTTCTGTTCTTTGCTTTCTGTTGGTTTATGCAATATTCTAATTAAGGTTGTCTGGAGCTCTCTTTCTCTCAATCTTACCCCACTCCAGCTCCTGAGCTCAGCTCAAACTCTTGTTATCAAACTTTTAATCATACATTTTTAGTCTGAAGCCATTCTCATCTTACCTGAGCCATCAGATGCTTTAAAAGTCAGCCATGCTTGGGGGTTTGTTGAGATCTTGTCATTTATTGTGTCTGATTTCTTCCTACTGTGGAATGAACCTGCATCTGTTTTCCATTTGCCTGTGTTTTTTTTTTATTTATGAGCATTTTTATTTGGTAATTAGGGCTCCTATTTTTGTAATAACACAAATAAGAAAAGTTTATTGCTTCATCCAAAGAAGCCAGTAAAGTTGAGGTGAGAAAAGAAGTTTGAGAACATCAGCCAAAATACTTCCTAGAACTAAAGTGGTCGAAATTAAGCATGGTGTTAGCATCAACAACTTTAGAACATTATCTAAAAGTGTAAAGTATCAATTCCAAGTAGTAAGGAACCCATAGAGTATTGTAAATTAGGGATAGATGTAGGGTAATAATCACACCTACCTGGAGGCACCCTGAGTGCTTTATCCAGTACTTACAGTGCTACATTATCTCCTTGTAATACCAGTGATGTCCCACCACATAAGAAAAAATGGGGGAGAAAAATAAAACACATTTTTACATCTTGCACTGTGGTCTAGTGGAAGTGATTGCAAGTTTGCATTTGCATTTTTTCAGTGACTTCTTAAAAAAAAAATCCAAAATAACCCAAAAAAACCCAAAAAACCCCCCCAAAAAACCCACCCACATTCACTTATATCAAGGCCAATATGCAGAAATCCAAGATATCCAAATCTGTGTGAGTCTGTGGATATTTTCCAACAACACCTTTGGGAATTGTTCAATGAAACCCAGAGCACAGCTTTGCCAAGATGCCTTGGACCATCAGACAATCTGTGCACAGCAGCATCTCCCTGGGCATGCAGGGTGCTCCTGCACCACTCCATGGCATGGCAGGGGTGAGGTGGCTGCCAAACCATCAGCTGTGGAGGAGATGAATTGTTTTTAATGAGGGCAGCACCCTGCAGTCCTGTGAATCTCAGTGAAGCAGCGTTAGAGCAGAGCTGCAAGGTGTAGCTGAACCTGCTGGCACTGCAGCCCCGGGGAATTTCCCATTGCACATGGAGATTTGGTGACAACAATTTCAAAATGTTCAGGGTCAGGGTGAGAGTTTGAAAGAGGCATTTTCTGAACATTCAGCTGGAAATTTGACTTAGTCTTTAAAAGTTTTGGTTAAAACTACCATTGTGAGCAGAGGAAGCTGTTGCAGGGGGGTTTTGTAAGCAGAATGACCCAGAACAGAGATCAAGAAAGACTGGCTAACTTTGCACCAGATATTAGTATGAAAATATTATTAAAATTAATGCTGTTTACAGGAAAAACAGATACTGCCATTGTATATTCCAAATACTCTGGGTTTTGTTTGGATTTTTCCACGTGATCTGGCCTTTGAGCACTGTAAACTTTGTTCTTGAGCATTGAGAAAAAGTGTTCTGACTTTAGTCTGTAAAAAATGAGAGTAAAACTTAGAAGGAAATTCAGGGCTAATCAGACATTCTCTGCAGTGGGAATTAGCATATGAGACTTTTTGTATAAGTTATAAAAAGAAAAACAGCTCTGCCATGCATATTCATAAAGCTATACCCATAAAGCTCACTCCAAAGTGTAGGATTATTGCATTACAGTAGTCAACTTTTCAATGAAAATGCCCTTAAACATAAAATAATAATGTCTGCAATCTTGATTATTGTTGTTCATGTATGATTCAATAATATCTTACTCGGAGTCTAAGATTAAACTCATGAATCTGCAATTCCAAATACTGTGTTTTCCATATGATCTTAGGTAGAAAATAGTTAATAATTTACTTTTTGTTTAGCTTTTAATAGAAACAAACCAATTACATTCTAATGCTCAATTAGAAATGAAAGCAGAAAAGCCAAAAAAAAGTTTTGCAGTGATCTAGAGGAATAACACGAACAATGAAAAAACTGTTTTATTACAAGTGCAGTCACACTAAGCTGACTTTTTTTCACATTTTGTTGCTTTAAAACTATTCACTGAAGAAATGCCGAGTGGAACTGGTTTTGGGGCATAACAGAGCATGCACAGGTGGGAAACAGATTTTCAATGGCTTGCAGTGGAAAGGGTGTATTGAAAAAAGGATGTGCAGCCTTCCCAAGGCACAGAGGGATCTGCAGGGTGGGGTGGGATTTGCTGGGCAGGAATTCAGGAATCCCCCGTAAAGTTCATTTGTCAAGAGCCACTCTGTGGCTCCTTCCGTGCCTGTGGGAGTTTGCAGCCTGGACCCAGGGATTTCAGACCAGGGGAGGGAGCAGGGTGACACAAACTGTGCTTCCAGAGCTTTCCAGAAAAACCCCGGCAGGGCCGCGTGCTGTGCTGCTGTAAATTCCTCTCTCTGAAGGCTGTGTCAGCCCAGGATGTGCTGCCTGGATTTTTGCAGATTTACACACAGCCAGAAGGTTTGCACTGCAGCAGCAGCAGCTCAGCCTTTATTTTATGCTGCTACTTGGGAGGATATGTAAATTGTAGAAGCACCAGGTTTTTTTTCTTCTTGCCTCCAGACGTACTATTTCAATTTAGATATTGCCAGTTTGTCTGAGCAAGTTTGGATTAGGTCAATACTTCATGCTATTCCTGAAGCATCCTGTTTTCCTTAGAGCCTTTTCATTGAATAAATTGCACTTTAAGTCAATACTGAGCAAATCACTGTGTTCAGAGGCACTGTTGCAGACAATGTGTCAAACAAGTGTCTCTTTAATTTGAAACTTTTTATGGGCAAGAATCAGCCAAAAAAAAAAAAAAAAAAAAAGCACTGGAAAAATGTGACCAAAAGAAATTTGTTCTTCAGCTTATGTGAATATGCAAAAACCTGCTATGCTTTGGCATATGTTCCAGATTCAGTACCTACCTACCAAAAATCCCTACACAACTAAAAGTGGCAATTTTGGAGCATTTAACAATTGAAAAAAGAAAAAAAATGTTAAGTTAAAAAGAAAAAAAAGAGTTTCACTTCTTTTCTTTTTTTTTTTTTTTTTTGGTTCCTATTCTGTTATCAAACAATTTATTTTTATTCTGATATGTTTGCCCTATTATTCTGATAATGGCATGAGGAAATTACTCTATCAAGTCCTGCATTTAAAAAATTATTATAAGATGGAAAATAGTTTCATATATATTTTGTGGGTCCATATGAAGTGCTGTTCCTCATTAAATCTGCCTGAAACTGTTTGTTAGAAAACTTTCTTACACGTTTGTAGTTCTGGCAGATTTGTGACTCTTGTAACTCAAATCCAGCATGGAAGGCAACTGCTGGAAGCTTCTCCTAAAAATGTTCTTCCTGCGTGATATTGTGAGAAAGGCTGTGCTGGCAATAGGAGAAATCTGGACAAAGCATGTTCTGCTCTGAGGCCTGACAGGGAAGGACTGTGACTCCTGCCATTGCAAGGAAACAGTTTTGGTGTTTTTCATTCAGACAAATTCTTGGTTGCTGAATTAAATTTCAATTTGTTCAGTGTGATTACATTTACCATAATGCAAACAATTCACTATAGAGCCGAGTCAGATAAATACACCTGTTGTAAGCTGAGGCAGGATCACACAGAAGGAGTTAACACAGAGTATCTGAAGGAGCAAGGCAGGAGTAACCCCAGCCAAGGGATTAAAAGAGAACAGCTCTGGGAAGAGCCTCCAAACCCCACTGCCATGCTGTGACAGGGGCAAACTCAGATTTCAACAAGCTCTGTGTCACTCTCAGTGTGCCACGAGCTGCTGATTTAGACCCAGCTGCTTTCCCGTGGAGAGTCAAGGCCGAGGAAGGTGCAAGATGCTGCTGGGGCAGGGCGAGGCTGGCAGTGCAGCAGCGCTCAGTTTGCCGCTGGAATTGGCGCTGGAGGTGGCCAAGGAGTGGCAGGAGAAGTCCCTGGCAGGGCTGGAGACACACGTCAGGGCATGCTCTTCCCACACAGCATGGCTGGTCCCACCGGGGATGTTGTCACCCGTGTCACACTTTGGTACGTCGAACACTTATGTTACATAAAATTGATTTCTATCTCAGGATCTCTATCTGCCTTCCACTCCGCTGCTGGGCAAGGATTGGTGCTCGTGTCAAACCTGGCAGATGTCTTTATAACATGGCTCTGCCAGCCTGTAATAATCAGAATATACACAAAAATTGTCCCTCAGCTTGTGGGGTGCAACGAAGTCAGGGCACAAGGAAATGTGATTACGCTGTATGTGGTGACAGGATTGGGAAGTCATGAGGTAAATAATTGTAAGCAGGTATTTTCCTCTGAGAACACTCAGGGGCTGAGGAGGGAGACTTTAAAGACAGCTCAGTATTTATTAAATATTTCCTCATTTCTCAGCGGCTTGGGCAGAACTGGTTTCTAAAGCATTTCATAAAAGCTGTCTCAAGGAAACTCATCTGTCAGGAGTTTACTGACTTTGTACAGCTAAACACTGAGCACTTTCCAAACTGGAGCAATTCTCTCAAACGCTGTCCCCAGGTGCTTTATCCACAGCCCCTTCAGGACGTGAGGGATTCCTGAGATGATCAAAGCATTGTGCCACTGCCTTTACTACCTAATGATTTTTGTTTCTATTTTTAACAAACCCTTTGTACCTTCCTCTTAAAATAGCAATAGAACTCTTCATAAAAACAGTATTAAATCTCAGTAACAGCATAAGTACTTTGCTCTTTCTGTATTCTGTGGCCTGTTATGCAAAAGAGGCTCAATAGTAAATCAAAATACTCCCTGTGGGGTGCACCACTCTTTCCTCCCTGGGGAGAGAGTTCAAATACTGCACAGGTGAAGGAGCCTCATTAAAGTATTTACCCCCTAATGCTCTGCCAGGTAAAACTGCCTAAGTGTCAAGGAGAAAGGACCTATTTAGACTGCAGACAAAAAAGGACTGCCAGAATTATAGTCAGTTCAGGAAAAGAAACAAGAAACAAACAGCAAAAGAGGATGAAAAGTGCAGTTTATAGAAAATGTGATGACAAGTTGTTTCCTTTCAGTCTTTTCTTTTTTTTTTTTTTTGAATCAAGGGTTCTGCATAATCTCTCATATGAGGTCTTATGACTTAAAGTGGAGAAATAGGGAATGCAGCTCAAGAGCTTTGTGACAGAGCTTAGAGGTGGATGGTTCAAGAGCAAATTCTGGCTTTCAGCACCCAACAGAAGCTGCCAGTAATTTTGGCACACTAAGGACAAAAAATCTGGACTATGCAGTTAGGAAATAATGCAAGTAACAATTTTCTTTTGTATTTAAGTAGGGAAAGCCAAGTTTCTACTGAAGATCATAAAATTTTATGGTGGTGCTGTGGTTCTTCTGGTGAAGAAATGAACTCTTTGTCATCCCTTCTTACTGTTAGTGCTGGCTTTAAACAGTTCTAGACTACAATGTGTTCTGTGAAAAGTACATTATCTAGTTCTTGATATCTGTATGAAACAGTTATCCTTTGGTAATTACACTTTTATAAAATGCAAAGAATAAGTTAATGGATTAGGTCAGTGTGGTGAGGAAACAGAAGGGGAAGATTTACAGCTTTGGAGGAAAAAAAAGCCAATGAAAAACAAAACCAAAACTCTTCCAGGAAATAAATTTATTGACATTTTTGTGGGGAACATCTTAAAATCTGCTCAGAGTTAATGTATTTTCATTTAGAAGTTCCTGCAAATTTTTCAGGCAGTGACCAGTTGTTCTTGTAGTTTGTGTTAATGAATTTGAAGCACTACTAGAGTAAAACAGAAGGACAGGTTTTACTCCTTTTGTTCTTTTTTTTCCAGAGAGGAAACAGAAACTTAAGTGTTCAAGTGGAGTAAGAATAGGCACTTAAGATTCTAAGAAGGAACAATCAAAGTAAAATATAGGATGCCTCAAAAATATCTCTCTACTGTCATATGTCTATTTAATATAATTAAATTGTCTCATTCCTCCTATTCTAAAAACAAAAGAAAATAATTAGAAAAACAATCTGAAAAGAAGGTTTAACAGGGAATATCAGCTTTGAACAAGACGCCCTGCTAACAGCATGTGTGTACATTCCAACAAACCAATGTGCAGAGGAGGCAAAAATATACAGGGGTTGGTTTGTCCCAAATTTGTATTTTGGTAAGATAAATGCAGTGATGATGTGGATAGTTAGAGTGCTAGAGGTGTGAGAAACTGAGCCTGCCCAGGGCATGGAAGCTGTCCCTGTCCCAGGGCTGGATTTGCTGCCTGCACAATTTCACACCCCAGGCTGTGCATAGGGAATTTTTCTTTGCACTTCCGTGGGTTCTTAGAATTCACTGGCAACCAGAGCATCTGCTAAATGTGTGTAAAAAGGAAAACATCCGTAGATGCATTCCACAGGAGCTTTAGCAATCAATTGGCAAAAATGAGCTCTTAATGGTAGGTTATTTTGTGGGATGGAAACTTGTGATACCACGACCTTGCTGCAGCAGGTACGCCGTTCATGCCTGGATGGAGTTTCTGACAAAATCAGCATGTAATCATGAGCATTTGATCAAAAGTTCAGGAGGAGAAGATACAGTCACTCTGAGCTTGACAGGGTCACTTTGAAAATGCATTCAGCGTGCACTCCTGCATACCTGCTGTAGCAATGCAGTTCAATCAAAGGCTTTTCGAAAAATGGCTCCATCACCAGAGGCTTCATCTCTGGTAATATCTTCAGGTCCCATTTCCTTGGAAAGTTAACAAGGCATATTCTGAGGATAGATGCCTTTGGCTAGGGTACATCCAATATTGTATATGCAATTTTTCATGAATATGAATGAGTGACTTCAAAATTAACATGTAAGTATGCATTTCTTCACTGGTGAGGGCCACTGTGGGACACAGTTCTGAATGCAGAATATACTGAACAGCAATGGCTCTGAGGCTGAAATTAATAAAAACACTCCATGTACTTTGGCTATTTTGGTAACTTTTCACGTTCTTCAGCTGATCAGATACTAATGAATGAATGGATGACTAAAAGCTGAAATGAAATTAGGTTCTAATCCTGTCAAATTGCCAGTCTGCCTCCTCATGAACTGAGTGAAGAAAGCAGCAGGATCCTGCCAAAAGCATCCAGCCTGGGATCTGCTTGTTCTGGCATCCCCCGTGAGGCATTCAGGAATGAGCTGTAGCTAGTAGTTAGTGTTTACTGCTGAAGGTGCCTCTGCTTCCAAAAATAAGTGAATGGATAATTATGTTCTTTTTCCTGAAAATGCACACTCTTGTACGCATTGGTAACTAAACTGTAATATTGAGCCAGAAGTTACAGGTGCCTCAGGGTAGTCTCTTTCTTCCTCCACTTAATTCATGGCTAACATGCAGGAATCTAAGATTAATAATGAAAGCCCAGAGAAAATTATATCTGCTGCTATTTATAGTCCATGTTCCTGTGCTCCCTGCTCAGGGCTTGAAGGAATCACCAAGATTCCCAGCCCAGCGTCAGATTTCCAGGGTGAGTCACATTTCCCACACTTCGTGCATGCAGAGCAAAGCTGGAGTTGGACACATCAGATTTATTGTGTTTGCACAGGATGTTTGCATGTCACACAGAGCCCAGCTCGAGCTGGGACAGGCAGACACCCAAACAGCTTTATGCCAAAACGTGATGACAGATCGGAATTTGTATGCAGAAAATGCTTCAGAGCTCTGTCGTGCTGCCAGAGCTGGAGACCAATACATATTTTAAGAGCTTTTCCTCTCAGAGGCAGAGGAAACAATGCTGGGAAGTTCTCACCTAGCAAACGTGGAGGCTTGGGATGAGCCAAGGAGAGGTGAGGTGTGGGCCCAAATTGTGGTTACAGCTGAGAGTGTAACCTGCTGTGTTTATCACAGCATCACTCTGTGATCCTGACAGCCAAAGGTGTTGCAGAGTTGGAGAATCTTATTTTTCATGCCTTGATTTGGCTAAATAATGACTCTCCAGACATGAATGTGTGATTATTTAGTTATTTCAGTTTTACTACAGTGTAAATAAACCCTAAGGCTCGAGCCAGCCTTTGATTTTGGGATGTGCCAGTAAAAGCAAGTGGAATGGACTAATGGCTTCCTTGAACAGCCCTCGGAATATGAAAACTCATCTACATATCTGTCATTGGGTATGTGATAATAGCTACAAATCTAACATTAAAATTTCATTTTCCCTCTTCTCCGAGATGACATGAATAAAAACCAGTCAGAGTTGTAGAAAATTCTTCTTATGATTTCATTTCTGCTTACACTCTAAGCAGCGAGCACCAGTTCCCATAGCTCCTCTCTCACATCAGGGTGTTATAGTTTATGGCCAGCATGTTAAACTTCCCCCAAAAGGAGGAAATATTGCAAATGAAATAGTGGAACCACAGAAACATGGAGGTTGGAGAGAGCCTCTGAAGGTCACCTAGCCTGAAAATTGAAATGCCACTGGGAAAGCAGCACAACACTCTTTGTAAGTAAATATTTTATTCTTGATCTTTATTTAAATAGGAAAGCCAAGAGAAACCTTGTTCTTCTTCCCCAGCAGAATGAGAAAAGTATGAAGCACTCGTGTGTGCCACTGACATCCCTACAAGCTGGAAAGGGCAGGGATGTGAAGTGTTTGTGCAGGGGATGTCCAGCAGAATCCTGCAGAGGGCAAATCTGCAGGAGTGAAATAGGTCACTCCTGGCTCTTGGCTGCTCTCTTGCACCTGGGGGAAAGAGCCCTAGAAAGAATCCGGTTCTTAGATTAGAAATTGTGTTTTCCTGCAGAAGGGCTCTGAGAGTGGTGAAATTTTAATAAAATGTCCTTCCCAGTAATGGTTTGGTTTTTTTTTTTAATAAAAGGGTTCTTGTGGTGAAGGTAGACCCATCACAGGGGTGCCAGGGAATGCTGGAATTGGGTGCTTAAGGAAGCAGCAGAATAAACATGTTTATATTTCTACTCCTTCCATATATGTGGTCAAAATAATTTAAAAATTGCTTTCATTTCTTCAGCAGAAATTGGATAAATATTTCATTCTAGTGATGCTCTCATGTTAATGATTTTGGCTGGTCACTTCTGAAGCAAAGATAATATTTTGAAGTGTTTCTATACTAGACAGACACTGTGTTTTCTAATCTTATTATTGAGTTTAATTAGTTTAGGTTAATGGTCATAAAATGCCAAATTTAAAATAAATATAATATATAATTGCTTTTAGAGTGGATTTTTCATAAGAATTGTACACTGCAGTTTCTACCCCCAGTCTTATTTACAAATTATTAATTCAATAGTAGCATTGCAGCATATACCATTCCCAATGCTTGAACTTAATTAAGTATGCATCCCTGCTAATTGATTATGGTACTGCTTTCATAGGCCTTTTTCCCTAATGGCTATCTCAGGAAATTTCCTGCTAATTAGGTAGAAAATTTATTTTCTGTCTTATATTGTCACTAAAAGTAAGAACAATCTGAAGTTCACCTTTGCACTATGAGATTTATAAGTGCTTTCTGAAAGTTTCAGGGAAATTGCATATACTTATGTTTCCTACTCTTTTTCAAAATCTGGTCAGACATATTTAATTTTGTTGGCTTGAGGTTGGTTTTTTTTTTTCCCCCCCCAATAAATTAATGGAATTTCAAATATTTTTCACCAAGTGCATTTGTAAGGTTGGTTTTCTGCTCTGTGGAATAAAAGTGCTGTGCTGGATCAAGGGATTTGATTCTCAGGTACCTCCAAGAAATCAAAACTGACTGCATGGAGTATTGCAGTAATTTTCCCTCAGGTGTGAAACTAAAAGGAGCTGTGACAGCTCCGCTCAGAGGGACAAATCAATAAGGCACCAAAGGGTCAAATACTGGAATTTGGAGCAGATTAAAGGATTGTGGGAAACAAAAAGTTGAAATCTGGCACATAAAGTGTGAATCAGCCATTAGTTCTCACCTAGTGTAAATAAGAGAGGTTCAGGTTAGCCAGTGCATTAAATGCTGTGAGCTAACACTCAATGACACCTTCACCTTGTTTAGACTTGCAGATTTGGGAAGGGATCATGAAAGTTATTACAGCAGCCCCTTCACCCTGTCATGAGCTCGTGTGAAATGAAATAAGGAGTGCAGGAGTAAACAATTGCTATGGGGATAGGCATGGCTCCATCACTATTTATTTCTCATTACTTTGTGCTTGTGCTTCTCCACTTCTGATGGAAGAACTGACAAAAGTGGGCTTGACCCCTGCACCCAGCACAATCTGGGATTAAGGTCCCCAACTTGAATTTGATGTGACTTTTTCAAAGATTTTGCAGCTTCACATTAGAGACAAATGAGAAGTGACTTAACAACGGATAAACTCCATCAAACAAGGATTATGTGAGCGTGCATGCTGTGCCACAGGACGTGTCTGGGTGAGCTGAATTTAGGCACACTTCCATTTCTCACATCAGCTCTGCGAGGAAGGGATCAGGGATCTCAGGTGACCAAAGTACTGGCAGGTGATGAAATAATAATAGCAAAAAAAAACAAAACAAAACAAAACAAACAAAAAAAAACTAAAAAAAAACCCCAAAAACCCAATAAAAATAATATCATTATTGATATTATTGTTAATAATAATAATGATGATAACAAATAATAATAATGATAATAATAATAATAATAAACTAATAAATTTCACTGCAAGGATGCCTCGAGTTCAGCCTTGAGGCTCTTACTGGAGCCCTGCAGATGCACCCAGGCACTTCCTTCGGTGGGTGTGTGAGCCCATGGAGCTGCCAGCTGTTCCTGCTGTTCCTCCTGGTGTGCCACAGCTCCCAGGAGGAGCAGCTGGGAGTTCCTGGACCCTGCAGAGCTGCTCTCTCAGCCCGCTCAGTGCTCAGGTACTGACCCTGGTGGTCGCTTCCCGCAGGAGTTTGAATATCCCCACACGGATAATTCTGGAGGTTGTCAATAGTAGTGATGCAGGTTTAAAAATTTCAAAGGAAGCCACTGGAATAAATTATACAGAGAGGAGCCCTTACTTTTGCTATAGAGGAATTGCAGCTCTGGTTCTGCCTAGGCACTTCTTCAGATCAGTTATCTGTGGCCTTGCTAGATTTTCCCATATAAATCTGGTTATTTGCTGCATTTTGAAAAACTGAAAAATTTTCATTTTTCAGTGTTGCCCTTTTAATCAGTTATCTAATGACAGTCACTTACAAGAAGTGCATGGAGTGCAGGAATCCACTCAAAAAACAGAAGGAAAAGCACATATTCATATACAGACGTAATGATTAAGATTTTCCTTATCTATTGCAATCTGTAATATATAAAATGGAAGTGTCAGGATTTTTCCTGAGTTGAATTCCCTGAAAGATGTCACACTTTTTTTTTTTTTTTTGAGAGTTTACAAAAAGATTGTATTTTATAGACATTTAGATGGTCATAATATGAAAAAAAAAATCAGAGCAAGTGTTTGGTATTCAGCAAATATCTTATTTCTTTGGTAATTTTGTTCAGAACAGACTGTGTCTTCCTGAAAGCACACTGACTTTTTCTCATTTGATTTTTTCCCCTCTCTTGCATTTATCTTTGACATTTAATTTCCAGATGGGTGCTTAGTATGACTGATGCTTTTTTTTTTTGGTATGTGTGTGTGTGTGTAATTCAATCCTGAATTCATTTTCAAGGCTGCAGAAACTTGGTGGCTGCCAGTTAGGTCCCAGCACTTTTGTGTCTCTATATGTGAAATCCTAGTGTGATTAATTAATTATTAAATGCAAATTCAGGTACCACAAGCCACACAATCTCTGTGGGCTCTGTCTTATCTGATACATTTTGTTTTGTTCCTCATGGACATCACTGTCACCATAGTTACCACCAGGAGAAGTTAGGAAAACGTCTCAGTAAAAACAAAGGAGGAAATATCACTGGTGTAGGGTCTAAGGTGGCAAAAGGTTGTCAGGTCATGACAAATGGCAGGCAGAATTCAGATTTTTTGCATTAGGAGGCGATGGTCATGTCTGGTTTAAAGTTGATGGGCAGAGAATTTGCCAAAGTGTTTGCAGGTTCGATGTGAGAGCAGCTGTTACCACGGGCTAGGAATTATTTTTGTTTGGCTTCAAGAAGCCTGAAGGTGAATACTTGAGAGGAGCAAAACCCAAAGAAAATCTTTCAACGGAGTTGTAACAAGTGGGGGCTGTTTGCTTTTCAAAGGCCAGTCACTGGAACAGTTGAAGATTGGGAAAACAATTTGGCAACTGAGTCGGCCGAATAAAGTTCAGAGGAAGTGCTGCTGGCAGAAGTTCATTTCATTTCATTTCATTTGGCTGATTAAGTTTAGCATTGTAGAAAACAATGATTTGCTTTGCAGTGGGCCAAACTTTGGGCACAGAACTAGTTTTGCATGACTTGTGGGAGCATTACAGAGGTGGCCTGGCAGAAAGAGCCAGGCAGCATTTTGCTTCCACTGGATACATTTTCCTCTCTGTTTCCCCAAATTATCATTGTCCTGTAATATTATCATTTGGAAGGCTCAGATATTCTGTATATACAAATATCTATATCTATATCTGGATATTGCGTGTGGGTGAGTAAATAATGGAATAATGCAGTGGCTCTGCTCTTTTGGATAATGTTATGCAGCATTTATGTCAAAGTATCAAAGTTAGTTCACTTTCATAGATAATTCAGCAGTTCCTTTTCAGTCTAGATGACTGAAAAATTAACTGTGACATTTTATATCTCTCAAAGTATCTGACCTGAACTTTTTTTCCTATCCCTGCTGTATATTTTATATTGATTGGTCCCACTTAACCCTGCATTTTGATGGAGAAGTGCTTCCTTTGAAATGACTGAATGTGCTGATGTATATTGAGTTCAGCAGGTAAAATGCAGAAAGGGATTTATTTTAACAATAAGGGCCTCTTTTAGAAGTACATGATTGCAGCGGGAGAGGTTCTGGACTTGATCAAATAAAGACAATTCCCACTCCAGGTGGATGTGGAGCAGGGTGGGCACAGATACACACCCCGGGTCAGACACTGAAATGTGGAAATAAGCACGCAAGTGAATAACACTGTAAATTCAATAAATCTGGCAACTGGGGATTTAAAGGAGCAGCTCTGGTTGCTTTACTCTTGTCCTTCTGCCTTTGCCCTGTAAGGCCAGCTCCATCTGTGTGGCTAACAATGTTCTACCATGTCCTCAGTGCAGTCTGTTGTGTTCACTTACAGATCCCAGTGATTATCACTATAGAGTTTCTCATAGTACCAACCAGCTGATCAATAAAAATTATTTTCTATCCCACATTCACTTTAAAATACAGGAACCAGGAGGGTCACACGTGAATCTTAGCATTACAAGTGGTTCTTTTTCCCTGTTGAAATCTGAGAACAAACACGTTTTCTAGTCAAATAGAGAAGAACAATGCAAACTATATTTAAAAAAAAAAAATCAGTTTAGCATTTCTAACGTGTGGTTGTGTAGCAAGATGACCTTCAAGTGCTCCAGATCTATCAAGAATTTTTATCCCAGTGAATTATATCTGCATGTTAATTGTATTAGATTTTCCTGCTATACATCACATGTCTAAAGCTTCTTGACCATAAGTAAAAGGTTGTTGGAGACAGAAGACAAATAACATCTTTAAGTAGAAGCTTTTCAGCACATGAAAAATTTGCCTTCTGTTGTCACATGTACTTTTAGGAGTTCTTTCAGGATTGTATAAAAATTAGTTCTTAGTCTGATTATCTAATAAATTTTAAACTTTAAAAAATTTTAATGTAAAGTTTTCAAATAAATCTACCAATTATATGAGGGGGTTTTTTTTGTCCAATTATATTAACCTCATTAAAAAGGGACAATTCTGGCACTGTTTCCACGTATTGATATTAAAAAAAAAACCCAACTTTTAGCTCTTAGCATTAATTCATTTAGTTTAACCAGACATTGAGGTGATAACACAATACAGAAAATATAAAATATTTTTGTTAATTTATGTTATCACCATTCCTTACCTCATGTTTGCTGTTCATGAAACCACCAGTTAGACTGGCATAAAGCAATATTATGCTTTTTTCAGTCATTTTGGGCATCCAGCACTTGAGCAGCAAAGCTCAAAGCGCAGTGTTTGTGTTTAAATAATCCATTTCTCGATTTCTTTAGTGATGGTGCGTAAGGCAAGGACAATCAAAGCCTGGTTGTGCTTGGAGGTGTGTGTGGACAACAAGGCAGCAACGCTGCACTAAATAAGGAGCAGCCACAGTGGTGCTTCACCTTGTCAAAAGCAGCTCTGCCAGGATCAGGGGCAGTGATGATGGCAGAGTCCACGCTGGTTGTTTCTCTGTCCTGCACCACGGTGTGAGAAATGCTTTGCTGACTTCTCCCAGGAGCGCAGCCCAGCTCTAAGAGCTCTGTGAGCTGGAGCTCTCATGTCAGGGCTCAGCACTGCCTGATTGTTTTCATGACTGAGCCACCAACCGCACGGTGATGGAGTTAAAAATGCTGATAATTGTCTCAGTCTGCTGTCATGGCAGGAATTCAGGGATCAGGGAGGTTTCCCAAGACTGTAAAGCACCTCTGTCTGTGACCTGCAGTGGTGCTGGGTGCAGGAGTCACTAACTCCCTCAATTAGGAGGCTGAGGAAGGCAATCCACACTGCACTTCCAGGGCAGGGAAAAATTTAGACACGTTGAGTGAAAATATGGTTATGCCTCTACTTTGAAAACTCTGTGATAGCTTTGCAAATGGTTACTGGGCAAAAAGGAGCCAGGAACAGGCGATTTGCTGTTAACACAATTACAGCAGGAATGGCTGACTCGAGTTTCGGTGTGTGACAGGAATCTGAAATCCTGCCACAGGATATTATGCATGGGAATTTCCAAGCACAACCCATTAGAAAAAGCCACAGTGCTGCTCTTTCGAGTTCCCAGCTGCAATTAGGCAGCAGTGGGACCCTGATGTGAAGCCTTTATGAATAGAAACCAGCATGGCCCTGGGCAAACGTGTGTGAAGTGAAGGGATGGTTCAGCAGCAGCAGCAGGGGACAAACTCGCATTTTGAGCAACTCTGTGTTGCATGAGAAATGTGTTTTAATGTGAACAGGCATCGACATTCACCTGGGTATTAGAGGAGACAAACTCCCTGACAGTTTCAGCTCCATCACTCCTGACTGCAGCAAGAAGCAGGGTGGGTCTTAAGGAGCAAAGTGTCAAATTATTCTGTTTATGGAAGTTTTTCCACAAGTTAACCTCATAAATCGAGCTAGTAACACTGCTGAATTTTATTATACAGTAAATTTGTTCAGGAGGCTCTTCAGGTTGATTCCAAAACTGGGCAAGAAGTGAGGAAAACCTAAAAAAATAAAAAAAAGTAACAGGTGAATCAGTTTTTGCCCACTAAAACTGATTTTTTGGGGGTTTGATACCTAAGGGCTGTGATTTGCAGTAATTCCTTTCTTGGAAGACTGAGAGAGATTGGGTTGTACAGCCATGACTGGGCAGATAAGAAAAAATGATTAAGAACTGTCAATGTATGAATGTACTTAACTGAGATAAATCAATTGAGGACCTTAGTAAATGTCAAAAGATGCAGAGCTTGAAACAACTACATTATCAGGTTACAGAGACAAGGTCTCTGTCAGCAGGGTGAGGGAAAAAATCAAGAATGAGACAGGAGCCTCTAGATTCTTACTGTCTCAATTTCCACTGCTGTTTTAGAGTCCCTAACTCGTCTTTGTTTTTTGGGGTTTTTTTTCCACTAATAAATGCTGCTCTGTGCAGTTCCAAACATCAACTGGTCGCAGAAATGTCAGAAAGGTAAAGCCTCTGAAGTGATGTTTCATCAAAAAACTATATATAACAATATTTAGTAGGTGTTAAGTGTCAAAGAATAGAGTCAGAGGGGAACCGAGTCACCATCCTTGTGAGCAAAACAGCTGAAGTCTGCAGAGTTTGGGGAAGCTGGATCTGAGCTTCCCTGGGGGACACCAGTGAGACCTGAAGCTGCTCTGATGTTAAAAAAGATTGCTAGAAAAGCACTCCAACACCAAAAGGTGGTGTTGCTGAGACAGTGTTCCCTGCTTGTGAGTATTTCTGATTGTCAGAAGAGCTAATTAAGCAAATCCCAGTAACATGGCTTATTTTGTCCATTATTTGCATAAATTCTGTATTTCTGTATCATGGAGCCCTGGCAGGACTTCGCTGCAGCATTCAGGACAAAATGCAAATACTGGTGTATTTGCACTCATTTAAGGGACAGATCCAACAAAATCTACAGTTTTGCCATAGCCCCTGAACTGCTGATTGAGGCCAGGCTTGAAAGACTCTTGATTTTAAGTATGAAATGTTAATGAGTTTCAAATCAGAACTATTTTGATCACTACCGGTATTTTTAAAGCTGAAATACTTCAGAGGTCAAAATTCCCGATCAAGATCCAAACATAACTAAGTATGCACTGAAAAAGAAGTGAACAGAACACTATAAATGAGGAAAAAAAATGGAACAGTGCTAAAACTTCCAAAGAAACTAAAGAAGAAGCCTCAGAGTAGACCCTCGAGGGTGGGGGAAAAAGCAAACTTACTTAAAAGTATTAAATTTGGAAAATGATCTTCCCTAATCATAAATATAATCTTGGCATTGTCAGATCAGTGTGAATTTTGCCCTTGACCCTTTGAGTCTGGATCTGAAGAAAATCCAGACTTCCAATTCATTTGAGGAAAAAAAAAAAAAAAAAATTGACCAGATCTACATTGAGTCTGGATCTGAAAAAAATCCAGACTTCCAATTCATTTGGGAAAAAAAAAAAAAAATTGACCAGATCTACTTACTTAATCAAACTGATTATTAATTAAAGACAGGGTAAGGTAGTCAAGTCAGGTGCTCCTTTCCAGTGAGCCTGGGCAGGCCAAGAGGCAGAGGAGCTGCTGGGCTGCAGTGAGAGCTTTCACAAAGAGCTGCATGCAGGCAGCTCTGAGACAAATTCTTTGGGGCAGTGGTGTGCTTAACCAGATCATCTTCCACATTTCCACTCAGATGCACAAACCTTCAGCTAAATATGTAGGTTCATGTTTTTAGGATATTAAGATGTAATTGGAACTGCCAAAAAAGTAGAAGTATTGTCTTAGAGATGTGGAAGTCATATAAAATGCAAGAAAATGAGACACAAGAAGCTGTTAGAAATCTTAGATTTGTCTTCACCCTAAACTGATGATACTTGATGATATTTTAAGGCTTCTCTGTCAAAAATGGCCAGTGGGAGGCACATCCCAAGTCCATGTTTCCTGAGGATCTACTAGATAGTTTGAAGGAAAGTTCAGACAGCTGGTCCTATCAGAAGTATTTAATATGCAGGAAGCATTTATTCCGAAAATATTTTTAAAATCCATCCTTCTCAAAGATGCTTTTTTTTTTTTTTTTCCCTGTCAACATGGCAAAAACTGAAACTATGTAAAAAGCCTCATTATCCCATAAAGGCAGCTCTGAAAGCCTTGTCTGGCTGCCTATTGAATTAGCAAATACAAAAGTCGAGCGCTGCGATTGATGCTGCCCTGTCAAAGCAGCAGCCAAGAGGATTTAGGTGGCTTTATTAAAGCTGGGTTGTATGGCAAGACTAAGTATTAATTCTTAATATGGTCGAACACAAGGTTGGAGCATGTCTGCTGAGACTGCTTTTTGGCTCTGTTAGATTACCAGATTCAAGCTTACTGTCAGAACGCAGAGCAGAGGTTTAGATGTAAAGTACTCACTGTACTCCACACAAAAAAAAAAAAAAAAAAAAAAAAAAAAAGCTTTAAAGTTTTAACCTTATGACAGTTTTAAGAAAAGGACCCTAAGCCCACCCTCAAACTGGAAGCAATAGAATGTGTGAAATAAAATGTAAAGGATGTCTGTACTCAACTTTTTCAAGAGGGGTGAATCTTCAAGAGTGTGAAGAATGCAGTCCATTTCCTAAAAATCACTGACAAAATTTCCTAAAAATCACTGACATTGGCAAAACAATGACAGGAGCTGAGGAGGCTGCACTGTCCTGGTTATGAGAGCTGTGCCTCAATCAGGGTGGGATCAGGGCTGAGGCAGCCCCTGCAGGGCCAAAAGATCCCATCCTCACACACTCCCAAATCCAGGAAAACCAGCCCAGGAAGGTTACAGGTATTCTGCTCAGATGGCTGAAAGATTAAATTCCTTTGGCATTCAGCAGGCTTGAAGTACTTACACAGCTTCATTTGTCTACTGCACATTCTGATTAAAGGAGAGTCAGATCATTTCTAACAGAAAAACCATCTGTAACAGAAAGAGCACCAGAGTGAACTGGCTCATTGTTAACTGGTGGAGATGGAGTAAAAATTGAACAGGGTAGAAACTGGGTTTTGAATTCTGGAAAGATTTTTCAGGCTTCTCTTTTCATGTCTTTAACACGAGGCAAATAGGAAATTCATACAACTAGAAGAGTCATACTTTTTCATCAACTGCTAGTTTTATTGCCTACATATTTTTGTATATCCAGCAAGTGGCAGAAAACAAAACTGACATTCAAGTACAAGCATACTGCTCATCACCACCAGTGCTGGGAACTACTAAAGTGTCTGTCAAGATTTATCTCTGTGAAATGTACCTGATTGTGCAGGCTATCTCGTTCCTATCCAGAGATGAAGATATTCTGTTTGTGTTCTGTGATGCCAAGTGCACAATTTTGGAATGCCACAGACAGAATTGTGAGTGGTGCTAAAAAATTCAGGAGAATGTTTTAAGATAATGAAATGCCCCTCTCAGTTTCTGAGGTTTGCATGCAACTTTTGTGTAAGCTTACATCTCGATTGTTATCAAAAGAGGTCACAAAGTATGGGGAGAGCAGGGACAGAGAATAGCTTGATCCAAAGTTTAAATATCACTCCATTATATATAAATAATAATTATATAATATATATAAATAAATATAAATAAAATTTATATTGTGCCGTTTCAGAGGTGTAACTCACTAGTTAGAACCCATGTCCTGCTCTAGAGTGTGGAAGCTCCTTCGGATAACTTTGACAACAGCAAGGACACAGAGTTTGGTGTCCAAATTCACGTGAAGTTACCAAAACTGAGAACATCTGCTGACGCCCTAAGGCAAGGCAGGAGCCCAGGGCTGATCCCTGAGCAGCAGCATATTGCAGAAATCAGGCAGCGTGTGCAGAGCAGGGCTCCAGAGCAACTCCTATAGTTCACAGCTAATTTTTGCCTGGCAAACAAGGATACAAATTTGATGAGCTTTAACATACAAGATAATAAGAGCAGTCCCATGGTAGGGAACACTACACAAAAAGAAACAGGGAAAACATGAAAAGCTAATTGCTTTAAATTCTCAGCAGCTGTAATGAAATACAGTAAGAAACATCCCCAAGCATAGTGCATCAGATTCACTTGCTCAGAAATCAAGAACTGGTTAAACAAGCAAAACTGAGATTGAACACTCCCGAGCTCAATGGCTCCAATTTCAGCATAATTTTTACAGGAAAATTCATGCTGTTTGCCCAGCATGCACAAATTAAAATTAAGCTAAAAATGTTTTTTCTTTGTTCTTTTCTACTTTACTTGTCAATGAGCAATTTTTCTTGCATAAACACTGAGCAGAGCAAATAACAAGCTCATTGAAAATATGAGTCAAGAACAAGCAGTTGATTTCTTATCTTTGCACTGCAAATTAGGCATACAACTCAAGTACAGTGTTGTCCTTCTTAAAATGCGTCTTTAAGTGTCTGTAAGAACGTCTTCATTTCCCAAAAATGGGGTTACTCTGCCAGCTGAAAGAGACGTTATTCTAGTGAGCTTTCCACTTCTGTGTTATCCTGGGTGTGGGCCTTAAATTGAAGGACAGAACTCAAACCGTGGGATGACGATGAGCGGTGATTCATGGCTTCGCTCACAGCTGAAATGGAGCCAGTGCAAGTGCAAGTCAGCCCAATGTTCTTGTACCTGTGAAATAAGGGAAGGGTTAAGGACACAGCATTTCTCAGAGAGAACAGAAATTAACCATCCCCAAACATTCCACTGCTGGCTTAACTGGAGCAGGAGAATCAACCAAATCATGGAGACAGAAAGATTGCAGTGTCAGATTTCTCCATCCTAATTTGTGGTACTGCTCTATACACTGTTGCCAAATCCATCTGGCATCAGGGCTGCTGCCTGGACAGGCTGGAGCCCATCCTGATGGTATGACATGATCTGAACTTCAGCTGATTTCAGTCATTCACTACAACAAAAGGTTTTACCCATTTCAAGCAATATTTGTGTCTTGCCCACCTGGCGTGACAGGAACCTGGGAAATCTGTGAGAGCTTCTGTAACTCTCCCCAGCACGAGCCACCAGCAACTGCAACTAAAATTAAATCTGCATTTAGGACTACTTTTTGCTCCAGATGATAGATAGAAAAAGCTGTATTTGGTAACCTGGCATTTATGAAAATCAGGCGTGCTGGAGATCAGGTATAGCTCAGCTCTCTTGAGTTGACTGATAACTCCCAGAGAGGGAAACTGCTCTGATTTAATCACCTGCCTCTGTTAAGTATCTATCAGTTTTGCCATTTTACTTGCAGAAGTCTTTGCTAGCAAACTAAAAGACTGATTAAAGTCGCTTTTCCTTAGGAGCTCAATTTGGTGAAAATTTCTGTTAAGATTTTGTAATTAATTCGTTTCCTCTTTTTCACTTGGCAGTTGAAAGTGTAGAGATTTATTTAAACAAAAAAGCTTGTGGGTGTTAATCCTCATACTGCACGTCCTTACTGCTGTTGACTAACATGCTGAACAAAAAAATTACAGCACTTCCTTTTCCAAAACCACAGAATTACTAATTTTTCACTTGAATATCAGGTATCAATCAAATGTGGGTCTCATAATTACAGTTGCACACTCACTTCCATTAATTAAGATTATATGCAAAACAACATATTGTTTCTAAATTCCTCTTCAGAAAAACAGGATTCCACTTTTTCCTTCTGTGGTTTATTTAAAGGTTAAATTTTGATTTTAAAGCTAGAATTATATTGTGCCAAATACAAAGCTCTGTTTGTTATGACTTTCAGTAAAAGAAAATCTTGCTAATTTTATTCTGACAATTCTCATTCTGTACATGATTTTTGATAAGTTGAATATATTTAGTGCGGAAATACTTCAAATGTTCTTAGTTTGACAGAACAATAAATAAATCAGTAAGTAGAAAACATATTTATTGCTGCTAGCAACTGTAAGGAAAAAAAAGAAGTGGTTTAGTTTTTTTTTCCCAATATATTAAAAAAATGATAGTTTTTCTGGCTTAGACTAGCACAAAACTATCATATCTCACAATATTTACCTAAAATATATTGTATATTGACAAGAACATATTAACCTTTAATAATCAGAAGAGTTCAATTTTTACATAATTACCCAGAAATGCCAAGAGGTTTTTGGGTTGGTTGTGGGGTTTTGATACTGCTTTTTTTGTTTTTAACCCTTCTGACATCTACAATAATGGTAAATTTTAGGTTGGTCAGGTTTAATAGTTTTTTTCAGTAGCTGAAGTACTGCCTTAGGTACCTGAACTTCCCTTTCACTGATTCGTTATCCCCATTGTGGAGCAATTTGGATTTTCATCCAGGTAAGATGGATCCAAGGAAGCATCCAATTTCCATGCTGCATTGTCCTGGTCCTGAGAAGGACGTGCCAGTGCAGTTGTTTCCTCTCCTGTGCAGTGACACAGCTCAGGGCCAGCACTCTGACAAATCCAGCTGCTTTATGGATCCTCAGGATGGCTTTTTCCATGGCACACAGGCAGGAACTGAGCAGGAGTTTGATCTATAATTCTCCACCTGTTCGCCATAAGGTGAACTTTGCAGGCTTTAATCTCATTAAACCACCTTTAGGGAAAATGGTGAGGAATTCTGAGCACTAGGCCCAAGTTTAGTCTTGCTGCAGGAATATCCTCCAGCTATTGCACATCTGGCATTGAGAAGCTTTCAGCAGGGACAAAATGTTCTCAAACTGGGAAAATGTGATTTGTCCATTAATATGGGAAATAAGTGCAATAATTTCTTTGGTGTTCCTTGAGTTTGGTGGACAGGTTGATTTGATTTATGCACTTTACCTGCCCAGGCAGCCCAACAGCAATCCCATAGTTACGGGGGAATATTGTGTGTATCCAGCTGGGACGGCACTTCCAAGCAAAGGGCAAACCTACATCTCTGTGTTTGGCTGTCTTGCAGCACAGCTTTTCAAGAAAGGAATGCCACAATCCTTTAATTGCCACCCAGTGGGAAAGCCATTATATCACACAGTCAGTAGAGCAATTGCTTCTGTAATTTACATCCTTTCTGCAGATTTCACTCAGGTGAAAATGCTTTTGCCTGAACACCAGTTAAGGCCTGGTCTTTCTCAAGATAAATGGCTCACAAAAAGCTCCTAACAAAATCTGGAAGCTGTTTTTGTGATCCTAACGTACCATTAGGAATCAAAAACAATGGAAAAAAGTCTCGGGATTAGCACTTTGTGGAAATCAGTTTTGCATTTTCAGTGAAGAGCCGTGGTGCACACGAGCTGTGTGAAATGGGTTTGCACCCAGCAAGGCTGGGCTGGTTATGGACTGCAATCAAAGCACAGCACATAGACTTAAGAGTTTCATTGAGACCCAGACAAAGGCTTCTAAAATTTAGAACAAATGATTCTGGGGCTTAATCCTCTCTCAGCTCAGATTTTTGCAGCTCATGGCTTGCTTTCACCCATGGCTGCATTGTTTTCCTCCCTACAGTCAGCTCGAAAAGTAATAAAAGGCAACCTGCGACTGCAAGGTTCAAAAGCAACCATTTAAAAATATATATCTGATGATTCTTAGGCTCTGTGACACCTTTTGGCTGGCCTGTGCCCACAGGTATGGATGGAGCATGAGGTGGATTTTTTTTCCCCAGACCCCCTGTGCCTCAGGATGCTCAGCCCTGCTCTGGGAGAGGATTCCTGACAGGCAGGAGGGGCTCCCTCTCTCCATGGTCCCTTCAGTCTCTGCTGCTTTTCTTTTCCTGAGCCTGCCAGCAAAACTGCCAATTAGTAGCAATTGTGATGGTGATTTCTGAAGTGCAGTTTAAAGGATTTCTAACCGGGTTGGAGCTGTTGTCAGTTGACTGACTGGAATAATAATAATAAAAAAAAAGCTCAGTGCTTCTCCAGAAGCTTGTTAGACTTTCCTGTGTGATCTGCTGGAACTGCAACAGCTTTTGCATTCAAAAGAGGGATTTTCCTAAAAGCATCAGTGAGCACTTGGCTGTTTTATCTGCACTGAAAAACCTTAATTTTAAATTCTGTTAAAAACAAAAATAAATGAGGATCTGGAAATAAGAGGGGGAAAAAAGAAATAAGTAACCTGCAGGGCATACATAACTGTTTCAATACACCAGGATCCCTTAAGTGTAGACTTATCAAGTGGAAAAAATATTATGCATTTTTTTTATGTACAGAGTTACTGAGATAGAACCATAAGCACTAAATGGGCTAAAACACAAGGGGCCTGATATACTGCAGCTTTGTGTTGACATTTTATCATAAACATCCCAAACTGACACCTACTGACAAGCCATCCAAAGAAATAAACATTTTTTATTTTAATATAATAAGGGAAGCCTTGAACTATACGTGAACAGCATGAAGCCATTTTCTTAAAAAAACTAATCTTTGTTTAAAATAAAATATTTTCTTTCTGGAACCATACATATTTAGCTTAGGGTTTTTTTGTCTCTTGCTAGTTTGATCTTGCAGCACTGTGAGACCCGTTCTCAGAATTAATGTGCTCACATGAGAAGACTCTTAGCAAAACAAACAGCATTCTTAAATCTCAGGGCCATATGTATTGGTTGCATCACATATCTCATCTTCTTTTAGCATTCCCAAGAGGCTTTGTTTGTTTTGGTTTTGCTTTTGGTTTGGTTTTTTTTTTTTTGTTTTTTGTTTTTTTTTTTAATTTGGAGACATTTAATCCCCACATTGGCGGCCCTGAGTGACTCACCGTGTGGGACACGGATGGCAGCCCCGTGTCCTCCTTCCTGCTCCTCCCTGGAGAACTTCCAGCTAGCCCTGAAGCTCTGGCTGGTTTTGCCTTGCTCCTCTTCCTGAGCTGAGGGAAAAGGGGGATGTGACTGAGGGGGCATGTGGAGGTTTTGGGATTTTTTTGTTAAGGCTGGGATTTAACGTGTGAGATGGTATTTCTTGTTCGGCCCCAGATGTTTATTAGTTCTTATCTATACTACAGTTTTACAAACTGTGAGCTCTACAGTACTTTAATAAACTAAAAGTGGAGTTGTATCTTTCTCTTTACAAGCCTTTTTAAGGATAAACTGTCTAATTAAGACTAATTAGACAGTTTGGAGAAGCCCTCCAATACTTATACGATATCATATACAACAAAACCAACCACCAATTCCTTATACAGAAGGGGAAAGAATGAATACATCCTTCTAGAAACAAATCAAAGACTCAAAAATCCCTCACAACTCTCCATGTACCTCCTCAGAGCACAAACAAAACAAACCCTGTAGGACACACCGTGGGGAGGCTCCTGATGGGGAGAAGGCTTTGGCAGGAGCTCCTGGGCTTCAACCCCAGCCCTTCCATCCTTTGATGAACACCCAGCAAAGGTTGGCAGGAGGGAGCAGAAGGGTTTAGAGACACTGTCCTTGGAGCAGGGCTGGGAATTTGTGAGAGCAGTGTCCCCCCATTGCACCCACTCTGGGTCACTGAACGGGGGGCGAGGGAAAATGGGGTTTTGGATTCGTTAAATCAGTGCTGGGTCACTTCTCTGGGACATGGAATCCTCAGTTAAACTGAGGCTCGAAAAAGACTAAAGCAATTCATCTGGGTGTTTTCAGAGACCTGCCACACTCATTTTGTAGTGCCCTAAGGATATTTGTCCAAGGAGACTTGGGGGCACCACTAAGAGATAGTTCCTGTTTCTAAAACTGCTTTTGTGACTTTAAACCCCTGTTGCCTATTTCATAACTTTCACTCACCTCCTGAAGCCCACTTCTTTTTGCTGTGTATCTGTTTTACAGTGAGGTTTAAGCAGATGTAAATCATTAAGAGTTTTCCAGAGATTTAGGTTACAACGCTCCCATTTCCATAAATCAGAGTAAAAACTCCCAGTATTGCAATGCAGTTTTTGTACATGTACTGGATTATATTCTGATTATATAAGTACAATTGCCTCAGAGACTGAAGGTGTTTTGAAATCTGCAGTAGTTCTCCTTTAGAGAGAAATAATTTCTAATTCTAACAATTTCACTTTCTAAAGCTAATAAGAAACAGAGAGACTGTGGGTGTAAAACACCTTTAAAATAATCACTGACCAAAAATACATGAGGGTTTTACCCTCATCTTTTTCTAGTGCATATTGTAGAAGAGAAATCAAGATTGTGTTACTTTTTAATCTGAGAAAAAAAAAGTGATTTAATTTTCAAAAACTAAAATTCTGTTGATTAAAAAATATGTTGGGGTAAAATATATATTTTGTTGGAAGAGAGAATTTTCTGTTGGAATAGGGAATTTTTCAATAGAAATAGAGATTTTTTCAATAGAAATGGTACAATCCCTCCAGTCCTGGAAGAAGTGGTGTCAGTGCAATTAATAGACCAGCTAATAGCTCACTGAAGTTTTCTTGTTCATAGTTTCAACAACAAATAGTTTTGTTGGTTGCAAAATTGGATGCAGAATAAAACCAAAGAATGTCTAAGATTATTTTCCAAGTATCCACATTTTTCAAACGCAGTTTTGTGTAAAAACCTGCACACACATATATGTGTATTTATATATAATAGCCATATTTTCTTTCATAAAACAATAGCAACTCAAAAATGGTTTTTTATGTAAAATTATTGATGTAAGGATCTAATGTGTTTTTTTTCTGGCTAAAGCTTGCCTGAATATATAAATATTTTAAAGTAAATGTCTTATGTGACTATTCTTCTCTATACCAAGAAAGGTCCCTGTGATTAAAGTGTGTCGTATTTTCAGCACAAGCAGTTTGCCAAATTCAGAGTTATGAGCACAGAACTCTTCTGTGTAAACAAAATCAGCCTCTGTTTCTGGCAACCATATCACATAATATCTTTTATGTCAGGCTCTGTCTTAAAAATGATTCTTATGGCTGCTTGGAGATATCAAATTCCTTTAATGGTTCTTAAGTTTTCTAATTTCTGTGTCAATTTATTCATGGCATTTGTTTCATACCAACATTATTCTTTTAATTTGCTAATTTTTATTCTTCTGATTCATCTAAAAAAAAATCTATGTATTTTGGAATTCATTTTATTAGACAAAGGAGCAAGCATCCTTTAGTCTGCTTGTTGCAGAGCTCACTTTTCACCAGCCAGCTTTAGTAATTTTCTACACCCATATCTATCTAACTTCATTTTTTTATTGCTGCTTACAAGAATTGTGTAAACCTTCTAGATAAGACCCTCGTGTATTAAATTAAAGCATGAATCCCTCCCAATATCTACAGAAAAATTCCAAAAATGCCTGTATAGAGCAGGAAGTGCATTTATCTCTTTCATCAGCATGTTATCTGGGAATGTTTAGAGAGAGGAGCAGCTGGGGTGGTTCTGTAGAGACCCATTCTCTCCCAGTCAGAAACCCCTCTGTAATTCTATAAAGGTATATAATGTAATAAGAAGGGGATACTCTGAAAAAGAAGTGGGAAAATGGAGGCATTAAAAAGAAGTATGTGGGAGTAAATGGAAGTTGCTAGGGTGGAAGAATTTTGGGATGCAGTCATCCTGTTAATTAGTATTCCAAAGATATTTTCATCTTGTAACTTTTCCCATGAACTGCCCCCTGGGCGGCCATTCCCTGCTATTAGTACACTTAAATTTTAATGGTGTTAAATTTCATTTTGCCATCCTTCTCAAGGTCATCTTGTTCTTCACATTCGATGTTCCAGTGCCCTTTGAGCTGATGGCTCTCAGTTTCCTCCCAGCAGAAGGCCCCACCAGCACCTGCTTTTTTATAGAAACCATTAACACTGGAGAAGAGGCCTCCTGCCCCCCTCTTCATTTTTTTCCCTTTGCAATTTGTTTTGTAATATTTAAGCGAATTTGTTTTGTATATGTTTGTTTTGTAATATTTAAGCGACTTTTTATCTCTTTTTACGGTTCTTTTACTACCACTTTCTGCAGATTAACTCGTAGTTTCCTGTATGTGCCAAATACTTGGTGTTAAGGTTCAGATGGGTTGGTTCTACCACATCTCCTTTATCTACAAAATCAGTTATCAGTCTGATATCCAAAACTGTGGTTAAACTTAGTCTAGTCATCTCCTTCACCATCCACCTCCATGTCTTTACAAGGAAAGTGATGACTTTTAGGTTTCTTCTCTCTGACTGGAAGAGAAAATCATCACAGAAGAGTTGAACAGTAAAAGATAGTTTGTTTCTGTATGTTCAAAGCTTATTTTAGACAGGAAGTAATTAAAGTGTTGCTTTTTATTTTTCTTTTGTGGAATTATAATAGTCATATTTTTATGCACTATACCAAGTGCTGCCTTTCTGACTTGTTTCTCTGAATAATTCAAACTATATCTGAATTTCTTTCCTTGGGGAATAAAAAAATAAGCCTCTGACATCAACATGCAAATACAATAAAATAGATATTGCAGTGTGCCTAGGAGCGTGGGGTGGGAACATTTTGATTTCCTGATTCACAAGAACAGTCCAAGTGTCTAAAGTGGAATTCCCTGCATGGAGCAGGGAAATAATTTCCACTTCATTATTGGTAATTTTGGAACGATGACAAAATCAATTCAAGTCTTGTATATATATTTAATCCTAAAGAATTATTTCTCCTACTTTGAACTCTGGGTCTGTGTGTAAGCAAATTTTACAAAATATTAGAATGACACAGAATGTGGTCTGGATATTGAGTTTTTTTGGTTTTTTTTCAATATGCAGATCTACCATATTAATTGACATTATCATTACAAGAATTAACATAATTATAGGATAAAGGTACTCTAAGACAATGGAGTGTCACGTGCAATGGGAAAAACTTAAACTGTGTAGGGTTATTTTGTGAAATCTTTCTTAACTTTCAGCATGTTTGTTTTATTGATACTGTTCTCTGGTAAACAACCACTGTCATTGCATATAGCCACTGCTCACACCATCATCTGCTACGAGCTCCTGGAGACACTGGCTGTGCTGTATCCTGAATTCGTAGTTTTATAGAATAAAGTAGTAGCTAATTTTTGTTTTGAGCAAACTCTCCATACACCTATTAATATTTAATCTGTGAAAATTGCATTTGGATGTTAACCTTCTATTCAGATAAACGGGGGCTGTTCATGCCTTGGGAATGTCTTGCTGTTTCACTTGGGTTGTGAACAAACAAGACAGCCACGAATCCTTGTGCAGAGAGTTTATATTTGAAAACAGAAGAAATAGAATTCTTTTAAATTAAAATTTTCAAAATCTTAATAATGCATAACATATAGGAAGTTCTGAAATCCATAAGCTGCTATTACTGTTTCACTTCCAAATTCCATTTCCATTAAAAGCTGATATTCTTTTTTTTTTTGCTTTACATCACCCAAACAATGTTGTACCATAGGGAAACAGCACTATTTGCATTTTGCATTTAGGATTCTGGACTAATCTGGCTTCCACACAGTGCAATGGAAATCTAAACTTTGTTCAGTTACTCCAATTACTTTCAGGGACTGAGGTAAAGAAACTGGTAGCAGAAATTCAATTTCTTGCAGAAATTGCCTTTACAAATTTTATAAAGCTCTCCTCTATTTGCCACACAGAACTGAAACTTAATTGTTATTCAATTAAAGGTGATTGTCTTTAATTAATTGGATTTATTATTTGAAGTTCTAAAGGAAAAAAACATGAGAAATCTTTCACCTGAACTTCTAGGGTAGTCAACACTCCTTTTTAAAGCAGAGTAGAAGATATAATGAACGTGAATCACTGATTGATTTGAGAAAATATAGTGATTATTCTCTTTGCTTTAGAGTAAGTGAACAAGCCTATAAATATGTAAATTGTAAACTCTTTCCTATCGTCTATGAAAAAGTTTGATTTTATTCTTCCCTGACACATCTACGGTACCCCAGCCTGTTTTTTGTATCTAGGCTGTCAAAGATTTCCATAGATTTGAAACTCTGTCCCCTGCTCCCCATATGAAATGTCACTGTCAGTTTACTCCATGAAAAATGAAGTTTATTTGATGTGGTTGTCATGATCCTTGTATAAGCAATGCACCTATCACTTTTGTCTGCAAAGCAAAAACTGACATGATGTGCAGTCAGATTTTTTTCTGCAGTGACTTTTGCAGAGCAAAACTATAGTAATGTGTGCTTTCTTTATTCAGATGATTTACAGAATGTAGCAATATGTCACACTCTAAAGGAGAAGAGGGTAAAGTAGCAGCATTTACTCTGTGTGGGTTGTAACTGGAAGCACTGCTTGAAAGCATTTGTCTTCAATGCATTTTGTTCTTATCTACTGCAAACTTAATAGACAAATGATTATTGCAAACTGATTGCAGACTTTCACCCCTCAGCATCTCTGTAGATTTCATCCATTTTATTTTTTATTTCATTAAGACAAAAGGCTAACACTGACCACTTAATGAACGATTTCTATTGAGAACCCTCCTGACCTGAGTTAGTACTTTTAAGTTCCTTGTTTTTTTTTCTTTTCACAATTTCTCTGCATATAGCAGTACATTCAGATTGTAATTTCTCTTTTTTCCGCCACTTCTGGGTTTTTAGCCCTTTTTTTTGTATTTCAGGATTGTCATCTCTATATTTTCCCAGTGGGTAGCCCCTCCCCTGATAACCCACATACACAGACATTCTTTTGTGTTCCTACAGACAAGAGAATAATTTTATTATGGATATTTGACAACTGCATTTGGAAATTATTCAGTTCTTTCTCATCTGTAGGGCTCCATTTAAAGTACAAATATATGCAGGTCCAAGGCACTGTTTCAAGAGTAAATCTCCATGCTAAAAATTTATATTTTTCCTATTTAAAATGTAGAATGGCCAGTATTTGTTGGCTCCTATCTAGCAAGGCCAGTGCCTGTGCTGCAGTAATACTGCTGCTGCTAGATGTTTATTTTGTCCCATATATTGAAGAATAGCCACTGAGTTCATGGAACACCTTAATTCAGGTGTTTTAGCATGGCTGAGCTTCACTGAAATATGTCTGTGGTACAGCTGTTAACACTGTCCTTAATTACAGCATGGCCCAACTCACCTGTCACCAGCAAGAAGAAAAACAGGTATTTAATGAGCCATACAGTAGCCAAGAAGCAAATCCCACACTAACAGTGGTTCAGGAATAAACTTCCTAATGCATGTTTATGGGTTATCTCGAATAAAGTGAGATTTGGTGTTTTAATTAAATACCTTTCTTAGTTCAGGGACGCCAGTTTGAAATATGAATGTGAGTTTTGGCCTATGTTGACCTGCTACATTCTGGTAAATCAAGGAATCATTTAAGTGAATATTTTAGTCTGTCAAATTCGCCTGAGCAGGTATAATAAATGGAAAAAAAATAATTTGCAAGTCTAGCTGGATTATCTATTATTAATAATAGTCTCCAAGAGGTATCAGGCACTGTGCAGAAATGGGGCATTGGTTGTAATGCCAAAGGGCTTACACAAAAAAAAAACAAAACCCAAAAGAGGTAGATAATCAAGGGTATGATTAGAAACTGCTTTTTCTTTCAATCGTATCACTTCCTCCCATTAAAAAATCAAAACCAGAACCAACCAAACAAGCAAAAAACCCCAAAACCCTGTCAGTTGCCTGCATTTCTTTTCACCTTTTCTAAGTTTATTTCACAGTACAACTCTCACTCACAAAACCACTTCAGGCCTAATTTGTTCATCCACATATTTGCACTATATGTTCCCCATTAATGCTGCATTTGAGTATTTCAGAACCCCTCTGAACAATTCTAAGGGAGAAATTTCTGACAGGGGAGGACTGAAAGGAACAAATAGCAAAGTCATAGAGAAGCAGAAATAACTTGGAGGGGATGCCAGGTGTAGGACAGATGTAGGTCCCATTTGCAGGACCTGCTGGTCTACTCTGCCCCCTCCCACCTGCCATGTTTCCACCTTTTCTTCCTGTAATCACTCAACTGCAAACTGCTGACCCTGACTTGACTTTTAACCTGTTACACATCCCAAGAAAACAACCCCCAGTTTATTTTTCAGCATCCTGGCCCAGTCTTTATTTTAGTTCGTTGAAATCTCCGAATGGAAGGGGAAGGTTTGGGTTTTGGGAGGTAAAGCTGTGGTATGGGACCATGGAAAGTGTGGGGAGGGTATTTTCTAAACTCTTCAAGGAGGAAGAGCAGAGAAATGGAAAACTGGCCAGTTCAAAATCAGCACAGAGAGCTTGTTTTTCTCCTAGGACTAATGATTAATCTGCATCACTCATTGCCATATGGTATCCTGATCTGAACATTAATAAGAATAAAATAACACTCTACTTGAAATGATTAGTATTTAAATTATGTCAGAGTATTGAAAGGATTACAGATCTTATGCTTCCTTGCATAAACAGTCTTTTGGCACTTGTAGTGAAAAGTACACTTTTCACAGGGTAGATTTGTCTCCTGAATGAAGAGTTTTGGGTTCTTTACTTAAAATGTCACTGTTCAAGACAGGATTTGGGATTAGGTGGGTGACTGCTTTGATCTGTGCTGGCCATTCCTCTCAACACTCCTAGACAGGGAGTCCTAGGATGAACATGTGTCGTCTTGAAGGTTTTTGATCATCTGGCTGCCTTGGGAGATGGAGGGCTGCTCCAGGATCTGACAGGGTGCTGTGATGTGTTGAGATTTTCCGTCAAGCTTTAGGCAGCAGTGAACGTTTAGTGACAAATTATCGCCCACTCAGGAGCAGTGATAGTAAAGGGAATGCTAAGGAGCCTCCAGCTCTGCTGGAGGAACCTGTGCTGCTGTAATTCAGAGGGAATCAGAAAATCTATGAAGGTTTGTTTTATAATCTATTAAAGTTTGGACCTTTTTTATCCCCCTCTTACATAGAGTCAGCAAAACGTGCCCTTATTTAGACTGGAGGAGGTTTGAGGGGGGAATAAGGAGATGTCTGAAGTTATTCCCCAAGTGCCACCATTTTGCATCTATTCAAAAAAGTTGCTGTTATTGTTAATGAAGGTCAGCACACCTTTGACAAGTGGTGGAAACTGGGGTAGCAATTTTGGTGAAAATACTATCTTGAATTAGTGGATACTTGAAGAATTGCACAACAGATTAGTAGTGAAACAATAGGATCGTGTTATCTGATCTAGAAGTGAGAGATTTTATTTTAATTAACTGGAGGAAACACTGACAATGCATGCTTGTACACTCTCTTTTGCACTCCTTTTTTACTCAAAGCACTCCTTAATCCCTTCTTTTAGGACACCTTCACAGCACATATGGTATGTGAAGCCTCCAGTCCTTGGAGCCTGGATTCAGTATGGGAGTTACTAGTTCCTAACTGTGGCCATCCGGACTCAGGGTTTGGAAATTGGAGCTTAAACAGCTCCTCCAGTATAAATTTAGTGTATTTAATGCTGACTTGAAAAATTTAACCCAAAAAGTCACCTCTTAGAGGAGTATGGGGTTGCTTGAATTCATTAAAAACACTTTGTATTTTTGGGAAGTGTTAAGTTTGGATTAGAGTAATTATGGATCAGGACATGGCAGAGAAGAACAGCTTACCTTGAAACCAGAGGGCTGCAGGAAGATCTACAAATATTTGGACACATTCTCCATCAACAGATGCTGAACCAGATTCCCATTTTTAAAACTGCCATTAATGTTAGAACACCCTGGTTGTGTCAGCATCTATAGCCCTACTAAAAGTATCTCTTCCAATTATTGATGACAAGAGAAGATTTTCATGGGGTGGAAGAGAATGATGAAATCAGTGGTTCAAATCTTAAGAATTGAGTAGAAAAAGCTGATTCTTGGTTCACTTGGCTGCATAGGAGAGATTCCACTGACCTCTGGTCTTGTGTGTGCATCAGTGGCTGTGCCTACACTGAGGGGGTTTGTGGTTTATTTTATTATTATCTAGAAGTTGTTTCTTTGTTTTAATCCACTTATGGGTGTGATCTTGTGCCTGTTCAATACAGAATACAGCCATGTGCCTCTGAGCCCCAGTTTGTAGGGTTGTGCATCCCACAAGGTCCCACAGCTGGGTTTTCCTGGGCAGTTGTTCCATAAATGCTCACATCCCCATGAGTGCACCATCCCTAATCCTTCCTGCTTTGCCTCCCATGGGACCTACTCAGCTCTCATTAGAGAACCATAATCAAGTCTTGGCAACTTTTTTTTTGTTTGTTTTAACCAGGGTTTTTAAGGGCTCTAGGCAGGAAGCATCCCTAATCCTTCCTGCTTTTCCTCCCATGGGACCTATTCAGCTCTCAATAGAGAACCTTAATCAAGTCTTGGCAACATTTTTTTTTTTGTTTGTTTTAACCAGGGTTTTTAAGGGCTCTAGGCAGGAAACACAAAGCTGTTCCATTCCTGAGTGGCCAAGGACTCCTTTGGAATATTTTGAGGCCCACTGTCCCAAGGAGACACAACTTACCCAATGTTCTTCCAAAACATTCATTTTCTGTGGGTATTTGGTAACTGTTTCCCAGGGATTCAGAGAGAAATGTAAATGTATTTTTATAGCAGGACAGTAGGGTGTGTGAAACATGCAGATGGTGTTTGAGGGTGGTTCTGAAAGCCCATTTTGAAGGCTGAGCTGGGAGGAGTGATGCCTGATGCATCCTCTGCCATGTTTGCTCATGGAGTAGTCCCAGATTTCATCTGTGGGAGATCTTTTGTCTGCAGTCCAAGAGAGATTTTGTAAATGAGTTAGCAAGTGTGGACAGGAAACTCAGAGAAGGTCCAAGGGTGAACCCTGCTGACAGAATTAGTTACCCTTCTCGGGTTCAACCTTATACAAATTGCGATGTGACTTAATTGATCCAGGAAGTTTTGTGCTTTTCTCTTTGTTTAATTCAACAAAGCACTTCCACTGACATTCAGTAGATTTTTGGATTGAATTCTCAGGCTAACAGTGAAATAATTGTGACTACTAGAGGAGCTAAGGTTAAAAAGCTTTTAATTTCATATTACTCCTCAAACACTCAGGGGCTCGGATTCAATAAAAATACCAGTGCTTTGAATTTTGTTGTTGATCTCTGTACTGCATTAAATTATGCATTAATTTAATGAGGACTCTATTGAATTATGATCCTCACTTATGTATGTTTAACAGTGAAGCTTTATTCCCATCTTGTTTAAGTTGTGTAGAAATACATAATTTAAACCCCCCCCCCTTTGATTGAGGATGGTTATAAAAGACGCAGAATTAGAATGTACAATTTTCATATTTTCTTTTCCAGAGTCTGAATAGGTGCTGAGCATTGCCTGGCTTTTTCTGGCCTAGCAGCTCCCCCAAACTACTATTTTGGAGTGGCAGAGCAGAGATAGGAGTGGAAGGGGAGATGCCAACACTATCTCTGAAGAACAAACAGATTGTGGTTTTATTTTGTGTTCCCATTAGCAAATCTCAGTTTGATTGTTTAATTGATGCACCTGGGGTTGAGGAGACTTGAGCTAGGGAGCATTATAAGAAGTACATAATACTACAAGAAAAATCCTTTCTTTTGTTTGAAAAGGAAAAAAAAAACAACCTTTTAAGTATTGCAAAGAAGTGCTCTTGTTACTTCTTTCAAATGTGCAGGGAGCATGGCATGGTCCATGGATCTCTTTAAAAGTGCTTTGTAATTAAAGGCTTGACTGTAATAATAGATTTCCAAATTATTAAGTAATATGAGATTCAAATGTGCAGGTTGTTCTAGTATTTCAAAGGGAAAAGCAAACATCAATGAAGGATTCTAGGGGTTTTTTCTGCTTAAAAAGTTTCTTAAATAAAGCTGTAAAAAAAGTTCTCTACATAATTTCAGTATCACAAAAGTTCTTGTATAACCTTAAAGGAGGTTAATTAACTTTTGTTTTATTTGCATCTAAGATACTCCAATATTTGATGTATAAGTTCAGTTCCACTATGTGTTACTTATTGGGTCCTTATGAAAGTAAATATCTTAAGCATGATAAAAACCTAAGTATGTGCATTAACTCCAAATGCAGATTTAATCATTCAGTATCTGCAGAATCTGCAGTTAACTACACTCTTGATGTGAAAAGGATTGCTTGGTGTTCCACAATTAGTTTCTACTATTGCCACTATTTATTTTACAAATGGGTAAATTAAAAATTCTGCATTACTCATAATTGCGTTGTTCTCACTGATTTTTTTCACCGTTGAGCCAGGCAATCCAAAAAAAGAGAATTTTCACCAGAGGGAAAACCCTGTGGGTGTTGGAGACCATGCATTTAAACTACTGTGTGTGGAGAATTCCACAAGAACAGGGAACGAGCAGAGCAGTCATTTGCAGGGTGTTTCCAATTCTCCTCTGCTCTCTCACAGAATTCCTGAGCTCCCAGCCAGGACAGGCTGGGCCAGTAAATCTCCTGCCTGGACACTGCCAGCCCACAGTGCCCAGGGTCTTTTGACATGGGGATATATCCATCTGACCTTGGGATATATATCTGACATTGGGATATATCCATCTGACATTGGGATATATCCACCTGACATTGGGGCTAGGAATACATTAGACAACGTGGCACATTCCTAAAATCATGAACTGATAGGACGGAGTATGCAGAAATTGAGTGCTTACCTTGTACTAATCTCCTCCAAAAGTTTCAAAACTTCTGGGTCTTCTGTTGATCATTTCCACCTTATTTACACTGATGAATTTCTTTGTGGTAAATCTTGGTTGTGACTGCAGAGTAGCTCATGCATGGGCAAATTTAGGTGCAGTGGCAAGCTGACCTTGGTCTGGACTAATTAACAGTTTTTCAGTGGAGATATGCAGGCAGGTTGACACTTTACCAAGTGGAAAAAAAAAGTTTTTTTGCACTTTAGGCTTTTGTTTGCCTACATCAGATCTCTGGCAAATGTCTGCACCCTCTTCTCTGTGGATGCATTAGAGGGGAGATGGGGCACCTTATGCAGAATATTTTGCATCAGCCTCCTTTTTATTCACTTTCTTGGCAACCTCCTGAGGAAACAAGACATATCAAAATTAAAACAGCAGCAAGGAAAAATCAGTTGCTGAGGTGAAGTTGAGAAAAGCAAAAGTGACAGCAGTTGTATGAAGAAGCTCTGGCTCTTGAAGTTAAGCTGCTCTGTCACATACCATCAATTGGACTATTATCTGGCACAGGAGGACTGTAATAAATTGTCAGATTTTCTTCTTAGCTGAAATGATGGGATGGAAATTGTGCTGTGTATTTTTGGACAGGCATAGGGGGGAAAAATCCAGCATCTAGCAGATTTCCTCACATGCCAGACCTGCCATGATGCACAAACCCAATTTCCTGAATGTCGCTCTTAGAAATGTTGTATGGTAAAAGTTAAAACAGTTAAAAAAGAAATCCTAGCTCTTCTCTGGGAAAATAAGGTCAAGGAGGAGAAAAGTCACTAATGAGAGACAAACTATTTATATATCCATATATATTTAAAACATTTTAAATGTTCTTTCAGATTTATTTTTCTCCTTGTCAGACAAAGTAGTGACAAATGCAGGCTTTTGTATGACACTGTCTGGTTCTGTAGTATTTTAATTGAAAGTAAACTTTTACAGAATTGTGGCATCAGAAGGTGGATTATTTAATAGCTGAATGTGATGATCATTGCCATTGTGTGGGGCAGGATATGGAGAAGAAGTTATTACTTATGGAAATAGTTTTTGGGGTTTATTCAATATGATTTAGACTCTCTGTGATTGACAAGCAGCTGATATTATGTTGTGATGGTAGGACCAGTAGATAAAAATCCTCTTTTAAAATATTTCATGTTCTCAGGAGACGAACTTCTTCAGTAGAATTATTGTATAATTAATATGTTTATCTGTATTTATATGTGTAATAAAAAACCTATTGATACCCAGTATAAAAGCCTTAGCTGGATAACACAATTGATGCAGTCAGATTTGAATTATTTTCTATGCCCAGCATGCTAACTCATGCCAAGACTGCAAGGACCTTGAAGGGTATTACATTTTATAAAAATATTTACAATATGGTAAAGAACAAGTGCTTATTTGACCAATACCCTGCAAAGGCATCAACAGAACACCTCAATGTTGGGCTGAAATTTTGAGAGAATAACTTTAGAATAACTTTAGAAGAATTACTTTATTTTGAGTGAATAACTTTAGAAGAACCCAGTAGGGCTGCCAGCTTTGTTCCACTACCTCCTTATGGCCATTAGCTGAGCATTCACCTTTCTCTCTATTTTCCAGTCAGTTGCAGCTGTAGTTTAGTTGTGTAAAAACTCATTTTGGAGCCTTTTCAAAGGGTTTGGGGAAGGCCAGACAATGAATCAAATGTGAAAACACATCTACAGCCTTCAGCTTCCCCTTTGTGGGTCTTGGCAGGCCACTCAGTGAGGAAGGTTCAAGCTATGAATTACAGCAAAGACTCTGCTCTCAGTGTAGTTTATTAAATGTTCTGTGTACATAATATTTTCATTATTAGATAGGGCTGTAAAATGTTCATGTTTTACCTAGACCTTCCTTCTTGGCAAAAGAGGAATATCAGAAGGTACAAAAAGGGAGCACTGGAATTTTTTTTTATATTGGTTCAAAGGTCTTGGCAGTAGTTTCCGAAATAAGTTTTCAATAAGAAAATGGATATTTCACCTATTGAAGTCAATAAAAATTTGTACAAGCCAAGTAAGAAAGAGTGGAACAAGACAGAGTAGCAGGAACCAGTGGAAAACATATCCTGGACTGGATTAATCAGAAATATGAAAACTGTAAAAGAATCAGCAGCTCTGACAGAACACTGGGAAGCAGAAAGCAGAGTTGAGGATCATGTGGTGGTGAAAAATTTATTATTTACTTGCATTATTCCACTGCCATAAGAATCTGAGCCAGAAATGGAGGTGCCAGAGCATGTCAGAGGAGTGTAAAAAATCTTTAAGCACAGACTTTACAGATCTCTGAATTCTGAAGGAACACATGAACAAGCTGTTAACAAAAGATGTTTGCATCTAAACAAATGGTGGAAGGAAGAAGGTAGCATCTGCAGCATCAATTTTTTTACAAAATTCTGGAAATTATCATTTCAAAATGACAAAACATGTTGGCAAAATGTTTCAAAAAATCTAAAACCTTCTAAAATTCTTTTAGAAAAGAATTCTAAAAAAACTAAATTATGCCTGCATGGCCTCTGTAATAGGATATTTCCCCATCCTGCTTCTTTAGGATTTCTTGTTTGTTGATTGAATAACAGATACATTGCACCTTTTTCAAATAATTCCTTGGAATATTAAAAGATTAAAGTCTCTGACAGATTAATAGAAAAGGAGTTGTCATGAATTGTCAGCTAAATTATTGCTTTGGATTAAAAACTTGATAAGAAACTAAAGCCAGGGTAAGAAGAAGTAAACAATTTAAAACAGTGTTGCCTCAAGGTTCCACTCTGGTACAATAATAACAAAAAAATAAATGGCTTAAAGTTACAAACTGATTGATGGCACATGAGAAAATACATTAGTAAATGTCAGAGAGGTCCAAGGATTTACAAGGATTTGATCTCAGCTGAGAAACTTTGCTTTCACCTTTCTGTACTAACAGATATTCCAATTGTTTGTACATAGTGCAGCCTATGAAGAGTTGGGGAAATCTGTGTTTGAAGTACTCCTTAAGATTGTAAATGCATGTTGTTATATTTTATGTTTTCTTTTACCATGGGAAAACAAGGTTTTAGAGGATTATAGACCCAGTTTTGTTATTTGAGCGCAAAATTTGTTAAGTTCACAGCAAACCTCATTATTTAACTGAAACCAAATATTTCTTTAATTTCAGACAAACTCAGATTATTCTATGAGTTGTTGCTGTTACAACTGAGTATTTTGGATGCTTTTGGTGTGGGTATATATCTTCATTCTAAAAAGCAGTGGGCAGCAAATCTTTACAGGCCTTTGCAAAGCTCCCCAGCCATGAAAGAGATTTCACGAGCCATGTGCTGTGTGAAGGACACGTTAGAGGAGCCCCCCACTCCTGCCGAGCAAGAACACATCCATGCAAATCCCTGTTCTCCCCCCTGCACCTGGGAGTGATGGAGAGCAGTGTCTGCACAGCTCATTGCATCCTCTCTGAGCTGTGCAGCCTCCTTCACACAGCCCAGCTCTGCAGAGAACACTGAAAATTCAGCACCCGCTGAGGTGTTCAGCATTTCCATTTCTAGCAGAGGTAGTCAGCTCCTTAACGTGGGTAATTGCTCTGAGAATTAATTGTATCCAAAGGCCTGCTAAGGGTGTAACAAAATTTTATAAAGCAGCTCAAACTTCTGGAGAAGGGTAAACTCGTGACATTCAATGCTGAATTAATAGCACTTCCTCAAAGAATTAATCCCTTATTTGTCACACTTGAAGTTACTGTAACGAAAGTCTATTTGAAGAATGAGGTAAAAAAATAAAGTAAAAAAAATGAAAATGCATGAGTAATGAGTTCGGGGGGTGTGTATTGTTTTTTTTTCTTGTTTGTGTTACTGATTGAACCAAGCAATTTAGCCTACTTAAATCAAGTGTAAAGACTTTTCTTCCAAATTGATTACAGTGGCTTTTGTGCACCAGAATAAATGTTTCAGACAGCAGAACCTTGTGGTACATCAGCTTCTGGAGACTGGGACCTTGCTGTGGGTTTTCACTTGTCTTATCCAAACAAGATGATCTTGACTTCAGAGGCCTAGCACATGGAAAGATTTCTTGACAATCAATGTTATTTACTGTTAGTGCAGCTAAAATTCCCCCCAAATATGAATTGTCAATAGAAAAGTAGTAATCAGCAAAATAAAAACAAAAATCTTAAACTGTTCATCATAATCAGTAAAGCACAGAAGCTGCCTGGAGACACTTCAGACCTTTAGAAGCAGAATAGCAGGGAGCCTTCAATACATCACTGCTACAACGCTGAGCAGAGGCCCAGCAGCCCTTCAGTGAATTTTAGCACTAATTTACATGGATTGCTTATATTCTGTTTTGATATTCATGTGCATGCTCCTTACAGTTAGAGCATTCAAAGCATTCCGTTCCAAAAGTTGCCTGTCAGCCCAGACACCTCCACTTCCATGTGACGGGAAATCCAATCCTGAGCTTTGTGTTGGGGAGTCTGTGCTATTAAAATATCTGTTTGGAATGGCACTATGATTCAGGGAAGTTTTTGCAGCTATATCAGTTTGATTGCTTTACTCAGAACTTTTATTTTGTAGGAAAAGAGCTCCTTGTTTAAAAGAAATAAGGAAGGTGCCTCCTGTGTAAAACTCTCTTTACTCTCTTCTAGGACTTTTATCTTTTTTGTTGAGTAGTGAAGTAAGTTTAAAAGAAATTAAAATCCGTATCTGGAATGCCTGGCTTTACTACAGATTGAATTGGGAAGTTTCACTGTTTGAAGAAGTTTTCTCTTTCATTCACCTCTTGCAGCTCAGAGCTCTCTCCATCACGTCATAAAAGGAAACAAGTAGGGTAACAGGATGAGGTAAAAGAGGCAGATTTTTATAAGTGTTAGCTGGGGGGCTTTCTTGTCCTTCAACATTGATTTGTACTAAATGCCATAGGCGTAATTCCATTCATTCCTGGGAAGTGATTCACTAAACTGCAGTGTAAAACTTGGCTTATCACCTTAAAGACAATCTCAGTCATTCTGGAAATCTCATAAGGCAGTCTCACAGGAAATGTTCCTTTCATTTGCTTACTCTGGTTGAGTTCCTCTTATCGTGCTATCCAAAGGCAGCTCGCTGGTTTTATTCATTCTTACCCCTGCTCTATCCTAAATAAACCTCAAAGAGACTGCAGTGCCTCAAGTCCAACACTTTAAACTATATTTATAAATGGGAACAAAGAATGAGGGCTGAAAAGTTTATGATCTAGTCCAAATTTTAAATCAGTGCCTATTTGTTCCAAATCAATGTTTTGTTAACTGCAGATTAAAAGGAAAAAGTCATTTTTCATTCCAAGATAAAGTAATCCAGGAGTCGTTTCAAGATTCATTAAATCAGCTGTGTCAGTTAAACTTTACAGCAGGCTGTTACTTCCTCAAATAGAGAGCATGGAATTGAAAATAAATAAGAACAGTACATAATAAATAGTAGCGGAAGTGAATTCAGCACAATCCCTATTCACAGTGTGAGCTCGTAGTGACAATGTCCTGAGCTTCCAGCAGTTGTCCTTCTTGAACGTGGTCTTAGTTTATAAAGATTTGAAGTCTAAAGTCAGGAAAACACCAGAAAAAATTAGAGAAATAGCAGATTAATCTGTCCTTGGCTGTGTAAACATAATTCTGTATATTGAATTGAGGGGTTGCTAATCCCTTACAATCGTGTTTCTTCCAATTAAGTTGCAGAGCTTTAAATACTTTCAATCACAGGAGGCTGAAGAAGCAAGTGCAATGTCAGGGAGGAGAGGAGGGTGGTAATCCTAAATGAAAATAATTTTATTAGGGGAGAAAGCAAGCAGCAAACAGAAGTTCTGAAGAGGAGAAGCTGAGAAAATAAAAGATTCTGCAAAATGCTCTGACCCCCTAGGGAAGTGAAGAAATAAAACTGGGATTTTCAGCTTGATTAAAGTTTGATTTATGAGCTGCTTTTTGTTAACAGCACTGGAACAGAAGGAGGAGAAAAAGGATTTAACTTGTAAGGGAGAAAATTCTTTTGGAAATTGCCTTCAAGTTCATGGAGTTTAAAATATAGTGACAAATGGAATTGCTTTGTAATTCCTCCCCTTCTAGCTCTTCTTTGCTTTCCACTCCCCTCCAATTCAGAGTTAGTAATAAATTATAAGCAATAATGATCTAAAACCATAGCAGGTGCGTAATTTGACGTTTTATTACAATTCTGGAGTAAATAACTTAATTTTGGGGTGTATTTCCTGTATTTATGTAGTGTGCAGACTTACATGGGTATCCAAAAAATGCATCAGAAGATCTAGGAGGAGTTCAAAAGCCTAGTTTCTGTAAATGAGGTGTCTTACACAGAGGTTGTTACATGCAGGAGATCAGGAGGTGGGGGAAAAATTCACAAAAGGACTGCACAAAAAGGTGCAGTCTTTTACAAATGGAATTCAGGTGAGGAAAATGTAGAATAATAAAGAGTTTCTTATGTTTTTTTCTCCTACCAGGAAGGAAAATGGGTAAAGTTGGTATTGGTAGGGAGAGTCCAGATTTCTTCTCAGTGCACAGAAATATTTTTCCATCTTTGCTTCATGAAGTTCTTGCCCAAGTTGATGTCAGCACCCAAAGAAGAGGGGAAAACAAACCCTCCATTTTTCCTGCTGCCTTTTTCTCTGCAAAATATTCACTAGGGGACTCCTGGAGCCACCAGCCCCAGGCAGGTGCTGTTCCACAGGTCTGGTTCTCCAAAATGCAGCAATGCTGCCATCCCCCCTCAGATCCAGTGGGCTAAAAGTCACCAATTCCCAACGACACCGAAGGGTTAACAAAAATGCTGTCATGCCCTGTAAGCAATAATGGGCTCAGATTGGCTTACAAATTGAAAGTTACTATTGTAAAATACCTTTTGAAGGTAAATGTAGGAGTAAAATTGCTTTTCAGTTTGAATTGCCTCAGACACTGAAAATTCAGAATTGTCACCGTAAAAAAATTCAAGCTGCTTGTGCTTTAACCACCCTTCACCTTTCATTTTTAGATGAAGTACCAAATCTGGGTAAAGTAATTGCACACAGAGATTTCTTTTTTTTCTTTTTTTTTTTTTTTCACTGAAGAGACATTACAATTTACTGTCCATCAAAAGTTTTAAATGTGCTCATGATAGGATAGTTTGGACCACTTTGTAAGTACGTGAAATATTTTATTAATTTCAGCTGAACTTGAATTCTAAATAGACTCCAAAATGTCATGCTAATAATGAAGCTGTCACTGTGTTAGTTGATACTGCAATTTCCTTTATAAACACTCTGACTGTGCATTTGTCAGTAAAACATACTTAGTATGCAGGAGCTGTTGGAAAATATCTTACCCTTAACCAAGGCTTTGTAATTCCTAAAAATTTACCTGTAGAAGTCCAACTGTACCCACTTTGCTTATACATGCTATATATGTAGCTGAGTGAAACACCAGAGAAGGTATAAATAATGGATCTTGAAACAACTTTTTTTTTCCTAAAAAATGTCAGTAAATAATGTATATAATTTTATAGAATTCATGGATTGAAAATTGTCTTGTCTCTATATCAGCAGATATTAACATCTACCTTAAAAAAAAAAAAAAAGGGATCTGGACAGGCACGGTGTTATGCATTTGTTAACCCAGCAAAATCTCTATTTCACCATTTCAGCAGAAGTCAGAATGAAATATAAGGGTTTCCCAACTGTTAGACACAGCAAAGTGTTCACTCTGGAAGGCTGAAGTTTGTCTCTGGTAGATGCTGATGATGGTGAGCAATAATTTATCAACGCTGTCAGTAAATCCCAGTTTTCCACAGGCTCAGCTGGCCGTGGTGGGTGATTCCTGTCAGAATCCTCCAGCACAGGCTCCTGGTGCCAGCCCAGCCCAGAGGGGAGGCTCAGGGTCTCTGTGCCTCCTGCACACAGAGGGGGTGATGCCTTTTTGGGCTACCTAAAAACAGGGGCCAGACAGAATTAAGAGAGTAAAAAGCATTTCTATTTATTGAAGGGCCTTCAGGTACATTTGGGGCAGACAAAGTCCACCCAGGGCCTACACCCAAAATGGACCACAGGTTTTCACGCTTTTATAAGTTTGCTCCATTTGCATTTTGGGGCTCCATCTTCCAATTACAGTCTCAGGCAATGAAGTCATTTACCTCAAGTTTGCTTCCCCTAACTCATTTTTGTTTCCATTTCTCAGGCCTGAGGCAGTGAGGTGTCCTTGGTTCCCAGGCCTGGAGAGGAATTGTTGTGTCTGCCCACACACTAGAAGCAGCAGTTCACACTGTGCATGGAGTTTAGAGTTACACACTAAAGAACTGCAGCATCACAAATACATGAAAAATATAAAAGCTCCAATCCTAAGGCATCAGAGTCATGGCTGCCAGTCCCCCCGGCAGTGCAGATGTGGGGTGCCCCTGTCCCCTGTCCTTTCTCAGGCACCTTCCTCTCCCCATCAGAGGGCACAGGGCCAAGGAGCCCCAAGGGCACGGTGGAGGGAGGCTGGCACACGAGGGTGGAAGGGAAGAGGGTGTTTGCAGTGCACCATCCCACTGAGGTGGGAGCAGGGAAGGTGGCTCCCCTCACCCAGAGCTGCTCCACATCCATCCTTGAATAGGTCATAGCTCTGTAAAGAGCCAGTTGTGAAGAGAGATTTGAGATATCTAAGATATGAAACATCTAAGATAGCACAGATGTGGTGTGTAGCAAATGGTTTGGCATGAAATCAATATTAAATGTCTGTTAAAGATGTAGCATCTTGGCTGAAAAATCTCAGCAAGGGCTCCCGTCACAAATCTTAAACCAAATTTTATTCTATTTTATTTTATTTTTCTTCATGAGTGTGCAGCCATCATGATAAAATCAGACAGGATAAAAACAAGGCTTGCACGCCAGCTGTGTCCTTTAATAAGGACAGAGCACCTTCTCTCCCTGCAATGCCCACGTATAACACAGCTTGGCTGCAGCAACAGGAGGCACTGGAGCATTATTCAAATGTACAAATATCAGTCTGTAAAGTCAGCAGGAGAGATTAGAAAGTACAATTTGGTCTCTTCTCTGCATTGAAGGGTTATCTTTATTACAGTGTGGGTGGTAAGGGGCTGCTGCATGTAGACATTTGTCCCGACAATCGTTGTGCCTTTTAGACAATCTTCCTGTCACTTGGCTGTTTCTGGGCTGTCTCTGTGCCACTTAAAGGAGCTGGACTGTCACAGCACTCCTGGCTGCCACTGTCAAGCTCGTGGAGGAGAAGTGGCTTAAGTACTGCTGATGAGTGTTATCTGTAATTTCCCAAGAAAAGCAGAAACTTTCAGGGTTAAAATTCTGCCCTCTCATATATTTTCTGGGTGCTATTTTATTTTTCATGTACTCCTACAAGGTAGCTTTGAAGTCATTTCACATAAAAGAGCCTCCAGCCGTACATCTCACAAAAAGCACGTAGGCCTCATTTAATCATTCTTTTTATTCCTCTGACTCGAGTGTGATCTCTGTTCCACTCTCGCTGATGGAGCTGGCACTTTATCTTCATCCAAATTTATTCTTGATCTAATTCAACAGAACACACAGCAGAACAGATTTCCAAAGTGGAATAACAGCCACTTAAATATTGTTTAAGCCTACCACATACAGAGGCAACATTTTCAATTTCCTCAGAATTATGTTACAGCTTCAACAAACACGATTATTCTTCCTCTTCCTTTTTAAGACACCATCTAAGTCACAGCATGGCAGCTATAGGCCAGAGGTATTCTTATGTGATCATTGCTAGACCTTTTCTGTTGGAGTGAATTTTTATTAGCAGGTTGAGGGATGGGTTTTGTTTTTTTCAAGCAGAAAATGGGGTGGTTCTGCTTGGAATGTGAGCTACTGAGTGGGGAACTTCACCTGCTCAATAACTATGGAATTTAGCTTTTGGATCCAGTGCTTCCCAGAGCACAGAATTCTCAGATCATGTGTATTCCTGCACTTATTTTCATCAGAATGAAATGCACAGATCAGCAGAAATGCATTTATTGCTCACTTTCATAGAAATACTACTCAGCCTGCCGAAGGAAAATGCTTTGAAATTTATAACTGTCTTGAAATTTTGGGTCAGGTGGGAATTGTTACCTTTTCCCCTCTACCTCTGTATGAATAGAGCTGTAGGTCAGCTAAAGTGCAATTAGATTTAAAAGCTGGGATGTCTTTTTCTCATTAGCCACTATATGAAGTAGCAAAAAGGTCTCCATTACACAGACTCATCTGTGTGAAATAACTTTGCAATAAACTTTTTTGTTCAAGTGTGCCTTTCCTTTCTTCACTTAGCACCTTCCTAGAAAGGAAAAGAATAACATTACTAAGGCAAAGTGTGTCCTGGATCAATAAAAAATGATTCTTTGTCATCTAGGTGATATTTCTTGGTGTGCTTTTTGCTAGGAAGGGCACTTTTTTTAAACTTTTGAAACCAAAAAAAAAAAAAAAAAAGCAAAAGGGCTCTCCACCAAGTTTTAGCTGTGCAATAATACCAAACGTTCAATTATCCCAATGTTTTTGTTCCCAAACTTACAAAATGATAAGTCTAATAGATATCTTCATTTTATGAGGATATTCTGCATGAAGTGCCTGTCAAAGCAAAATCACATACAAACCTGGAGTACTCTGGCCTTCACCCTCTGATTTAGTACAAAGAAGAGAATCACAAATGGTCACAGAGTTCATAAATTAGCAGCAGCGGTGCTGTCACAATTGTGCCATGACTATGACATGTCATTTCCTCACTGTGATTAACTGTGCTTTACCAGAAACCCATTTTTCAGTGGAACAAAATGGGAGAATTAAGTTTCCTTTATATTTCACTTAGTTCATTGTGACCATAGACTTCAGCCCATGTCATCAAAATTGGTTAAATGTTAAAGCAATTTGGCCTCTTTTCAGCTCCAGTTTCTACTTTCAGCACCTGAAGACCGTGAACTCTGTCTTTCTAAAGGGTAAACTCAGTTTTATTTTCTGTTGTGCAAGCTAATTTGTGAGGGGTTCTCATAATGTCATGTCTGCAAGGAGATGGCAACGAGTGTCTTGAAGTTCAGGCCAAACACGGGGATTTGCTGTTCGTGTTGTAGGATTAATTAGCACTAACTCTAATTTTTCCAAATGTCCACAATCTACAGTTCAGAAAACCAAAAGTCTCATCTACAAGTGATCTGAGACCTTAGACAAATTCCACCAGAAGTGTATTTAGAGCAGACATTGGGATTCCTCTGTTGAATCTCTGGCTGTTCCATTGATTCATTATTTTTTTACTTAGCCTTCAATTCTTTCTCCATTAGTGGCTGTCATATTGCTTACATTTTTATGGGGGCATGACCCCTAATTATTACACTTGGCAAACTCTGACATAGCCAAATGCTTTTTAATAAATAATAAGGAGTTATTGAATGAAAACATTTCCCATTTTGGGCAGACACAACAATTCCTCTCCAGGCCTGGCAATCAAGGACACTTTACTGCCTCAGGCTCTGAGAGATTGAAACAAAAGTGAGTTGAGGGGAGCAAATTTGGGGTAAATTACTTAATTACCTGAAGCTGTAATTGGAAGATTAACCCCCAAAATGCAAATGGAGCAAACTTATAAAAGTATGAAAACCTTTGGTCCATTTTAGGGTGCAGCCCTAAAGGCTGAAGGCCCTTCAAAAAATATAAAAGCTTTTTATTCTCTTAATTTTGTCTGGCCTCTGCCTTTAGGTAGTCCTCAAAAAGGCATCACAGGAACCATCACTGCTGTGCCAGAGCTCAGGGCTCATCTCAAACCTCCCATCACCTGGGATCTACCATGTGCTAATGTATTCCTGCTGATTATATTTCAATGAATGGCAGTTGTCATACATAGGACAGCAAAAACATTAATGAAATTCTTGATAATTTTCATGAGTCTGGCCCTGCAATAACAAGATACTGCTACCTTAGTTATTTCTTGTTAATTGCCCCTGGCTTGCAGGTGAGTGCACAGTGGATTTGCTGTACATGTGCATTGGCAAGCTGTGACTGGGGTTTATATGAGCTGACGTTAACTGCAACACGTGCAAAAAAAAAATTAAAATTTCAAGCAGAAAAATATAAGTTTAGGGAGATCCTCTGGTTTTTCAAGCACCAATCACAGTGGTGTTTAAATACATAGCAGATCTGTGCTTTTGGAGAGTTCAGATGCAGTTTTACCAGCCCTTTGAGAATTAATTTTGTGCCTTTCCATTTATTCCACATGTAATCTATAGATTCCCATTTCCAGTTAAATATTTTACGCAAGTAGCTTGCGCTGAAAACAAAAAAACTGCAATATTGAGGAGAAAAGGAGAAAAAGCCACTCGTGCTCTCTGTGTTCAAATCTGGAGGATAAAGTAGGAGCCTTAATCAAATGGAAATACCCTTTGGTGTTCATAACAGCCTGGCACTGGCTATGAGTTCCCTTCTGAGCTTTGTAAATGAGACGCAGGAGTCCAGTGGAGTATTGTAAACTGCATCAGCTGGGGATTTATAAAGGGAATATATGGCCAAAGATTCTCCTTCAGGGCTTCAGCTGCTCAGGAAATGTGCAGCCCTATGGAATATAAAGCATAGAAATGTTCAGAAACTTCTGTGTTTTGTTAGAATGGAAAGGAAAAATATTTCAAGGGTAAGCTGAACTGTGGGGTTTTTTTCCTGCCATTTCGGGAAGAATGGCATACAATAAAAAATTAAGCTCTGTAATGATGACCATTAGAAAAGTGTGGATCAAATGGTCAAGCTGTATTGCCATTGTTTACAAATCTCTGGCCTTCTTTTTTTATTATCTCAATAATACCTCTGCAATCCTGTAACCCAGAGATAAATCCCTGTCCATGGCAAGAAAGCTGAGGAAATCCCATTGTTCTGAACATTTTAAAACTAGTTTAGATGAAGGGGAAAAAGCAAATTCAGGCAAAACAAGAACAGTTCTCAGCAGAACTTGTTCTCTGTTTTCTCTCACCTGACTTAAACCAGAAGTACATTTTAAAAAGAAGCTTATATTAATTGCAGAGTCTTTTAAAGTATGGGGTTTTTTTTGAGACTCAGATGGTTTTAAATGATGTGAGATGAGTGTGAAAAGTTAGTATGAAGAGATATTTTAGCACGTGGTTCATCCCACCTACCTCAGGCATAGGGCTGTGGGCTATCAGGGATGGAATAATCCTGCTCTCCCCTTCCCTTGCCTTTGTGATTGCTTTGTTTTCAAGCAATTTTTTAGTTTTAAGTACCTGTTCTACTTAAATCTACCTCTGTTTTAAATCTACTTTTCTTTTAGAATTCACAGTCCAATTTATTTTGTATTAAGTTACCTGAAAGCCTTACTTGTGCCCATAAATAAAACAAATTAAAACAGAATCCAAGTTTTAAGTCTGCTTCCTGGCAGTTACTCACTACATTGAAGGCAATGTAATTAATTACTCAGTTTCTTAAGAGACTTGTAATGCTGGATATCTTGATACAGCTGAACTGGAAAAGCAATATTTGAATTTGTGTTATTATTGCTGGAATTCTCTCTATAAAAAAATCCATGCTACAATTATTTATAGTGTTTTGCCATGGCTAAGGGGTGATTGCAGATCTGTGGATTTACAGATAGCAATCCTTTCATCACCCAGCTGTGTGTTTCAGGAGCACAGGGTTTGGAGGCTGTGATAGTTACCATGGCACCCACATGTGTACCAGGAAGATTGTCAGGAAAGGTGATTTATGTTCACAACAAACTGAATTATAAAAAAAGTGATCAGAGGTGAGTGGTACATTTTAAACTGCGTTCCTTAGAAGTCTAATCTTTTTTCTTTCTTTTTGGAGTGAGGCCAAAGCTGGGATTCTCCCCACCAAAAACATGCTGATGTGGAGGTGTAATGGCTTGGGCATGGTGTTGGGGTGGTGCTTTAGCACCCCTGCTTTTTCCTGCTCCAGGAATCTAATCCATTTTTTTTCTTTTTGGAGTGAGATCAAACAGTGATTCTCCCCACTAAAAACATGCTGATGTGGAGGTGTAATGGCTTGGGCATGGTCCAGGGGTGGTGCTTTAGCACCCCTGCTTTTTCCTGCTCCAGGACACTCCACAGAGTGCCAGTGCCACAGCCATTCCAGGTAAAACTTAATTGCACGAGGGATAAATGGAGATTGCTGATGGTTCTCAAAAAATCAGAGAATACCCATTTGTTGGTGTGGCCACTGGCCCAGCAGTCACAAATCACACTTTTGGTTTCCATCCTGTCCGCGTGGCTGAGCCTGAGTGCTTTGGAAGGAGTCAGTGCTCATTCCCTGGAGAAGGATGGGCAGAGCCAGCTCTTCATCCTCAGCTTTGCCCTTCCTGGGCTGAGGGGAGGCAGCTGGGAGTGCCCAGCCCTGGCATTCCCTGCTGGAAGGGGAGGATGTGCCAGCCTGGGATGTGCCAGCAGGGAGAGGTGAAATCCAAACCCAGGGCCAGGGGCTGCACAGAGCCAGAGGGAGCAGGGAGCCTCCCCCTTGCCTTAAACTTTTCCTCTTGAAGTTTGCATTAGTTCTTCCTTCCAATTAAGGGAGGTGGCCACTTAATTCCAGCTAATTAGGGAGATTTTGAGATCTATTCTCCACTGTACATGCCAGATCAGCACCTTACCTTTGCTGTGAACTCTCATGGATTAATCGTTCCTACTGCACAGTTTAATTACTTCTGTTCAACTCTTATTTACTTTTGACTTCTAATTGACTTTATGAGTGCCTTTATTTGCATTGTGTGACTCTTTAAGGAGAGACTGGTAATACTGTGATTTTTTTTCCAGTAAAAATTACCAAATACCAACAGGAGTCTTTGCTATTATTTCTTTTTCTAAGAAACTATAATGTGGAGGACTTAAAAATATTTTATATGTAGGCCAAAGGCTTTTGTACTCATAATTTTCTAATTTTTCTGAGTTGCTGATTCTCAGTTCTAGTTAGTAGTTTTCCCCTTTTGTTTTCATGCTATTTGATCAGGATCTGTTTTCTGATCATCTGGCAAGACTTTCATTTTGAAAAGAGGCTTCTACCTGTGAGGATTGAGACAAAAAGCCTCGAAACATGAATCTTGAAGATGCAAAAATCCTGAATGCAGCACTATGAAATGTTCTCTAAGTGTGGCATCATGCTTGATCTTTGGATTTCATTTTCTGAAAGTCCTGTGGCTGCTCGGTTTATTGTCCCTATGGCATTATAATGATGCCAAGTCGATTTTGTCTCTGATAAATATATTATCAATCCATCAATAATAAAAGATTACTGTATATCCTTTTCTAATTTTAACTTGCTATCTTTAGTTGTGAAGTGGAAGGTTGGTTGTTTTTTTTTTTTCGTTTTATTCAATTTCTTGTCTGCCTATAACCATTTTCTCATTCAGTTTAACACTCAATTTATGCAGTGTCCATCTCCTACCCTGAAGAGCAAGTCTTCTACTTAATAAGAAATACTTATTGGCACAAAGCTTTGATTCATAAAGAGAATGTTTCCTTGAGAGAGTAATTGGTTTGGGATTTTTTTTTTTTTCTGCTTACCAAAGGAGCTTATCAAGTTCTTTTACAGAATCCTTAATATTGTTTTTCTTCCTTGAATGTGAATAAGTGCCACAGTCTGGAGGAAAACCGACTCCTAACTTTTGTCCCTTTCTTCAAATCATAAAATAGCTTTCAAAAATTGTGAGTTATAACTCTGTTTTCAGGAAAAAAAAAAAAAAGAAGAAAAATCTATATTGTTGAGTCCTGTAAACAAGATGATCCCTGTGACTGCAAACTGTGCTGGTTCAAAGGCAGCCAGGTCCCCTTGGCCCTTTGCAGAACAAGTCAGCTTAGAACAACATCTAATAATGCAATAGAGTTAGAGGTCAAATTTGTTGGGTCTACAGTGAGAAAATGTTTTAAAGGCTGATGTGCTGATGGTCTGTCAACATTAGGAGTGAAGTGGGACTCAGGTAGACAAATCTAGTGGGTATTTGTCTAATTAGCAGTGACCTGTATTAAAGCAGAGCTGCCTGAATTAAATGAGTTATTGCTCATCTGGTGCTAATTTTCCTTATATCTGAAAATCTGGCAGATCTCATCTAGAATGCTAATTCTATCTTCTATCTTTTCCTCTGAGGTATCTTTTCATTTAATAATGAGTTCCTTTGTTGTTTTTAAATTTAGAACAGAGTCTCCTTTTTTTTGGTGGGGTGGGGAGTACCTTTTAATTTCTGCACTGAAATATGCAAACAGTTCTTTTGAGGGAAAGCAGTAGGAGAGGGGGGTGCTTCAGGTAGTATCAGATCTGTTGCCTTCAAACATAAGAATAAAATACTGAGTAGCAAGGTAGCAACTGAAATTTTCTCTGTGCCTGAAGATTTTTTAAAAAATTAATCCCCCAGCATTCAGGTTTTATACCTAAACCTCTTTTTTGGAGAGTTCTATGCTGCCACTGGCTATCCTTCTCCTCTCTCTTGGGGTTAATAACCTCCCTTTGTTTGGATAAATCTGAGCTTCCTTGAGCTGCTGACCACCCAAAGTTTGAGCAGCTTTAGGCTCAGCTTTGAAGACAGCTGAGGCAGTGCAGAGTGGCTGCTGCTCATGTGAACTCTGCCAAGATGTCTTGATAAACTGGCAAGGAAATTAATATACAAGGGTGGAAGGGATTACAGACAGAGATAGAAGGATTAGACTGTGCACTAGCAGCAAGACTTGCTGTAAAACTGTTGCTTCAGGCTTTTGTTTATTATTTGGAGAAATTCTATTTAAATGCAGATTAGATTTTGTACCTAGAAGTACAACTTGGTCTTTGTTTAGAAACTCCACAAAGAAGAATGAACACAGGGCTCTTGTTTTCATTTCTGGGTGAACTTTGACAGTCACGTTGCTTATCCTGTTATCTGGATTAGATATGCAAGCTCTGCATACAGGAGTTTTAGCAGTTTGTTTAGAGACCCGGCTTTAATTAATCAGTGTAAGATTACCAAATTGCCTTGGGATGAAAAACTGGGCCTGAGAAGTTGTAATTGGCTGCTGACTAAACAGAAGGGCCCAGCTCTGCACTGGCTGGGGAGGGGGAGAGGAGGGCAGAGGCAGCAGGGAGAAAAGGCAAAGAAGGAGAAACAATCAGTGAATCATGATTTGTGACAACTAGATTTTGTGACCTGAAATCTTTTCATTCTGTATACATTTTTTTTTTGTTTTGTATTCTGTAATCAATCACCTTGTGAAATGACATTTTGTCTTCCTTAGAAGTAAAAATGAAATTAAAATGGTGCTTTAGCAGTGCTGATGGGATTATGAGAAGTAGTCCGAAAAGTCTTAACATTAAATAGACTCTAAATACTCAAAAATTATTCTTTTACATATTGCAAAAGAATATTTCTTTAATCAAAAAATTATAGCTGAGGAAATATCCCAATCACTTCCCATGGGTTTATTTTTTGATCCTTTATCCATTCTTCTTCCATCTTGTCAGCACCTCTCCAACAATCCTTACTGGTCTTCTTAAAATGATGATAAATTGATAATTAACATAAATAAGACAACTTTTACTAATCATCTCTTTCTCTAATCACAATTTTCTGTAAAAAAAAAAAAAAAAAAAAAAAAAAAAAAAAAAAAAAAATCATAATTTTCTGTAAAAAAAAACCAAAACACCCAGCCCACATGCCCTACTAAAACCACTGATTTTGAGGGATATTTTCATTTCACCTACTTCTTCCTCCCCAGTACAATTTGTGACTTATCCACCAAGTTTCAGGACAGAAAATGCACACAATGATTGGCAGGAACTGTCACTGGGATTCATGTACAGAAGCAGAACTGAAATATGTTTCAGGATTTGAGATTTTGACCCAATTTTAGAAAAGCATGGGTAGCTTGACTTGTTATAAATACATATGTATATAAAAATACAAAGATGACTCTTGTTTTTTGTCTAATATATCAGATGGCAGCCAGATTTGGCTGACTGGAAACCAAGAGTGCACTCTGAGCAGATTTGTTTCACCAGCTGTAGAACATGTTCAGTGATTTTATATTGATCATTTAGCATGGAAATCACAAGCCAATGTAATGCGTTTAATGTGGTGTTATGGTGATGGTGAACCATTTGGCAAGGTAATATTTTAGTATTATCAGGTTCATAAGAGCTTGTCTTTTGAGGAGATAATGAACATTTCTCCATGCATTAGCCAGCTTTGTTATGAAGTGGAGAAAATATGAAGAGCAAGTCTTTGCTTAAAGGAGGTTGTTGAAACTTTTTGCCTCATGACATTTTAGGTCCCCTGTGGCTTTTTTGCCCCTTTCTTTATTTCTTTTTGATGGACAAGATAAAACAGTAACTAAAATGAAAAAATATATATATTCTTCAGAAGATGAAGAGCCCTGGACCAATAATTTACAAAGAGTGAAACGTTCTTGAGAGCTCACACACTCCATTCAAAACATCACAGCTATTTAAAAAATCTGAATTTATACAAATTTTTCCTGTGCTGCCCCTTCAGTGAACGAATTGTTTTCCTTCATATATTTTTGGTAATATGATAAGCTGTGCATAAAATAAATCAGAAAAAAAATAAAGTATCTATGATGAACAATGCATGTCTGGTGAGTGACAGAATTTGTTTTAAAAAAATCTGAATTTATACAATTTCTTTCTGTGCTGCCCTTTCAGTGAACCAATAGTTTTCCTTCATCCATATTTGGTGATATGATAAAGTGTGCATAAAATAAATCAGAAAAGAAAAGTATCTATGATGAACAATGCATGTCTGGTGAGTGACAGAATTTGCCATATCTGCCAGAGGAGAAAGCACTGACTGCCAGAGTGAGCAGTATAGGATTGTCACATTCTGGTGTCATACAGAGCCACTGGGTGGACTGAAAGGTAATTATTTACCTCTAATGCATCATTTCACAGTCACTTGTACTCTTAAGCTATATCAGATATTTATGTTCTTTTTGAGAGTTTCTTTTAACACCCTATTAATTGACTGGAATACAGCAATTACCAGCTTTGATTTGTGCTCTGGCCAATCTTTTTTTAATACATATTTTTTTTATAGTTATTTTCATTTTTTGGCACTTTTAAATTACCATTTCAGGCAGGCTGGCAGGACCATCAAAAGTTACAAGCTCTTACTTAGTTGTGTTTGAGTTGTGGACATTTTCTAAAAGTTTTTTTGTTTTTTTTGTGGAGAGAGAAGTCTGCATTCAGGATGCTTACTGTGAGCTGTGGAACTTCTGAAGTAACTGTATCTCAAACTCTTTGGACAAATGGCCTTTCTAGTGGGTACTTGAAGTCCAAATTAGAAAATGCAGTTTGCTGAGCTGCCCTCTGGCATGGCCAGCACCTTGTTACTTGTGAAGATGGAAGCTCGTAATGAAAAGCTGGCACTAAAACCTGATGGACCAGAGCTCCTTTGGAGTGCACCTGGCTTTCCTCTCTTTCCTCTTCTCTTTCATGAAAGGATAGATATTAATATCTGCTTTTTTCCCCCCTCTTTTCTCTGGAAGATGAGAATATGACCATTCACTTCAGAGCTCTTACTCTTCAAGTTGTCACAAGTACAGGGGCCAAGTGCAAAACTCCTTTGTTGTGAGCTGGACACCCCTTCTTCTCCTCCTGCTTTGGAGCTGTCCTCAAGCCCATTTACACACACTGCTATGTAATTATATTGATCTAATCTCCACTCTCATGAAATGCCAAGCCCTAAAGCATTTTCATGCTTCTTAGTTCCTCTGAAGGGTCTTTCTTGTGAAAAGGGGTGCGAGCCGGTCCAGGGAAATTTGAGTAACATGGCAAAGACATTTGAAAAGCCAGCATTTAGGAGGAGCCTTCTCCTCTCTTCATTCTCAGTCTCTGTCCCTGGCTCATTCCCTAAGGAAAGGAGATGGAAGCTGCAGCCTGTCTGCAGGGAAATGGGCACAACCCATGGCAGGAGCACACAGGGCAAAAAGGCTGAAGGACAAATCACTCACCAGCCAGGGGTAACAGCAGCACAGTTCTGAGAAACGCTGATGGAGGTGCACATGTCTCATTGCATAACAGCCAATCTATTTTAACTTACATAAAAATAATGAGATTTTACAGTGGGAACAGTTGTAACTACAGTCCAGTCAGTTTTAAGAATGAATTAAAGTTTGATTCCGAGAAGCGCTTTGAGGAATTTCTAGAATTGGTTTACCACGTAAAATTTTATGAAATCGTTACATTTTATTGCATTACAGTTAGTGCTAAATTTTAAGACAGATCTTTTGGAAAGTTTTGGCATCGTAATAAATCATCAAAGCACATAAAATTCTCTGATTTTTAGTGTTTTATTAAAATAATGAGCTCTTCATCATGGGAAGATTATTTTAAGTGTATTCATGGTTTTTTGATGTTCTATTTTGTTAGATTTAGTAAAGAAAAGGAAAGACAGCTATTTAGCATTCCTGTATTTTGTTGAAATGGGCATCACAGCTCTTTGGTGGAGGGGGAAAACTGAATTTTTGCAATTATGTTTTGTCATTTTGATTTCTTTGAATGTCAAGGACATCATCCCTTTCTCCAAAAGGTATGCTTTGAAAATAACATAATATAATAATATACAGTGATCAAGACTGTAAAAATCTGGTCCAAGCTATCTCAAGCTGAGCACCCAGAAATAATGGAATAATGGAGGCTGCATAATTTTTGAGCAATTTTTTTTTAAATTCCTCAGTTTCCCAGATGCAAATGGCCTCAGTAAAGCAAATAATGCAGGTGGGGTATTATTCATGCTCATGAAGCTTTTGATTGTGCTGTGGAAACAACAGAGTGCATGAGGAAATGAATAAATCTGCATTCAACATGAGGCTTTGAAAGTATTAATTAAAAAGGTGTATGGCCACATGCTGATTAGAGTAGATAAAGAGAAATATTGAATAACTACTTACTGTCTGAATTGGGCCCGAGGGTCCTATGAGAAAAATAGTATATGATGATTTAATTAAAGTTTGCATCAAAACACATTTACACAAGGGAGCTGAATTAATACTGCAGAGTTTGCACTTTCTAACTCTCCAGGGCTTCCCTGGGAAATGTTGGATCCCTTCCAATACAGAGGTTCTTCACTGGGACATCAGGTACTGATCAGACACTTGGTATATTTACCTCACTGAAGGCCTTAGATTCAAGGCATTCATAGAATAAATAAATATTTGAATCAGAAAAAAAACCCCAAATATTGATAGCAGCACATTTGGAAGCACAATTCAGTTGGGTTCTAGAATATGATAGAAGAAAGGGGGGAAAGGGAGCTGGGAAATTCTGAAGGAGTCATCCAGATAAGCTACATATTTACAAACTTGAGCACTGATATTTTTTATTATATCAGTATATAAGATCCTCTGTAAAATATCTAGGCAGAGCCAAGTAAGATTTTTTTTTTATTTCCTGGACTGGTCTGGGCTACTCACTGGGTTTTTTTCCCCCTCTTTTTCCCCTGGAGAAATTTGGCTACTCAAGTCCTGAAGCGACATCATATTTACTCAGTGTAACGAGAGCAGGAGCAGGGAAAGGGCTCTGGTGTGTACAGAATTAGGAGACAAGTCCATGAAGGGATGGATAAATGGAGTCACAGTCTGACAGGGATGGGACCATGTCCAAGGGGAGGAATTCTCCCTGTGCTGAAGCTGGGGACACAGCAATAACTGGCTGAAATAATAACAGTTAGAATATTGACTATGATGCCGTGATCAATTGTTCATTTCAAGTGTTTCTGGGCTTTACAATAAATCTCCAAACCCCTGTTACAATCACAGTGGTGCCACATTCACGACAGCATCTCAGTGCTTTCCAATTCCACTGGATAATGGACTTATAACTACAAAATGTGTTTGATTCTTCCAATTGTACAGCCCCTGAAACACATTATAAATGCTGTTATATCCAGTTGCTTCTGCAATTCAGATGATGTATAGACACATAGCAAGTGTGGTGTAACCAAGGAGTAGATCACCCAAACCTACTGTAATCATGGGGATAATGACAATAAGTAGCAAATTAAATAAATTTAATGTCATTGCTGCAGCAGTCAGCAAGGCCCTGGGTGTGCTGATGAGCAGCCTGTGGCCCCAGAGCCTCGGGACCATTTCTGCAGAGCTCTGAGTGTCCCTGGCACTCCCTGTCCCCCTCTGTCCCCAGCTCTGAGTGTTCAAACCAGGGCCCTAATGATTATTTCTGCCTCAGGGCAGCACAGAGGGGAAGAGAAAGGACCTGTGGGTGGGAAAAAGAGAAAAATACTCAGTGTCAGGAACCTCCCTCTCTGGGGAGCTGGAGTCAGGGGTTTATTATTTGTTTGTTTTCCCCCCAAGAGTTTCATGTCCATTCCTGCAGAAGTTCTGCCATCGTTCCAGTCTCATCTCCCAGCATTCCAACAGCCCAATCAGTGGGAGGCTTTTTCCCAGCCATGGTAAATTATTCTCTGTCAGAATCCAAATCTGCCTTTTCAAGTCTGATCATTTGTGATGAATTTATTCTGTTAACATGAGCTTGAATAGAAGCAAGAGAGGATAATAAATTAACTTTGAGCATATTAATGACATCTCTAGACTATGGGTGAATTAAGGAATAAATAGATGAAATAAGTTCAATAACAGGCTGATGAACACTTAGTCAGCAATTGACTGGTAGCTTTTCATTTAAGTTCTTTTATATCCTATGGTTAATTAAAAAACTTAGGAAGATTTAAAGCAGCCCTTTGGAGCACAGACTGAGCTCCAACTCCTCCTGCCATGCACAGGAACTGTAGGAAAGGTGGTTGTGAAATGCAGTTTGCTGAAGCTCAGGGAAGATCAGCTTCAGAAATTCAGGTTTGGACCCTCTCAAAAAGAAATCTGTGCCAAAAGTGGTGACAGCTTTCTATATGGCATCTGCCAGAGCAGCACTTAGCCCAGACTTAAAATATCCTTTCTGTAGAACTTAAGAAAAAAATAAACATAAATTATGTGACTTTGTGGGTTTGCTCTTATGAGTAGGGAGTAGGTTAGTTCAAGAACTTTCACTCCTAGCAAGAACTGCTGGGATTTATTTGGTTACCTTCAATGTGTGTCTGCCCTGACCAGGATTTCAAAACTAGTTTGAAACAGACTTTCAAAAGAGCTGGATGCTGAGTTTAGTGGCTTTGTAAGAACTGATTTTTCTTAAATCTGATCTCAAGAGAGCCTCTGTCCTATGCAGTAGAGAAATGGCTGATTGAGGCTCATATACTAAAGGAGGTGGCAAGTTCCTGACAAGTCTGAGTGCTAGTTTTTAACCTTGTTAAATAATATATGTTAGGCTTTTATTAGCCTTGGCATATTCATGCCAAAGCTTATCAAACAGGAATGAACATTACATTTTTTTGCAAAGACAGCTATGGTTCAATGTATAAAAATATGAATATAAGGAAGGCTGAGTCAAAACCTGACACCTACTCTCTGAAATTTGAAGGTCAATAAATTTATATCTCTCCTCAGAATCCTCACATAGACACACATAGACAGTGTGTGGTTATAAGAAGGTGTTTATATAATTGAGTTTATAAAAGCATAATTTAAAGATCAACCAATGTCTTTTTTTTCCAATTTAAAATATTTCCATCTTTGAAGTAATGAAGTTTAATTTCATGAACAATTGGGTACCTCATGAAGTTTAACTTAATACCCCCACATTTTTATATTTGTTATACTCCAAGTAATTAATAATAATAATAATAATAACCACCACTACCCTGTTTTCAAGCATCACAGTCCTGATGGTTGCAGGCACAGAACCTTTCCTGACAGCTGTTGCCATGGGCTGACAAGTTTCTGTCAGCAGCTGCTCACTTCCATTCTCTTGGCTGATCTTACTGACACGAAAATCCTCCAGAATAATCACAGCTATCACTGTTTCCTAACAATGTCTTTTTAAAATTATCCGTGCTAGGAGAAAATGTTCTGTAAAGAATTGTGTCGAGTGTTGATCTGGCCTAAATTATTCCCATCACTTGTCAGTTGTCCAGGGGCTGATAGAATCTTCTGTTTAAAAAAAAAAAACCCTACAAGTTTAGTAATGCTTCCAGCTAAAATTCCAGTATTTTTATATTTTAATTGGAAATTACTTAGAAGAATATATATATACATATAAATATATTTTATATATATTTGGCATATATATATGCGAAAAAATGTAATAGTTGGAGAAGGCTCATCTGATTGAGATGAGGAATTTCCAATCAAAGAGCAGAACTTCAGTGGAGCACCTGGTAACAAGGGAATGTTCAAGAGCTGGTAACTGTGACAGTATTGCCTCATCAGGATCCTGCCCAAATTTCTGAAGGTGCCAGCAAGGCCTACAAAGGCCCAGTTAGGTAGCTGGAGCCATCTCAATCAGTGATTTTGGACTCTCAGGTAAATGATGGAGACTGGAGATTTCAGGAATCCCTTTTCTTGTTCAAATGTCTGCTTGGAATGAGGCTCTGAGCTAATGTGCAAAGATTGCTCCAAATCACTCAGAGCCACACTCCAATGCCTGACTGGAGCACAATGAAGTTTGGATTATGCTGTTTTAAATTATCACCCATTTGAAGTCATTTTCTTTATAAAACAAGATTAAAATGACTGTAATTCAAAACATTTTACCTCAAATTGATGTGAAAATTGTAGTGTTCATATTATTTCCATTTTTCAATTTGACAAAACATTTCACTCCACATACAAGCTTTTCTGTGTTGTCACTATCTTAACAGTGAAAATATGAATTTTACTCTGTGCACTTGACTTTCCTGATGTGTCCTATTTCTTAACACTACTTATTTAAGTTTTTGAAAGCATGTCTTTCTACAGATTGTTGAGGTACCTGGGGAAAATACAAACAGATTTAGGAGGTTTGCTTACCTCCTTTCTAACCCACACAGTAACAGTTTATAACTTCATATTGTTAAGTTTGTTCTCTGGTCTTCATACCTGCCTGATGGTTAGATAACTACTGATGAATAAGCAAAGCAAGGAAGAAATTGTAGTTCTATTTTAGTGGAGTTGAAACTCATATTTACCTGAATCTTCCTTTCATCTGCTTTCGTAGTAATACCATAGGAGAAATTTCTCTGCATAAATTTTTCCTCAAAGTTTCATGTCTCTGAATAGAATCATATAGGGACAGAATAGTCTTTTCCTCAGAACTTTATTTCATAGACAGGGAGTATTACCAGTAATACTTTTCAAAAATCTAGTAAATTCTGAGTAACTTGAGTTCCCCATGAAAAAGGGTATTTGTGTCATCTAAGAGTTTTTGTTGAGCTCTTGAGGAAGCAAAGAACAAATCAACACTGAAAAGCACTTGAAAATTAAGTGACTTGCAGAAGTCCTTATCTAAACTATTGCCAGTGAGATTTACAACTGCAAAGTTCCCAGCCTAAAAATACAATTGCATTTATTTTTAAGTCACACTGTGCTCAACCATAAGTGCAACAGAATGCCAAACCTTATCACTTAAAGTAATAGCAAGGCACATGTCAGCTCTCAGACCCTCAAACTCCGCAGAAGGGCTGCTTCTGTGTGCTCAGTCTGCAGAGGATAATTCATTCCTTACTAGGGGGTATGATTTCAAGAGCTGAAAGCTTTAACTAGTACATATGTATAGGGTAGATTTAAAGTGATTATGGAAATGTCACCGCAGGACAATGCATTATTAGCAGGCCCTCATATGTTGTATGCTGTCCCCTTATGTTTGCTGATAATTAAAAAGCAGATTGGGATGTCATGGTGAGAATGAGTGCAAAATGTCCCTTTTATCATTTGCAATAAATATGAAATAGTGGTCTTGCTGTATCCTTCAGTGATTGTTCTATTTGTGTTAGTGACAAATGACATCTTTCTCCTTGTAATGTGCCTGCAGGGTTAAATGACTTTATTATTATTAATGAGTCATTGCTCCAGCTGCCCAGAAATACAGGGAGTAGGAAACATAAGAGATTTAGACCTAAGTAATTACAAATGTAATTATTACCTTTCAAATTTCATTTTTACGGCAATCACAAGGTTGTTAATCAAACACGGCCCTCTCCATGTGTTCACACTTTTTGGAGCCTTTGTCAAAGGGATGAGTAGCTCCGTGGGTCCGCTGAGGGTAGTCGGTGGCAGATTGACAAAGTGGTCTTGACAGAAAACTGCTGTGAAAAATTGGATGGAAGCTGCTGTGTAGCCATCAAGGAGGCCGTGCTTGAGAGGGTTCTCCAAGAGGAAAACCCTCCTGAGCTGCAGCCATATGGAGGAGAGTGTCCTCTTGGGGAGGTGGAACGCTGGAGTTTTGCTCCTCCAGCCTGTCCTTCCTCAAGGTTGTTGGTTGTCATGAAGGGATCTAAAAAACACAGCAGAGCCAGCATGCTGCTTTAGGGGAATTAAAAACCGTGGCCTATCACCCTGAAATATTTATCCTAATCATTCATAATTAGGGTTTTTTAAATTTTGAGGTGGAGCATAAGGTTTATTCTCCTGCAGAAGTGGCAAGGGATTTGCAGGGAATTCAGAAAAGAGGAATAGCTATGATTATTGTTAGGCCATGTTGCTGATGCCATGGAATATAAGCAGTGCTCTTTCTCAGAATCATAACCTGCATTTATATTTATTGTGAAATGTAAAATCTGAGGGACAGCTTTGGAGAAATGAGAACATGTCCATTCAATAATGCCATTTCTTGGTAATATGAAGGATCATCATAATTTAAAGAAATAAGTGAAAATGAAGTGAATGGAGAAAATGGGCACTACCTGGTACCACACTTTATAACCCCAAATGTAATGTGAATCAACACTGTCACAAAGCATTTGAATTTTGAAATTGCATTTTTGATGGGAAAATTGTTTTGTCAAAAAACCCTCAGCAAGCTTTATTTATATATTCAACTGGAATGAATCAACAGATGGTCCAATAAAATGTAACAGCTATCAGCACTCAAAAAATCATAGTGTGTTACATAGATATCAGCATAGGTAATAATTGTAAACATTTTTAGTAGTATTTGAAAATAAATAGGGCATCCATAGTAAACAAAAATAAGTTTAGTAATATTCTAATAAAGAAATATAGTTTGTTTGTTTTATTTGAAATGCAGTTGGAGTCACCAAAAAGGTTCAGAATATTTTTAGACTGTTGTGGGTTTGTTTTGTTTGATGCCCTAGTGGCAAATTTCTGTTTGTGTATATCTGATGAAAACACAATTCAGAACAACTTTTACTGGAGATCTTTAAAGTTACCACAGGAGATATCTGTTTACTAGCTCACTGAGCATTTGGCCATTTTATGGGTCCCTTTTGAAAATTAATGTTTCATTTAAGTGTCTGAACTGTGACCAATTGCCCACAGCTGTTCAATTACTTCATTTCAAAGATTTTTTTAGCATTCTACTTTCCATCAAACTTTTGTTTATTTTTTACTCTAAAGAAAAATATGGAAATGTGAAATACAAGGAAGGCAGAGCCCCGTTTGGCATGGAGATACAGCAGGAGTGTGAAGTGCACAGAGGGTGTTAAACACAGACATTTGAGGGGTTTTTCCCTTGAAGGAGCTGCTGTGTGTGACCAGAACTGAGCGGGAATTTCTGCTCATCCCCATCCTCCTCACCCAGCCCCTGAGCTCTGCTGATCCTAGGTCTGCTCCTTGGCACAAGTGTTGGAATCTGGGATTAGTTGGAATAAAGGAATATTGATAAGTGCATGTGGGTCCTTTTTCAAGGGTTAGTGACACTCACCCTGTCCTACCCAGAAATTCTCTCTTCCCTGCATCTCTTTCTGACACTCCTCCCATCTCCAAGCCCAGATCTTTGTTCTGATGTATCAGAATTTTTGATTGGTGTATCTGATTTATTGATTACACAGCCCAAGCTTAGGAAATGTATTTTCTTCTGTTTCCACACCAAAGTGCGTTTATGTAGATTGCATAGTGATTGTTAGTTCTCTTTATGAATCCTCACTCTTTTGGGATATTTAGTGACTTTCAGTAAAATCAATAAGCTGCCTTTCCTTCATGGACATACATAATTTTATTTGAAACTTAAATCTGAAAAACCAGGTGTAGTGTTATATTCTGTGTAAATTCTCTGAAAAGTGACAGCTGAAGCCCTTTTTTATTCAGCACATTATTGTAGGAGGTTGTGTTTATTACAGGAATTTTACATCAGTAGTAGAGCTTAATATGTATCACTTAAAATGCATAATCTTTGCAGGTATGGGGGAAAAAATGCTAATTTCCTTCTTTACTATATTTCCAGGTCGAAGGTTATTGCTGGAGGATAAACCATTTCTCACTATGTAGTTTCACCTTGTTTAATTGATTTGAATTTGAATTTATATTCCATGTTAAATAATGAACCATGTATTAATAATTAAGAAGGTTCAGTACAAATGGGAAGCAGTTAATTAAATATTAAATAAAGCACATTGTATTAGCCAGTATTGTAATCAATATATTAGATTTTAGGTTATCTGTTTTAGATGGTCATTTTACTTTACTGGTTATAGTTAAAATTCTCATTGAAAACTCAATATACACTTTATAGGCCAAGAAATATGCAGCCTTTGTAAATGACCATATATTTTTCCATAAATATCAGCAAAACATGGGCATAAAAGATGAATTCAGTTGGACTGTTAGAGCAATAAGGGTCACTGCCATGTACTCTGTCACACTCATGTTCATTAGACTGAAAAAAGAGTTTGCAGGAGGTTTGGGGGCTTGATTTTGTTGTGTTTTTTTGTTGTTTTTTTTTTTTTTTTTGTGTGTGAAATCTCTTTCTGTGGAAAACAGTAATTATTGAAGCTGAACTTTTTACAGGAGCATTGCCTTTAGACCATATCTTGGGTATGATTAATACAAGATTGAGGTTCTAGTCAGAATAACAATGAGGTAACCAAATGAAAGATTAATGTGCTTTATTTGTGGCCTATTGTTTGTGAGGGAAAGATTCAGTTCACAAGAGTAGTTAATGAGACAGGAATTACCAGAGGCTGACTCACTTGTCCTGGCACTTCCCTCATTTCCTCTCTCCCTCACCAACTTTTCCTTGGCCATCTTTAATAATGTTTGCTTGACTTGTTGAATTCAGGTGCAAAATCCTCATACCTCATCCCATCATTTGGATTTCATGAGAAGTATTTTTTCTGATTAAATTCAAATTAAAACCAAGGCTGTTAGGATATAAACTGTGTTCACTGGAATGGAAGCAGAGCTGATTCTTGCAAGCTACCCAGCACAATCTGGCAAGCCTAGGTAGCACAGAAAAATGTGATTTCCTTCATGCCTGTTGATTCCTCAGTCAAAACATCTGAAGGATCAATCTTCCTCTGATTTCTCACAAGCAAAGCAAACTCTGTACACGAAGCTGAAAATTAGAGAGTGGTGTGTCCTACTTGTTCTTTGAATAAAAAGGTTCCAAGGGTAGAATTTAAGTAACTCTTTTAGGTTTTTAATTTATTGAGACATATCCAGGAAATAAAATATTCATAGGGAACTCCTCCCAAAGGCATTTTATTATTAAACCAAAAAGCTAGAGTATATTATAGCAGCACTCATTTAGGGTTTCTATATTCAAGCTTCTTCCTCCTGACCTTATTAAAGTAACCCAGTTTACACTAACTACTATTCCCCCCTCCCTTTTTTATTGTTAATGACATTTCTGTTCTCCTCCTATGGTGGAGACCTCTAAATGATGTTACTCAAGTGGCCACTTTTGGTCACCAGGGTAATTCCCGACAATAATTTCCCCACATTACGCTTGAGTTCCTGCTCAGATTTAGTACCACGTTTAGTAAATACACACGGGCACAACGTGGTGGGGGAGCCTGACCCATTCCTTAGGAACTGCTGGCTGAGAGGAGGAGTTGGGGTTGTCATCTCCATCACTCTGGTGGGTTCCTGCTGAGCAGAGAGTGCTGGAGGTGCTCTGGGAGCTGCTGAAAGCGAAATGCTTCAGTAAACGAGAGGCACTTCTGGATGCTGACAGAACAGTGCTGGCACTGCAAGCCATGTATTCATATATGTGCTGTGTTGTGAAAATATGAAAAATAGCTCAGCAATGGCATAATTATGGGCAATTTGCTTAATTGCTTGCTAATTGTTGCTTGCTTTATTATGAAACAAGAGTGCTCTGAATGTAACACTGGATGGTTTGCATCCAAAATGTGTCAAATTCAAAACTGGCTTTTCATTATGACTTCAGCTACATGGCTTTAAGATTCAAGCACTCTGTATTCTGTGGTTTAAGGTTTTTCTCCCTTTTTTTTTTAAATTGTGATTTAATTTAATTGGTTTGGAAATTTTCTTTGCACTGTTTCTATGCCCCTAAACTTGCATTGGTATAGTGCAGTCTGGTGGTTTCTGAACTTCTGATGAATCTGAGTATTGAACTTCTAATGAATCTGAGTACTTTGCTAATTAATGCATTTGCACATGTCTTTTGATCATTGCTACACATGTGGGTAAAGGTGGAGATCTTTTAAGGCTTCTCCAGGAGCTCATGTTCTGGATTGTCCAGGAAAGCACATCTTCCATTCAGCACATGCATTTGGATTTTTCCTTTTAAGAGATATGTACAATTCTGAAAGTTTGGCCTTTTGGAAGAGCTACTGTCTTCTTTTTCAACCAGAATATCCAGACATGAGCAGAGAGTTAGACCAAAAATGCTTTCCAGCCTAATCTCTATGGTTCTGTGGTCAAGTGATGACTTCATGGCAGAGTGAGGAAAGTTCTCTTGATGTTCTTTTAGTAATACGTGTCTCTTTTAAGGCTGGAGAGAAAGCGTAGAAAAGAAAGTGTGTTGTCTGTACACCAAGTATGCACTTCAATGATGTTACAGGTCTTTTCCAACCAAAATGATTCCATAATTGTAACTTTTCATCATTCTGAGACTGCTGGTAACGTACTCGTACCAACAGCCTGTCTTGCTTTGTGAATTTTTCACGAGAAACAGTGTTAAAAATGGAACATGGTATTAAGCTGGAAAGGCCAAAGAATTGTGCCACATTTTGTAGAGAAGGAGAGTAGCAGTGTTGAGATGTTCAGTTTTCATTTCCAAAGAGCAAAGAGGAGAATTAACATTTTTATTTAGTACCTCTAAAGTCCCACTCAGACTTTATAACCATAGGAAGCCTCTGGTCAAAACAAAACAAAAAAACCCCACATTTTTTTTTAGGTATTTTTTGTAACTGTTTTAATTGAAGGAAGGCTATCTGGTAAGGCTGAAATTCCACATTTTCTTGAGTGAACGTAAATATTCTTGAAAACTGTTTTGAACTATAAATGATGAGACTGTGGAACAATGAAGAAAGTCTTTTAACTGTTGTGCTTTTAGCTATATTTGACAGTTCCGATCTAAACACTTCTTAAGAGCTGACAGACACTTTCTTTAAAAATGTTCTTAGTTCTGCAGACAATTAAAACAAATGCATTCCTAAAACAACCTGCAGTTCAAATCAAAGTGGTAAACTCACATGTGCATGAGTGTGATCTATTATATGAATTAAAAATTCTCTTTTGTGTTATTGGTATGTCATGTTTGAAGAGTCTCCATGTAGCATGGAAAATATATCTAAAATTGAGGGTTTTTAACTGAGTGAAGTAAGAAATTAGTGAGACTGCTAAGAGTTCAATGCAATGTACTCTTTATTCATAATATGTGGGGAATATGCAAACTCCTATTTCCATATATAAACTTGTCATGTCTTGTGTGAGAAGATGGTACCAGACACTGAATTTCACTTGCAAGAGCCATCATTTCTTCTGAAAATATTCAGAGACAGCTGGAACTTTCTCTTCCTTGATGGGTAGAGGCAGGTGTCAGAGGTGTTTCCTTCCCCTGATTACTTATCAGACTATGCAGACTAATCACCTGCACTACTACTTTGGAATGAGAGGGAAACTTTCAGAATATTTGATTGTCACCCACATTTAGAATGACTTGAAAAGAAACAAAATAGAAGGAAGCTTAAAGAGTAGCAGCCAGAAGGTGCCATGGTCAATTTGCAGAGCCTCTGATAAAGGACCACCTGAACATTGAACTTCACACCTCCCACAAGTGTGGCTGGAATGACATGTAAGGAAAATAGAGAATGAGTTGGACAAAAAGGAGATCTGTTTCATGGCCTGGAAGAGCAGGCAAAAAATAGATAATGCTCAGTGAATATTCATTTTCCTACAGTTTGCTCTAGTTTGAGTCATTTAGCAAGAGTCACTGCTTTATGGGTGGGGAAAGTTGTTTGTTTGTTTGACTTAGAAGAGTTTTTTTCAAAGTTAAGGAAAACTGTATATTTGACATGATATTAACCATAAACAGTAATGAAAAGCATACTCTGACAACAATATTGAGACAGGATTAAAAGATAGACTATGACTTCTGCATTGGCAGGCTTTCGTATTTTTAATTTGCCTACCATGCTAAAACCACAATTTAAATGAAACAGATCAAGAATATTTATAACAAAAGGTGTTTCTTCTAAACAATCCTGCATTGGCAGGCTTTCGTATTAAAAAAAAAAAAAAAAAAAAAAAAAAAACAACTTAACACCAAAACAATTTGTATTCATATTTTAGGATTTTGTCCAGGATAATTATAAAGCTTTGGGGTTTTCATTTTTGTGGGGGTTTTTTATTTCTTTTTTTTTTTTTTTTTATAAAACTAAAGCTCAGATTAAAATATCTCTTTATTAACAGAATAAGCAAGACTGTTACTTTAACAATACTCTTATTCTTAACATGGTAACGTGTTCCAAGTCTCCAGGTAGTCTGACAACACGTGGCACAAAATTACTGTCCTGATCTTTGAAATGGTGTGGAGGCTGTTTTATACGTGCCCTTTTTTCTTCCACAGTTGCCTTGCCAATGTTAAATGTTAAACTTTTATTGTCAAATGCTTCCTTTTGCTGTTTCAGCTTTGTGTACTCTCTCACTGTAGTTTGAGAAAAATGGTACAGTAGAAGTGTTGTAACTGCTTGCTGTGAAGAGCTCAAAACAAGTATTATTTCCAAATAAATAATTGTGTGTTTCACATTTTAAGTGAATTAATAGCATGTTAAGGGTTTTCTAATTAATGCAAAAAAGACCACTTTCTCTACAAAATGGGGATAATTCCACACTTTGTCAAGGTTGCACCTGATTTCAATGGATTGCCTTCATCAGAATAGAAGCAAACCTGGATAATTAAAGAGCTTAAAAGACTTGTATATACTTAAATTTATGTCTCTAATAGCAGATAGTAGGACACAGAAAGATTAGACTAATCTACCACTAGAAACTTTTCTTTTTTGCAGTAACTATAGACTCCACTGAATTATTTCCATATTTATATCTCCTACTCCCCATCAAAAGTGGATTAGTATTGCAACAGCAAGGTGCCAAAGCTTTGTCAGGATTAAACTGAAAAATACTTAGGCAAAATGACTGAGGACATGTAGAAATGCCAGCAATACACTAAAATAACATTTATAAACAATCGCTCCTCTAACTGACATGTACAGCATCCTGAAGCAGAAATAATCAAGAATAGAGCATTCATGATATAACAAGCAACCAGCTGTCTTCTTAAACATGGTAGATTTTTTAAAAAATGTATCCTGGTTTGGACAGCAGCATTATATCTTTCGATGCCTGAAGGAAAACTTAATTCTTTTGTATAGAGATGTAACATGGAAATAAGTGTTTGTGCTCTGCAGCTTTACACATTTTCAACATGCAAAATATTTGTTAAAGCAGAAATGCAGCATCTGTTTAAACATAAAGCTCAGAGGGTGGGAGGCTCCTACTCGGCACTCTCATTGCTATAAGTAATTTTTGTGGCATTCCTTCTCCAGTGCTTATGAGGCAGAATCTAATTTTAAATGCTATTTTCATTAAGACAGGTATTAAAAATATGTTTGTATCTTTCATTGGGAAGTTTTATGAAGAAAACACAAGGAAATATCCAATCAGATATTCTGCACTTCTAAAGTATTTAACCACATACACAGGAGGAGAATATAAAATTAACACTTGCAATATTAAATCTATTTTGAGGAATGTGTAGAAATTTAATTCCATTAATTTTTAATTTGCCTACCATGCTAAAACCACAATTTAAATGAAACAGATCAAGAATATTTATATATTACATATGAACATCTTTCAGATTTAGTAGTTAACTTTGCCTTTGAACAAATTAACATTTCTACAATCCTTTTTCAAGGGCATAAGCCTTGCATCTACTGAAGAAATCTGTTTTGATTACTACCAAAATATAGAGGTTACATCTTCTTTTGCTAGTACTCTTTGATTTTTCAAGGTGTCCAGTACTGAATGCATGGAGAAATCAATTTTCTTCAAAATAGCTGTTAGGCTCTTTCATTCTTATAATTCCTGAGTGCATCTTTGAGGCCAATGGACCATCTTTGGCTAGTGCCCAGTTTAGGGGTTTTTACTTTAAGCAAAGGAAAACAATAAAAAATCCAGTTTTAAGGGAACATAAAAAAACCTCAAAGTTCTTTTCTTTCAAGTAGTTCTATGCAAATATCTAGAGTAATGGCATTAATTTTTTATAAAGTTTTTAGCTTTATTACAGAAATTACAATTGCAAGGAGTGAAAATATTATTTTAGGTCAGTGGCTGGTCTAGAGGACATGGTCAAGTTGCGCCAGAGGAGGTTTAGATTGGACATTAGGAAAAAAATTCTTCACTGAAGTGGTCAGCAAGCATTGGAAGAGGCTGTTCAGGGAGGTGGGGGGTCATGGGAATATTCAAAAGCATCTGGATGTGGCCCTTGGGGTTTTTTTCAGTGGTGAATTGAGTAGTGCTGTGTTAATGGCTTAACTTACTAATCTTAGAAGTGTTTTCCACCCTGAGCAGTGGTGTGATCTAGCAAATTGAGTGTATAAGGGCTTATTATAAAGCTTTAATGATGATGTGAACTGTGACAACACTGTGGGCCCCAGCATCTGAACCCCCACTGAAGCTCTGCACCTGGAGGCCTTTTCCTCCCAAAACATGGCCATCATTGTAGGATGGGGATTGCTTTGTTGAGGAGGCCTTTTCCTCCCAGACTGTGGCCATCATTGTAGGATGAGGATTGCTTTGTTGAGGAGGCCTTCTCCTCCCAGACTGTGGCCATCATTGTAGGATGAGAATTGCTTTGTTGAGGCCTTTTCCTCCCCAGCTGTGGCCATCCTTGTAGGATGAGGATTGCTTTGTTGAGGAGGCCTTTTCCTCCCCAGCTGTGGCCATCCTTGTAGGATGAGGATTGCTTTGTTGAGGAGGCCTTCTCCTCCCAGACTGTGGCCATCATTGTAGGATGGGGATTGCTTTGCTGAGGAGGCCTTTTCCTCCCCAGCTGCGGCCATCATTGTAGGACGGGGATTGCTTTGCTGACCTCGATTCCCTCTGTGTGTCTGTCCTCACACCCCTGACAGTGTCTTGTATTTTTCCACCCTTCCAGCTATCGAAGTGAACCTGCAGAAAGCTCTGGCCGAAGCCTCTGAGAACTGCACGCAGGAGTGCCTCATCCTCGGCCACTCCGACAACTGCTGGATGCCGCCGGCCCTGACGCAGTTCCAGCAGCCCAACACCTCCTTGCCATCGTTTGGCTTCCAGCAAGGCTGGGGCCGGGGAGCCAGAGCCGAGGGACGCCACACTCTCGGGAGGCCCCTGCCAAAGGACGACAGTGACAAAGGCCAGGCAGGGCCCAGGCCCCAGTTCTACAACACCTGCGAAAGACATTGCGCCGGCGAGGATCCCGTCAAGGTCATCCCCCTGGCAAACTTCGCCGCGTCCCACCCGGCGCCGGGGGCTGGCAGCAGCACCACGTTTATACACGAGCACCAGCTGTAAACGCAGAGCTGACAAATCCCGAATTTCAGGCTTTAAGTGTGACTGTGGAGAGTCACGGCCTAGCGCCGCTCCTCGGGCGCGTACAAACTCGTTAGGCTTGTGAATATTTGTGTATATAGAATCCTAAAGCTGAAACAGAAAATCTAAATCCTTAGGACCTGGTTGAAAGATTTACTGTAGTTCTTGGTAAAATCCAGAAAATGGGGAAGAGAGCCCACAACCCAGAAACAATCAGAAGAAGAACAAAATCCTGTTCATTTTCTTACATGGGCCATGTAGTGCAAATATCTGCCAGCAGTTCTTACTCCCTTTGAAGGCAATTCCTTAGTACAGTTTGGGGAATATTGCAGTCTAAAAATAGCTTACTCAAATTTTTCTTTGTTGTTATAATTTATAGCATATTCATAGATTTCATCTTCCATTTGCTTAGCTTTAGAGATCAAGTGAGCAATTTCTCATTTGATTGCTTGACATAATAGAATTAATAAGATCCTAAAATCTAATTCTTCAAAAGGATGGTATATCTTCCCACCAAAAATTATCTTTTATATAATTAAGAAGGAAAATGTACGTGACAACTGATTTTTATTTTAATTTTTATTGGCTCAATGTACAGGTATTTATTATCTGAAAGAATGCAACAGATGAAATAGAAAGCTCTCAGCTAGGCTTTTCTGTGTGAAATAAACAACCTGACAAGGAGAGGATATCCAAGATCAAAAATGGAAACAAATAACAAACAACTTTTTTAATTTCCCAAGATTTTCCTTTCTATAATAATTCAAGGAACAATATCATCCTTATTACGTTTTTTAAGCCATAAGTCTATTTCTCTCTTTTTGTTTCCTTTTTTTCATCTTACAGAGCTTGCTTGGCTACTGTTCCTGTTAGTTGAAAATTACATGGGCACTGCTGAAAACAGTAGGAAGTGGGGTAGTTTTTTTGGCTGATGTGATGTTGTGGCAGCAAGCTACCAGTGTTTTAAAGAATATTTAAGTGATGTGTACAGCTTTTTTTGCAGCTCTATTCACTTATTGTAAGTATCCAGTAAAAGTTTAACTATCATATTAGTTACTTCATTACAAACCTGTTAGATTAAGAAGTACTTGTCATTGTGGATTAGTTGTTAGAGAATGACTGATAGTGCTCAGCAAAGAAAGAAGGATCTAGGTAATGGAAGTTGGATTAATATAAACAAACCCTAATCATATTATTTGAAAAACTCTCAAGGTGATTCTCTTTAAAGAGGAAGGATTTTTTTCAATGTTCTGTGTACTGGAGAAGATATTCTCTTGGTAAATTCCACAGTGGATGAAAAGGAGTTTCCTGTCTTAGATTAAAAAAAACCCCATATTTTCTCTAGTATTTCCTTCTAGTACTTTGTTGGTCTTTAGCCATTTCATCATTTGCAGTATGTACATACCAAGGAATTTTTCCTTTAAGAAAATGCATAACTTTTTTGTTTTATTGCTACATTAAGTGAGACAATCGAAGCTGTATGGAGGGGAAAAACAGTGTGTGAATATTTCCTATGGGTAGGACTCTATGTAGGCTTCATAATGTAACTTAAATCTGTAATTTATAAACAAAACTGTGTGTAAAAATGCTGTAATATTAGCTGCTTGTAAAATTTACAGAAGTTCAAGTTGTTGAGGGTTTCCAATGAATGCTAAAAGAGCTTCTCTTATGTGCCCAGCAGGTATAAGTAGCTTTATATATCGCTGTCCCCACTGTAAATCTATTCAAACCACATTTAGATTTTATGTGCAAAGTGAAAAATTTTAAAAAAACCTTCACTTTTAACCTACTGATAAGGTTAATTAATGGACATCAGATTATCTAATGGTGTACTTCTTTTGCTTTCTTTTTTTTTCTTTTTTTTCAGTAGTTTTCAATAACGTTTAGAAAAGATGTGACGCACTGGCTTCCAGTTGCATGTAAATCCTGGAAAAAAAAAATCACAATCCTTTGGGTACTGACACATCTCATTTCCAATTCTGGGGCAATTAAAAAATTGACAAATTAATTCATACCTAAACAAAGCCCTTTGTTTGCTTTGGAGACATCAGGAGGAGAGAATTCGGCAGTTATTTTCAGGGATATGAAAAAAAATGAGCTTATCTGTAGTTTACACAGATTTACCAAACATACTAATTGTGCAAATTGAGAATAATGCTGGCAGTAATTCCTGCTATTGTAAGCAGAGGTCTTTAGTTTTTAGTACAGATGCTGCTATACCAAATGTTTACAAAATTGGCAGCTCCATTGGAAAAGTCTCCTTTTTTTTCTTGTTTTTTCACCTGCAACAGGTGATTTTCAGGGATGAAAATTGTAGCTGAAATTTCCTGGCAAAAAATTAATTTCTAGAATTTTAGGATTTTTATAGGAAAAGGTGAAGGACCCAGAATTAGTGAGTTTTTTTTCATTGGTAGGGAAAAAAATCCCAACAAACTTCAATAATGTAAATATTTAGGGGTTACTTTGGTTTTTACCCTAAGATAGAGAAGGACTTAACCCTGCCCCTTCCCTTGAAAACAAACAAATAAAAAACCAACAAAACACCCAAACTAAACAACAATAAAAAATTACTTTAAAAAATTATAAAAAGGAGTCTCATTATAAGAAGTATTAAACATTATATCCATGAAAATGTGTTTGGTATTCTAAAATTCAGTCAACAAGATACAGAACAATTACTTGTAAATACACATTCTATCAGGAAATAAATTGTTCCCTCATTTTTATATATTATTTCTCTAATATATAAAAATACACATTTGAAGCAGCATTTTTCTGAGTAGCATGTCAGTATCCAGAGGAATAATGTTACTAGAGACTCGTTACACATCTTGCCATATATATAAATAATTTATCTAGTACATAGGCTGTATATTTTTGTGTATTTTTTTTCCTTTTTTAGTCATTTAACTTATTTTATCTTACTTGTGTGAATTTGTGGAGAAAACAATTCTATATACAATATACAGTAAAATGCTAGTTACATGATTAGATTTGTTCCATACTGTGTAACAATAAAGGAAAACCTTTGCCTTCAAAGTGATGTGTCACACAGTCGAGCCTAGATTATTCCCCCTCCAAACTCATGCTTGTTGCACTCCTGAGTATTGCAAAAAGGATTATTTCCATATTGTAAAGCAGTCAGTGCTAAAGTAAAAAAACAAACAAAAACCTGTTAAAAGAAAGAACCGAGCCAAACTGTTTGAAGTAAGAGATGCTGCTTCTTTGTTTTCCTGAGCTGGGCTGCATTCTGAAGTGTAACTTAGTTCTGAAGAATAATTGGGCATGTGTGCCTGGCGGGGCAGAGCCTGCAGAGCACCTGCTCTGGGCTGGGAGCTGGCCGGATGCAGGTCATTTAGCTAATTAGCATGGCAATGAGCCCGTGCTAACAGGACCTGGGGGTTTATGAATGGCAGCTCCACACAGCATCAGTCCTGTGGTGCTGAGCCCAGCCGGGAGCAGAGCCCAGCCTTGGCATCCCTGGGCCTGGAAATCCCTCCTGGATTCGGGATTTCCATCAGAGAAGGGAATTTGGCTCTGCTGTACCCTGAGCAAGCTGTAATCCATGGGGAGCCCAAAGCCAGTGCTATTCCCCTGCTCCCAGCACGGTCCAGCCTAAGGCAGAGCCTAAATATTTCCTCTGCTAATGGTTGATCAGCTCAAGGTCGTTGGAGTCAAGCTGAGGTTTTAAAGTTGGAAAATTTAAGCTCGGCTTTATTTGATTTCTCATGTTTTCCTTTTGCAGGTTGAATACCGACCCTTAATCAATGAGAGGCAATTAAATGATCACACTGCAGTTTACTGCCCTGATTTAGCTGGGTAAATAAATGGGAAGGAATTGGTTTGTGCAGACACAAAGTAAAGTTGAAGGCAAAGATTTTATTTGGTATACATAGGAAAATTGTGTATAACTTATGTTATCCCTAGTGAAGAAAGAGATTGATGATTTCTTGTAAATATTTGAGTTTGTATTTCTGGGAAATCTCCCTGCTCTGTGGCATACTACAGGATCTGAGAGTGAGCAGTGTATGTCTGTGTATTGAAACAGCCCTAACCACACTCTACAAATAATGCAGCTGGACACCATATACTACAGTCCAGCAGCATTTCAAGTCCAGTCAATTTGCAGTAGTTCTATTTCAGGTTTCTGTACAGCATGTTGTCTTGTTAATTACAATGCTTATTAATAAACTAGATCCACGAAAGCAGTTTTCTCCTTTGCACTGTTTTCTTTGGGTTTCTGAAACATAAGTTGTTTAAAAGTATTCCTCCAGCTACACTTTTCCCCCATTTTCAAGTGGGAGCTTTCCAAATTTCTATTTACTGGGAAGCCCCAAACTGTCAGAAAGTCAAGGAAATTTAACTTTATTTGCAATTGCTTCGTGCTTGTGAGTAGAAGGCTTCTGGTAAGCAATAAAGATATTCACACAATGTGTACAACAATTGAGCTTTATATGCTCAGAAATATCTTGCATTTCTGTGCCATTTCTCTTTGTACCAAGCTCCCCCTTTGTACTATGCCTCTGATACATTTACTTATAGAAAATCATTATGAGCTGGAGGCAAGAGTGTTTATGGTGTTTGCTTTGTTAGAAAATAAGCTATTTCTAATTGAGAGAACATGGTTAATGAGTTGTTGTTGAGCTAAAGGGATTATCCTCTCACCATGAATGTGATATAAAGAAATAACCATCAAACGAGGAACTAATGAAACAACATTTTATGCATTTTTCTATCTTATTTTAGTCCATATTTAAAGAGTAGCTCTTGTTGGACTGATACTAAGGCAGTAATATCTTATTCTTTGATGCAGTTATGGCTTTTATGTCTGCAGGACCCTTTCAAGCAGGAAAATATTATTTATTTTAGCATCAGAACTGTGCACGAGTAGATTCCCTTACAGCCAATAACTGCTGACACATCAGTTGCTAGGCTAGATAATATATTCCACCTCCAAATTAAGAAAATGGATGAAAATTTATGGAGCTGGAAGGGTTTCCCTAGTTTGAAGCTGACAATATTTTGCAGGGCCACCTCAGGAGGCAAAGAAAGTGTGGAACTTCACAAAGATGTGGCCAAACAAGAAGAGAGCAAGGCAGAAACGTGTTGCACCTGAAGAAGTGCAGAATTTTGTCACTGGTGTCACTGCAGAGCTGCAGGGGAATTGCAGAATTGTCCTCCCATCCTTCTGCTTTCCTCCCTGCAGGGAGCACCTGGAGCCCTGCTCTGGCAAGGTGGGAATTCCTGAATCCCAGGGATTTGCTGGCCAGCCCTACAAAATGCAATATTTTCACCAAAGCGTTCAAAAAACATATCTTGGATTTGTTTAAAATAGAACATTTCTTTCCCAGCAGCAGACAGTTTTGGAGACGTGCTGCCCATGTGATATTTTAGCATTTTTCTCTTTTCCCCAGGTTTTTTCCAGGTGTGGCCTTAGGGCTGAGCTGCAGCTGGAGCAGCCCTGAGTCTGCTCCTCCTCAGAAGTGCCACATGCCAAGCAGAAGAGGAAACGAGCAAGAAGGGTCTTCCTGCAGCAGCCAGAAAACAGCTCTCCTCCCTTGAGTGGTCATGAAATTCATATTTTAAAAGGTACTTGTGGACTCTACTTCCAAATAAGTATTTCTCCAAGATGTGTCCTTTGTGTCCTGGTCCTTGCATTCCTATTCCAGTATGGAAGCATTCTCCTCCCTTGAGTGGCCATGAAAGTCATATTTTAAGAAGGTACTTGTGGACTCTACTTTCTCCAAGATGTGTCCTTTGTGTCCTGGTCCTTGCATTCCTATTTGAGTATGGAAGCACGGCATGTCTGATAACTACAGTGAGACTGATCATGTATTTCCACTTTTATTTTTGTTAATTTCATGATTTAGATGTCTTTTGTTGGTGCTAATTTAATGCTTAAAGCCAAAGCTCTAATAGTAGATGTGTTTAGGATGTCACAGCTAGGTCTTCATATTTAATTCAAAGCAGAAATGAAAATCTGTGGCTCCATGCATTCTGCTCCATGCATTCGCTGTGGTATTGGAGCTACCTCTTCTCACTCTTTTTCTCCACCAGGATTAAGTCTGTGTTGGTAAAAAGGGAAGTTACTGAGCACATCCATCCAAGAGACAGATGAATGAGGTGCCTGGGAGCTCTGTGCTAGATTTTAACCCATAGCTGTAAGCCACCAGCTGTGAGGTGTTCTAGAGCAGATGAGCAGGATATGCAAAGAAAAAAAAAGACACTTTATAATGCACTGAAATGAAGTTATTCATTGCCACTGCAGCTGTTATGCATGTAGTAAAAGAGTTGATTAACATAATGAGATTAAACTAAGAGAAATTGCTTTTAACCTGTGCTTAGCTTGAGTTGTTGTTTAGTTTCCAGAGATGATAAAAGGCTGTAGCCAAAAGCTTGTCTAAACTTTCCAAATTTCAGCTGTTCTACAAAGGATGTGTAGGTTTTCTTCTCTGCTATGTAGATCAAGCTTCTGTGTACAGAGAGAAATTAAAATCAGTCTGAAAAATGAAGTGATTATAAGAGGGGTGAGTAGGTGGGAGGAAAGGTGAATACTTTGAATATTTTTGGGGAAAAAAGACACAGGAAAGCAAAAAAAAAAAAAAGAACAATTTTTCCAGCTAACAGTACACTGAGATACACTGGGCTGTCTGCAGTGAAATGTTAATTTTATTCATTAGCATTTTATAGATATGTAAAATTTTTGGTTTGCATAGAAATATCTGTTAAAATCAATATAATCAAGATCTGTAATGACAAAGGAGACCTACTTGGAATACTTTGAGGCCTCTTTAAAAAGGCTCCTTCCCCAGGAAATCTTACAGGCTCATTTGTAGAAAATAGAAAGGGACTCTTGTTGTTGCTGTGCAAAAGCAAATGCCTTGAAGTGATTGGAACTGAAGAGACCAGAGTGGAGCAGAATGGTTTAAAAACTGAAATTTGATGGAAAAAGAAAAATACATAATCAATCTACATATAAGTATGGACACTCCAAAAGTAATTATCATTGTTTTCAAAGTTCATCTCTGAATGAGAGACAAATGTCAGCATTGGGTACCAGGTTAGATTCTGCACGTAATCTAAAAATATTCATCATCCTACGGAGGCGTGCACGGAGTCAGAGCTTGCTGTCTTGGCAGATCCAAGCTGATGTTTGTTTGTTTTAATTGCAGCAGAGACATTTAGCACCGTGGCTGCCTGGTAATGTAGGAAATGTAATGCAGGGCCTTGACATCTGAAAAGTAGAGACTGTCTGAGCTGACTCGTGAAAATGATGCTGGGGAAATTGGCAAAGAAAACAAGTCTGTGAAATTCTAAACAAGCGTTTTAAACGCAGGAAAAAAGAATCTAAAGGGTCACATTTGCAGCTTATGTGCTGCAGATAATGTGCTGCACAGTTCCTTCCCTATAAAGCAAAATTGTCACCGTGAGGCAGGGGAAGATTGAGCCTTTTTGTTAGCTGGAGTCACTCTCCTGCAATGATTGCACACAATCAATCTACTTGGGTATTTTAATGCTTCTTATCAGATTTCAGCCTATTGACTCAAAAATGTGTTTCTTGTCAGTGTAAAACTACTGAATATTAAAGAAAAGATAAAATTTTCCAACCTCAAAGCTGTCACTTCAGTCTACAAAAGGCAGTTATTGAAGCCTATTACTGTTTTGGCAGCGCTTGTCTGAAATTCCCTCAAAATATGCCACTAAAATTCAAATAAAGGACTACAAAACCACTAATATTGAAGATTTATGCTGTAAAATTTGAGTAAATTTGCATATAAATGATTCATTGAATATAAGACGTAATGAAAATTCAGGAATCTTAATGTTTACTATATGTAAAACAGCTGATGTGAGTACCTGAATCTAATCACAATGAAAGGAAATCTACCCAGCAGGCTGAATACAAACAAAAAAATAAATAAATACACATTTGCCTATTACATATGGGGGGGGGGGGGAAATTTGTGTACTTTTAATTAGACACAACAGCCAAGGATTGCTACATCACATAATTTTAGGGAGCTTTTTTGTCTAAGTTCATTGTCTAAAGGATCTCTAAGCTAAGGGGAAAAGGAGCCTGCAAGAATAATTCCTTCACTTGGGAAATTTCAGAACCTCCTTGTGTTCACCTGACAGAAGAGAGAAGAAGGAAAATAAGAGGAGAGAAGCTGGAAAATAAGATATCTGCCTTTTAGATGGCTGAAACCAGTGAGTCCAAAGCCAGCATTTGCATAGAGGTTTATATTCCAGGTACAAAAAGGAGTGTGGTGAGTGAACACCAAACCTGAGGAGCCCATCCCCTGTTCTCCATCAAGCAGGACCCAGCCTCTCAGCAGGGTTTGCCTGCCAGGATGCACCTGGGTATGGCTTGTGCTGGTGCCAGGTTCCTGTCAGAGGGTGCAAGAGGCTGGCATTTGATGTGTCAAAAGAACAAAGGGTTGGATTTGGGCTAAAGCCAACTCAGCAAATATTATTTTTGTTTTCTGTGGCAAGTTTTGCTTCACTAGCACAAGGGGCAGGCGAGCAGAGAAATGTGCTGCCATGGTGTGGAGCAGGATCTGTTTAAGAGGCTGAGTGCAGTTCCTGGGTTGTCACCTCCTCTTGGAACCCTAGGTGCTGAGAACTTTAGACTTTCCGTGGGTTTAGGCACAGACCCTCAAGAAAACACCACATTTAACCTGAAGCTACAGAGAAAACTTCCAAAACTGATTGATAGAACTGAGATTATGGGTGTGTAGTTTGAATAGAAGTGTGTAATATTATGTAATAGAAAACTTAAAGTTTAAAGTTTTAGAATATATTTATTTATTTATATATATATATATATATATATATATATATATAAAAAGCTAAGACAGAAGTTTTAAAACAGTAGCTAGTCCTTCACCTTCTTCTTCATAGGTTTGAGTAGTACTGTATAATTAGACAGAGAAGTCCAACTTGCAAGACATGAGTAATTAGTTATTAAGTTAAAAGTAAAGATAATTTAAGTTTCATTTCTTTAATTAAAAAGTTTTTCCTTAAAAGACCTTATAAAAATAGATACAGAGCCATTTTGTAGCTTATTGCTAAAATACTATAAAACTCACAGTTTATAAGACTATCATATAGATAATATAATAAATAAAAATAGATAATAATATATAATAATATATTATTATATATAATAATATATAATATATGATAATATCTAAGTCCAAACATGAAATACCATCTTGGACACCTTCAATCCCAACCCTAACAGAGACAACTTCCCTTTCTTCAGCCCCTTGCTCGATGTTGTGCTGCACATCACCCTCTGCTCTGTTGGAAAGCCAGCTGTGTACCTGTACCCCAGAGGAACCAAACAAAATCATTAAATAATCTTTCTCTTTGTGCAGGGGAAACATCAAGAGGGAGAAAGAAATCTGCAAGAAGTGTTGTCATAATGCAGGGAAATTGTTAAATTAAATGTCACGTCTCTTCGTGACAAAAAAGAAAGCTCTTCTGAAGTGGGAAAATGTGTTTTTGTGAGTTTACCTGTTTGCTTACTGCTTAAATTTGAGCTACTTGTGGCTGCAAGAAGGTAAGAAAGGTGTTATCTCAATGAAATTGCTTTCCCACAGCATCATTGTCACCTGGGCAGAGGTCACATGCAGAGGAGGAGCCCTTCAGTGAGGAGCTCATTTTGGACTGGCCCAGGTGGTGTCACCAAGCCCCAGTGCTTGGGAATCTCCTGGAATGCCATCATCCACACTGTACAGCTCTGCCAGTGCCATTTTGAACAGGAAAAACACTAAAATCTAGTTTTCCATTAAATGGTTTTGATATCTAGCAGCTCCTCCTGGGCACATCCCAAACTCCTTCTCACTGGAGTTTCCCAAGTTTACTCGGGCAAAGTCTGCACCATTAAGCTTTAACATTTTTTTTTTTAACTAATTACTAATTCATTATTTTCTGGACTGTGTCAACACTGCATGTTCTCCACATGGCCAGGAATGAGCTGCCAAAAGCCTGAAGCTCAATAGCAGCTGCCTTGTCCAACGTATCTGTCTCACACGCTGCAGCACGTGGCACTGAAATCAGGACTTGCTGCCAGATTTGGCAAATTTCTGCTTCCCAGAAAGGATCTCAGCTCATGAGATTGCCAGGAACACCTATTAGATAAGGTCATATTTGGCTGCAGTTGGCAAAAACTTAATTAAAGGAACCCCAGCTGTAGTAATACCAGTGGTAGGGAGATTGTGGCAGATGCAATGAGGATTTTAGCCTGAAAAACATCTTTAGTAGTGCTCCCTAAGCCAATTCTTCAAGGATAAAAGACCTGAGATACAGGTTTAAGATGGGAAATACGTACAGGCAGTAAAAGTGTGGGTGTTGGTATGAAGGAAATAATGTCAGAGTTGCCTTTACCTCGTTCCCAGCTCAGCTGGGCATAAATATGCACAGTAAAGCAAACGTGCACTCCATATTTTTTTATATCTCTAAATCATTTTCCCTCAACTTTATTCCCTGTATCATAAACCTTTTTAACTATCCCAAAACTTTCTTACTGTGAGTTACTGACCTTCTGCAGGAATTTTCCCCAAACCTTTAGTTGCTCAGCCATAGTTACCTTCACAGACCAGGTGTGACATGAAAATATCATAAAACCTGATATAAATTCAAGGAACTTCTGATTTTAGTGCAGAAAGTTCATATCCAGAATAGGAAAATTATTCTTTTATACAGCTACATTGCACTTCTTACCTGGAAGTGCAGTTACTTGATAAAGTTCCACGTTCATATTGTATTTCATGCAGATTTTATAACTTGATTTGGCATTTTCTTAAGTGGAGTCTGTGGCAGCTGTAGTAACTAAAGGCTCACGGATTATTCTGCACAGGAATTTTTGCTCAGTTTATGGACACTAATTTAAACAGGCTGAATTTGGAACTACTGGTTCCATAACTTTCAATTACCATAAAGGGTTTAAAATTAAGTGATCAATTGACTGCTAACCCTAGAGAGGCTTTGGTTGTTCACCATAAGTCTAAGAAGTTTTACATAAGTAGATTTTAACTATATTGTTTAATAAAAGACCTGAATTAATCAAGGTTATTGTAACCTTGTTTGTTTACATTAAAAAAAAAAAAGGGAAACTGTGTGTTTACTGCAGAAAATTGTGCAGTAAAATTACCTTTTACTTCTGAAATGTGTTAATTTATAGTAGTATTATTACTATGGGAAATGATATGTATTGAAATAACACTGACAAAGGTGATTTGTACAAACCAGTGTTACATCCCACACTTCTGTCCCTAAGCATCAGAGGTAAAAAAAGATGGAGAATATAATAAATTCTTGGTAATATCTTTGAATACTGTGGCAGTTTGCTCCTTCCTGGCCTTTCCATGCAACTGCTACAATTTCAGCAACAAATATAATGATTTGAGCAAAAATGGAAACAGATGTACCTCTCAATTTCTGTTTAAGGGAGCTTGCATTCTAGAGTAATTTAAATGTGATGCTAGAAATTAGGATAGAAAAGGTAATTGAGCCTTCCTAATTTTAATATAATTATCAACAAGCAAAATTAAGAGAAACCAGTTAAGCTGAGTGCTTGAGGAAATACAGGCAATAGGGAAACTGTCAACAAAGCACATTCTGGATTCTAAAGCTACCATGAAGTCTTGGGAGTTGAATTCTGTAATGGAATGAAATTAGCATTAAAATTTATATTAACATGATAACTTTTATAGTCAAGTTACACTGTCCAGCTGTCCCTGCCAGAGCTTTCCTCTCCTTTGAATGCGAGCTTTCAACTGCTCAGACTTTGCAGATGTGATTTATTTTTCATTTGCCATAACTAACGTTACTACTTGTCCCAGTAATTTTATTTGGCCTTTTCCCACTGCAGTTTTCCAACAGGATTTGATAATCCTTGTACTGCTGCAGAAGAATAGTTGAAGACTTTCTCCAGAGAGATACTCATCCCTGAGAGGGCAGGGAATATGAGTGCCTCACTGTCATTTATTGCACAGAAAGCTGTGCTGTAATTCTGTCATTGCATCATCTGTTCAGCCCAGGTTATTCACTCTTCTGCATTATCAAGATTGAGTTTTTCCTCCCTGAGAAACAGCAGCTGGAACAATTTCCAAAATGACAGCTTAAGTGACTCCATGGTTCTTTAATATCTACTCAGAACTCTTGTCTCCTTGCAAATTTTCATTGCTTTCTTTAAAAGCAGCTTGTGAGAAAGGTAATACATTATTAATGCTACATGTCATAAAATAAAATAAATACTTACCTTTTGAAGAAGCTGATCCACTAATCAAGAGTAAATGAATGCACCTGAATTATTCAAAGAACCTCAAATAGTGCAACTTGTACTCAAATTGAATATTGTGAATAGAATATTCGCAACATAACAAAAAGAATTTCCAGTCATATTAACTCCTCCATTTTCACAACAGGAAATGGGATTTTTATTCTCCTTTTTAATAATTTTAAATATTTTGCCCACTTTGCAAAGGCATAAAGATCCAGGGTAGGTTTGGGCACTTTGTTACCCTTAAGGAGCCTCCTAAAGTGATGTTTCTGTTGCTGAGAACAGTTGTTGGGGCAGGTGTTCCATGTTTCAAAGGAAGCAGGTAGGGCTCTGCTCCTGAGCTGCAGAATCACGCTTCACTTTCTGGGAGCTGCAGGTTGGCACTCGTTGAACAGCTGTGCAAAGAACAGGGGAAATGCCACCACTTGTTGGGAGCAAGGCAGCACTGCTGAGCTGGCAGCACTTCCAACCAGTGAGTGACAGCATCAAGGGCAAGGCAGGAACGAGATCTCAGGCAATTAATTAAAAACAGCTCCTGCAGCCAGAATTTCCTTCCTCCCTATTACAATCCATTCATGTCAATGGAGTTTCTGGCGCTGCTTCAGGAATTTTTCACTACAGCACCCTGTTTTCCACAGTGTGCTGTTTATACCATATCCCTCACGGATATTTGCATTCCCCAGCAGCTTTCTTTGGGGAAAAAAAACTCTAAAAGTAGCTGTGCCAGATTTCTCAATGCATCTGCAAAATCTTGTCCTTACGAACAGAAGGCTCCCAAGTTCTGGGTTATGTTCAGGTTACCATTTCCTTTAGGTGTTTTTGTTGAATGGATTCTCCTGGATTCAAATAGACATGCCCAGGAACAATTGCAGGTTGGTAAAAAGCAATTATATTCTTCCCAAGGAAGTAAAGCAAAGAATTAGAGTTTGTGATTCTATTCCTCACTGGTTCAGTGATCCAGTCTTGAATCTTTGGGATAATCAAGTCTCCCTTCTCAGTTCAGTTTGCTTGTTCAGTAAATTCCTGATTTCCCAGCATTTCACTACAAACCACATTTTCTCAGGGAGAAGACAGGTAGGAAGGGAGATATCTTCAAGAAGACAGACAAATAACATCTCAAAATCCAAAAAACAGCAGAATGTCGCTTCAGACACACAGTGCCTGACCTCATTCATTGGGGCTGCTGAGCTGCTGGAATAGCTTGGAACAGCCTTTACCTGAGCCTGAAACCAATGCTGATATTTTCTATATTCTAATATCCGTGTAACCTCTGTGCTACTCAATAAATCACACAGCTATGTTTAATTTAAACAACATCAACAACGTGGAAGTATTACACTTCTGAACAGGATTTGGAGCTGCAGATGCCATTTGGGAATTTGAGATTTGGCAGGCGTTCCTCGACCTGTGATCCTATTACCAGAGATTCCAAATTAATGCTCAAATCAAGCAGCAAGTTTGAGACCTCAAACCTGGTCCAATTCCTGTTGAAATCAATGGGCTTTTTTTCATGGAATTCACTGGCCATCTGTTGAAACCAAATGTGTTTTGTATTTTGTGACAAAAAGAGTAAAAAGCAAGAGAATATTTTCATCTCAGATAGTATTTTCCTTAGAGAAAAGCCACAATCTGGAGCTGCGGGATTTACAAGCCCCTTTTGTTCTGTCCTGGAGGAACAAAATGTCCCCAAATACCAATATTCCCATTAACTTTATGTACCATGTCTCTGGAATAAAGATGTTTTTCTGGTTGTGATTCAAGAACATTGCAAAAATCTGCAATAATCTTGAATAAAAGCAACTTCTGCCTGGAGAATATGCCAATTTCCTTCAGAATTGAACATTAATCTAAGAACATTAAGTACACACTGAGCTCTATCAGATTTATTGAAATGTAAGAGAGTCACTTAAGTGTTGTTATATTTTTCTACTCAACTTTGATCATATTTACATGCCTTCACAGATTCCCTTACAAATTGTTTTAAGCTGTGTACATAAGTGATAGACCATCTGTATATTTATATACACAAGCTCTTTTTCAATGTAGAGTGAGCAGGTCAAAGCAGAGGCAGAGAGAATGTATTTGTCACATCTTCTATTCAATCCCATTTGTTTTTCCATCTACATGTATTCATCATAAATCTACTAAAACATGCTGGAATGCACTGGAAGGGCAGCCTCAATAATGTCAGGAGATTTATGTCAGCAGGACTAGGTTTGAACAGCAGTATCACTTTCCATTTCAAGCCTGTGATAAAACCTCTGCTGCTGCTTGAGAGCTGTCTGACAAAACATTTCCTTGTTTCAAACGTGGCAGGGAGATGAATGATGAGGTTGGCAGAATGCTGCAGATAAAAGGTTAGGAACATTCTTTATCTAGATTATTTTCTGAGAATAACTTGGAGTGAAATATAGATTATCCCTTTTAAATCTGGAATCTTTATTCATATGTTTTGCTTGCTGCTGGAATTTTCAGGACCTGAGCTATCAGAACCAACATCCAGTGAAGCTGACCAAAAGATTTTCATCAGCCTTCAGTGGAGCTTGAATTGTGTATTAAATGCATAGGGTTTATCTTACAGCATTGAAAACATATCTCAATTTATTTTATATCTTTTATTTAATAGATCTCTACCATCAAAAATAAAATGTATTTACTATTTATTCACAAAATGGCTTATTACTTTGAAGATTAACCACCTTTCTTCCTGCCCTCAGAAGTTTGAGTATGCCTTGCCCTGCTGTTAGTAGCCTTCACACCACCTTTTTCCTGTCAGAATATTCAGGGTGAACATTAAAACACTCAGTTTCTTTATTTGTAGTGTATTTTTTCATACAAGAACAGCTCTGGATAAAATTACAATTTTTTTTACAGTGCTCTGCTCTCTTGGTGTGCTTTGATTTTGAGATCAGTGTCTGGCAAGCATGGATGTAATCTCTTGTACAGGCTGAATTTGGCAGCTGCACAGAAGGAGCTCTGGCTGGAGGAAGGAAGGGCTGCCTGGCAGAGAACCCCTTTTCAGGATGAGTTTGGTCTATCCTGATTGTGTAATTTGGGAGGGATTCAAAGCCTAATAAAAATCATTTGTAAAGAATGGTTGAAGTATGATATAGAGAACAAAAAGCATCGACAATGCTGGGGGAAAAATATCACACTTTCCTGTCTTATCAGTCAGTCATAAAATGTAATTGGCCCAGCTGTACAACACGGCACGAGTCATTAGGGTGACATTCTCCTGTCCTCACTCATTTCTCTCCTGCTGTATCTCCCAGGTCTGAGGTGGGCAGCTATTTTTAATTCTGAGAGCTCTCATATGCCAGGTCCAACAAGAACGGATGCTGTCCTCCATCCTGCTCAACATCTGTCACATCAGCAGCAGGAGATGTTCCACACTCAACAGCCACTGACACCTGACAGCACAGCTCATTTTTCAGGCACAAACAGCATCACCCATCTCCCTGAGTGACCAGAGGAGGAGCAGCTGTCTTGGGACTTTCAGAAGAGCTAAACAACAGGGATCTTTCCTCATGAGCAGACTTAGCTGCAGCACAGGTTTCTCCAGCCAAGCTTAAATCAATTCAGGACCAACATCCCCCCTGCAGCCACAGGTTCTTTGGGTCCTGTCACTCTGCAGTGGCAAAGTGGCAATAAACTCAAAAGTGGAGTGATTAGGAGTATATTAGAAAATGATGAGTGGTGTCTGACAGGTGAAGAGGAATTAATTGCCTATCAAAGAACAAGAACAAAACTAGCAAAGAGTTCAGAGCACGGCAAGAAAGGTGGCTGTAGTTCACGTCTGGCATTCCTACCTACTGCTGCTGTCACTGCTTAGAGCTTAATGGGTTCAAGGGGACACACAGCAAATCCTCAGAGAAATCCCTGTGTTTTTTATTAAATACAGCAACTATGTCAGCTCAGCAGGTGCTGAAGCTACAAATGGATCCTGAGAGAGATGCAGGAGGAGGTGCTGTATCCACTTCAGCACTTTCTTAGTGCCCCATTGAGCTGTACCTGGCCTGGGTGGGTCAGACCTGTGCCTTGCAGCCACCACAGCCTCTCTCCTGGTCCTTGTTCACAGCCATCCCATCCCTCAGGTGATGGACCAAAGGCCTGGATGCCAGTGAACGTGGCACTGCTGAATCTGTGTGCTTGCACTGGTGTAAATCAGAGAAGGATTGTTTAGCTGGTTGGAAGGAACACCTGGGGTCCAGCTGGCTATCCCACCACCTCTGGCAGAGTTAAGGTTTGACTGGGCTGCTTGGGGCTCATCCAGCTCCTGTTCCAGCATCTCATGCCCCTCTGTCTGAATTAGATTTCATTTATAGCTGATCAGAACTCGTTTATTCAGTCACTTATTTGCTTCTGGTTCTGCGTTTTCACTGCGTTTGCTTTGCTGAGAACAAGGCTGCTGCTTTCGGCTGCTTCTGGGAGCTTCCAGAAGGTTCTGCAGCCCCCAGGTGGGCTGTGATTGGCAGGCTGTGCTCACTGGGTGATTCCTGAGTGGGTATGGAGTGAAGGGGCTGCAGGGGCAGCTGGGCTCTGGTGCTGTGGGAGCTGTGCCCTGGCAGGTGAGTGATGGGGATGCCCAGGGAGGGGTGGGACAGAGGGAATGGAGCTTCTTTCCAGGCACAAATTTTACTTGAAGAGATGAAACTTTGGGGAGTGTTCTTTCTCTGATTTTGACTCTGTTCTGTTCCTCTCAAGCTGGGCTGAATTGTGCTTCTATCACAAAGCTGTGTTCAGGATCCAAGTCTGTAAAAACTGAGGGATCACCCTGAAGGAATGATATTTAATTCTGGTTTTTGGGTGTTCTTTTGCTATCAAACTTTTATTGTGTCTTTGGGAGAGTCAAAGAAATCAGTTTGGCATTTGGAAGAGAAAACAAAGGGATGAATTATTGCTGTCCACAGCTGTGGGATGGGAAGATCTAGAACAGGGAGAGACAAACTCTTTTAGGAAATGCAGAGGGGAAAAGCTGAGCTAACAGACAATAAACCCAAGGATATTCCAGCTGGATACAAGAGTATTTTACATGTGAGTGGTCAGAGCCTGGAACAAGATGTCCAGGGCTTGGGAAATCTCTGTCTTAGGCCAGACTGAGGGCTCAGCTGAGCAGCCTGATCTGCTGAGCCCTGCTGTGCTGCAGGAGCTCCAGAGCTCCCTTCCAGCCTGAATTATTCTGTGATTTTATGAATCCTATTGGTAAGCCTATAATACATCTCTTCATTACTACACATGCAGGAGATTTGAATAAAAGTATTAGCAGAAATAGGCTGTGTGAAATTTGAATATCCTGCTTAGCATTTCCCTGTTCCTTTCTGCATGTTTTGCCTGCTCATGATTCCCCTTACTGAAGAGGAAATACTCTCCTGTTAGAATTTCTTAATACTCCTGGCAGGAAAAAAAAACCCAACCAAGACCCCCAAACTGATCTTAATTTAAAGTCATAAATTTAGTATTGTTGATTTTTCTAATTTGCTTCTTTTTTGTTTGTTTGTTTTTTGTTGTTGTTGTTGTTGGGTTTTTGGGGGTTTTTTGTTGTTGGGTTTTTTTGTTTTTGTTGTTGTTGTTATGATCAGTGTTCAGGGTCCAACATTCCCATTGTGAATATGAGGGATCAGTGAGAGGGGCTGTTTAGGTTATATCCTGGGAAAGCAAGAGACCAGAGATCAGCTTGGGGTGGTATCATTGCAATTCTGCCTTGTTTCTGATGCAGCAGCTGGCACAGTAAATAAACACTATGAAATCTAGGAGCAGATTTTTCATAAACTGCAAATTTGCTGTTATGAGCTTCCTCAATTCTTCCATTGACAGAAAATCTCACAATCATGTAAGAAAGATCTTTGCCAAAAAAAAAAAAAAAGGGGAGGACCTTTGAAAAGAAAAAAATAATTAGATCAGTGTGAGTCTTCTGGGATGTTGTATTTCCCTAAGATTAAATTAATACAATATATGTCTGAGGAAAGAGCCTGAAATAGAGTAAACAGTAGTCTCACAGAAGGAGCTACCCACTCACTGTGGAGGTGTTTCTAAAAATTTTAGGGCATTTTTACTTATTTAATCCCTTTCTCTTCCAGTTTTTCTTCGGTGGGAGTGTTACTAAAGGAAAATACAAGTGGCTGCATAATGTCTTTTTCATCAGTCTGCCCTGCAATATACAGAAATTCTCTCTCCACTTTGTGCCAGTCCCTGGAATATCTCTGTACATTATAAAAAAAAGAAGCACAATAGAGATATCTGTTGTAGAAAGGTAGTGAATTTTGTGACCAGTTTGGTAGACAAGGAGGAGAAGATGGCAAACTGATCCAAAGCCACCTCCTCTGTGCTGTTCACACATCTCTGCTCTAGCCAAAGGATACACAGGAGTCTTCCCTCACTTGGTCATTTCTCAGAGGAAGCCTTTGCCCAGCTTTTATCATTCCTGTGGCCCTCCTTGGAACCTTTTCAGGTCTAGGCTATTCTTGGAGCTGAAAGGATCTGAACTTGGTACAATAACAAGATGCCCATGAATCATGGTTTGCTTGTGGTGCTTTATCTCGTTATAAAATTATTCACATCTGATTTGACTTTCAGGCTGATGCTGAGCTGGTATTTTCACTATTTATAACACCCTGATGTCTTGGTCCTGAATTTCTTCTGGTTTTCTTCTTTTTTTCTTTTTTTTTTTAATATATGAAATTAGGATTGCCGTGCTTAGCCAACACACACATGTTTTGTCATCGGGGCTGCTCTAACTCCAGCTCCTGCAGCTCTTCCCAGCTGCTTTTTGTGCTCACTCCTCCAGGTGACTTTCAGTTGTTGAGCTGCCACCCTCCTGCCTGCCAGCTCAGCCTTTCCCCAGCACCCCCTGAGGAATGCCCCTGCTCCAGCAGCCTGTCCCAGCGTGCTGCCCATCTCCCGAGCCCTCATCACCCCTGACGTTCCCTCAGCTTCTCAGCCCCTTCTCAGCAAAGCCTCCATGGAGAAATTCGTTGAAAGCCTTTTAGAAATACATATAGACTTTTATTAACTGGGGCACTTTAACTGCACAGGTGTGACCTTTGGGGAGAATTTTTCTGTTTGTAAGGTGCAGTTTCCTGTAAGAGAAGGCAGGCAGACTCTCCCTAAGTACATAATTTCTGTCTAGATGTCTGTTTTGGTTTTTTTTTTTCCTTACAGTTTCTATAGAAATCTGACTTCTAGACAAGTTATTTCACCACATTTATCCTGGTGGCCTGAAATTTGGTGCTGTATTTGTCCCTTCCCAGTGCTCAGTGATTTTAAGTCAATGGCTGTTCACTGCTGTGAGTGATTTTTCCATTTGACTTATAGATGAGTATGGTTTAGTTCTTGTCGTTTGGTATTGTTCGTAATGTAAAAATGTCCCAGAATCTCCTCTATAGTTATTTCAGCTCCAGACAGATTTGGGGGCTTTTCTGAATCCCCTTTTTTTTTTTTTTTTTTTTTGAGGATTCTGGAGTAAAATTTGCCCCTCTTTCTGACACAGAGACCGTATATAAAGAATTTGGCTTCTCTTGAATGCTTCTCTTGGAGTAGATGCATTGGATGGAGGATTCTATTGGAATTATAGATTTCTAAAGGGTTTTCTGCTTTGTGCTTGTTGTTTCTTAAACTCTTCTGTGGCTGACTTACTGTGTTCAAACTCCTAAAGCTTTATCAGCATTCCATTTTTAATGGGTTCCTTGCCTTGTCCAACAAGCTTTGGGGAAGGCTAAAACATTTTTAAGATCTTTAAGGAAATGGAAGCATGTTTGAATATAGTAAAATATGCTTATTTTCCCATTGATATTTAATTTGATTTCCCTAAAAGGTCATTTTTTTTCTTTTTTCTTTTTTTCTTTACAATAGTCTATATAATGTCAGGCACTTTGCTGAATAGGGAAAGATTTAATTAGAGACTTAAATATTCTGCTGAATCAGGGCTTCATAACTCTAACTTCCCCACAATCTAAGTGATAATGTATTGGCTAAGAAGAATAAAATTCACCCCAAACACCTTGACAATTAAAGTTAGTCAAAGAGATCAAAGCTCATTTTAGCAACTTTCACTGCCTTTTCCCCCCTCATTTTCCCTTAACTAATTCTTTGAGCACAATGTTCTTTCCAGTGTAGCATACTCCACAAAATGACCCTGAGAGCAGTTTTCTGCATGTCTGGTGAGTTCTGAGTCGAGGGATTTGAAGTGGTTATCGTAGTCCTCCCTTCCTCATTGTTCATTAATTATAACACTGCTGTTCTGATACAGATTTATCAAGTAAACTGAAACTCTCACTTTCATTTTGGATGGCTGGTTTTAGATTTGCCCAAGCTTATCTTGATCTCAGGTCTTCCTTTTAAATTAGTTTCCCTGGGGTTCTGAAGTTTTATCAGACAGGGGAATAGTAAACAGTTGTTCAGACTTCAAGCCCTAATGTTTCAGATTAAAGCCACAAAAGATTTGCTTTCCTGCTCTAAGTTCCAATTGAAGCAAAAATGCCAATTCAGGATTTTCTTCCTGAAGAAATTCTTCTTTGAAGAAAGAAAAAAAATTAAAAGCCTATATTTATTCAACTTTGCTTTATTTAAAGATTGAATTAACTTGGAATAAAAACTGCTTACTTTACAGCTATTTATTTGCTGTAATGCACCAAATCTTTCTAACATACTGTCCAGATCTCTAGTCAGAACAAACCCAAAATAGCTCCTCAGGCATAGAGCATTATGTTATTTTGGTTAACAATAAACTCTGTATCCCAGATTCACGTACCTAGACAGAAATAACAGTTTAACATTGGGTTTGGCATAAAACAAAGTAGCCAGTTGGGGAAAATTTAATTAGAAATGCTTTCTTGCTAGCAGGAGGGGTTGGCTCACTGATGAATGATAGATTGCATTGGTGATCCTGACGCTTTTTGCTGGGCATGACTTTGGGATTGACGTGCAGAGCTCAGGAATAGCTTGTTACTGATCTTCCCAAGGAAGGAAGTGTTGGTGATCTGTGTGAGGTTTCAGTATTTGTGTGTTAAAGGGGAATAGTCAAGGATTAGGACCAAGGATTAAACTGGGGCTAGGAAGAGAGACTCTGAAGTAAGATTACAGGTGGATTAAGCAATGCTAAAACTCTACTGAGTTCAGGCGATGATTATTTTTTGGGTCATTTCTTGACCTCTTCATAGCTTATTTGTGCAAAACTCTGATAGATGGCTTTGTCTTTTTGTCACAGTCCTAAAACCTCACCCATTGACAGATAGATCTTGCAGGCCCCAGTGGACCAGCACTGGCTCCAGACTGGTAGGAATCATTCAACACTCTTCAAACTCCTCTAAATGTCACTTTATCTTTGTGCTTCGAATGTGTGCAAACATGTACGTGCCAGTCTCTGAGTTCCAAATAAACAACTGCATTCTCGTATCAAATCTGATATCCCTGAGCCTACCGAAATGTTCAGCACCATCCTGCTGCCAGTTCATCCCCCCTCCCAGACTGTGTGTTCATTTCAAAACGCTGATCAGAACAGTTGGAGAGTTTGGCCAGCAGGAGAGGCTTTGGCAGCTCCGTTGTAGTGCTAAATCTGATTTTCCTTTCCAAATTAGGGGTTATGTGTTCTCATCGTCTCCCCACTCCTGCTGAGTTTCCTCTCCAGCACCAAAAGCCCCCGATTTCCCCCGGAGTGCAGGGCAGAGTGCCAGCAGCTCTGCTCTGGAGGGTTTGGAGCAGGGAGGCAGCCAAAGGCTGCGAGGACTTTGTCTCTCGCCATTTGCTCAGTGTGCCATGGCTCTTGGCTGCTGCAGAGTTCCCCACACCATCCATTTCTCTCCTGTCCTCCGAGCAGTGGCCACTTTGAAAAGACTTCTTTAGTTTTAAAAGCATTTCACTAATGTGTTCAACTCCTTTCCATCTTAATCCCGATCATTCACTAGTAATACCTGCTGCCTTTTTGTTTTTCCTTTTTTAAAAATTGCTTTCTCGCTGCAGAGTCAGTCATTTCAGGTGCAGGCAAAGATTAAAAAAAATCAATCTTTATTTGCCTCTTAGAGAAAAAAAAAAATTAGTAAATTTGAGATTTTCATTTGCACCCACCAGTTCTGGGATTTCATTAAGGGCTTTGTGACGAATAAAAGGCATTTCTTGATGTCTCTGAACTTTAATGGTTCTAATAGGAGGTTAGTAACTCTCAGATATTCTTTATACAATAAATAATAAAATAAAAGGCAATAAAATTAATGAGAGAAAAAATTGGTGAGAAATCAGTGACAGACCCATGACAGCTGAATGAAATTCATATAAATGTGTCTGGTACTAAGAGCCTCAACCAGCAAATTAATCGGAACTTCCTGAACTGTTCCCTTTTATTTCTGCTCTTCCTTCACATGCATTTTACTGCTGTCAGGAAAGCCTTTGCTCTTCCAACAGTTCTACAGAAGATGTTAAAAACTGCAGAAAACTAGCAGACTTGTACAGTAGCTTCCCTACAGTCTTTAAAAAAAAAAAAAAAAAATTTGAAAAGTTGGTCCTGCCATCTGGAGCCTTGGAAAGATTAAAGAATTTGCTTTACAAAAATGTGTCTGCGTGCTTAAAGGTGTTTCACTGTACATCTTGTATTATCATCAGAATATTAAATCCCCCAACAGCAAGCATAATAGGTGAGGGAAGTTTTAATTTTTGGATGAATTGAATAATATGGGGGTGAATTTGTACAAATGTGCCTTGGAATACAGGAGCAAATTGTGCATGTCAGTGTTTTCACAGACTGGGGTCTGGTATTTCACTGTGCCAGCAGTTGCAGTCATCCCTTTAATGCCATTCTGCAGCTCTGCACATCACTGAGGAGCAAAACAATGGCCTGGAAGGTATTAAATGAGCTTTAGCATGGCATGAGGGGCACTGGAATGGAGAAATTTGGGATGTTGCTGCAGCAGCTCTTGGTATCAACACTGGTTTGGGGTTTACAGCATCATTCAGTTATTTGGGTCTCCTTGGAAGTGGTTCAGTTTTGGCAAAGCCACCAAAAATATTAAAAAAAAAAAAAAAGAGAGAGAAAATGTAAAAACAACTAAATTCCAAATATGGAGGCTTACACTAAGAGAGGTACAATTCTATGGGCTTGAGTTCAGCAGCACATTTTCCTATTTAATCACATTTTGGAATTCCTATTGACTTTTCCCATTTCCAGTGGCCAAACCAGGATGGATGTAACATCTCCTTTATGCTCCCAGGGCTGGCCCTCAGGTGCATCAGCTCAGCCCTCAGTGCCTCACAGCAGCTGAGCCCAAAGCCCCAGCAGCAGCAAAATGAATTATCAACTTTTCCTGTCTTAGGAAGGTAATCAGAGCACCCACCAGTCCTGCAGGGTGCTGCCTCATGTTGCACCTTCCCTTCACAGAGGGGTCTTGGAGCAGAATTAATTTAAAATACATTTTCTTAGCAGTACAAGTAGCAGCATATGCTTTTCTTTTTTTCCACATAAACCTGAGCAACTACATTTCCAGTTAAATATATGTATTTATAAATATCTATATATATGAACCTGTGTAAGTACTTTCAGAGTTGGGTACAAAATCTGTCTTCAGGCTGCATTTGTGTCTATATCTGCAGAGATTTCTGGGGGGGGTTGGTGTGTGTGGAGCATTCTATTCTAAACAAACATTCTGTGTTGCTATAATATTTTTGTACTAAACCCCTTGGTTACTGCCACACCACCTCCCTCACCTCTCCTACTCAGGAAAGCCACTGATGTCTTTTAGGGAAGTCTACAGGACTAGTATGTCATCAAGTGGTTAAGAAAGGGAAATACTCTGTGTTCCAGCAGAAGTAAAACAAGAAATGGTCTGAATGTGAAAGTAAAAAAAATACTAATAAATTGTTTGAATTTTAGGAAAGGTCTGAAACATGTCTTGTATTCCAATTTTCTGCCTTTTAAAGGTCTTGCATTAAGTCAGGGATTATTTTATAATCCATTATGCTTGGTGCCTGTTAAAATAAAAGAGGCCGTTTTTCTTCCATTTAAAATTTGGAAATCAATATTTCTGGTTTCTCTCTCAGTGAGGCAGGGAGAGATCCTGCACCACTCCTGAGAGCTCAGCTTTCCCTCGGATGTCAGGGAAAGCTGCATCCCTCTGTCATTAGCTCTGAGCCCTGCCCAGCCCCACTCCTCACCCTGCACATGACGAGTTGGTGAGGAGCCTTTGCCTCTTTCTTCCTGAGTCTTTCTCTGCCTGCTCTGATGCCTTCAGCTTAACTTTCATGTTTCCCAGACTCTGCACCGCATTGGTAACAACTCTGAGCTCCACACACAGTGCCAGCAGCTCTCCTCACAGCTCAGGCACACAGAACAATCCTTTTCCAGCCCAGAACCAAGGACAGCGCTGCAGATTCAGCCCAAAAAGTGCCAACAGCAGGGGATGGAGGAGAGCAACCTGGGAGGGTGGGACTGCATCACTGGAGCTGGAATTGGACAGTGAACCCAACATGGAAATGGACCAAAACTGATAAAAGGGTGAAAATTTGTGACCAGGAGCCCATCCTGGGTGGAGTCATGGCCAGGTTCCTGTACTGCCCAATGTGTGTTCTTTGAAGCCTTTTAATAAATCCCCACTTTATTCTCTAATTCTGCCCAGCCTCTGCTCCAGGCAGCCTCTCCAGGCATCAGCTCCTTGCATTTTCTCCCAGGACAGCATTCCTGTGCTGCTCAGCAGTGCAGTTCTGGCTGCCCAGGGATGAATGCCACAGCAGCAATGAGGACAAGCAGCAATTTCACCCCTCCCTGGTGCACTGTGCTGTCTGAGAAAGCCATGGAAGCCCAGAACGTGTGGGAGGCAACAATTTGTGTTTATCATTCATATTTTATGGGTAACAACTTTGATTTTCAGTTGTGAAAGCAATAGCAAGTGATAGCTGGGAAGCTGTCAAAATCACTGAAGTGTTTAGCAGTGTTATTCCAGGGACTATGCTGAAGACTATCTGTGGAATTTGAAGCCATAAAACAACTGAAGTCAGGTCCCTTGCTTATCTATTTAAAATAGTTGAATTCTTTCTCTGGAGACAAGTATGAAGGAAGAAGTAAAAAAGAAAAAGATAGCTGAAGACTGAATATAAATTCATTTTCCAATACTATGGGGTTTTTTGTCATTTAATGCCAAAATATAAAAGAAGCCTGTGATATAAGGAGAAAGAAATTTTCAGAGGAATTGGTCTGGAAGAGCTCAGGAAATCACCAGGACCATCCCTCTCCTGTCAGGTGCCAGTAGCTCTCTGTGTAGGCAGTGGGCTCCAAAGTCTGCCAGTTGTTGCAGGGTGTTGGGTGATGGCAGATCCCAGTGGCTGCAGCACTGAAGGATCTGCTGCTGTTTGCTGTGGAATTGTGAGTGTGGAAAGCAGCAGCTCCTCTTTGTGGGGTGTGCACCTCCTGCTCTCCATTTCAGTTCATCTCAGACAAGGAAAAGCCCTCAGCCTGACAGAGCAGGGAGCTGCTGCCCCTCCTGCTCAGCCAGACTCCTGTCCTGGCTCTGGAGCTGCACACAGGCTGGCTGCGGGAGCAGAGCTCCTGACATGCTGAGAATCTGGATGTTGATGTTCCCTAATCAATTGAAATGGCTTCATTCTGTGTGAAATTCTCCTCCTGGGGCAGTGCTGAATACTGAGCAGCCCCGTGAATTCAGCAGGGGTCATCTATTCCCAAATCAGGCTGTGGGTTACCCAGGCACAGTGGAATATTTCCTGACATAGGAGGAGTCACCTTGGAGCAGTGCTGAATACTGTGTAGCAGGGGTCATCTATTCCCAAATCAGGCTGTGGGTTACCCAGGCACAGTGGAATATTTCCTGACATAGGAGGAGTCACCTTGGATAGATCTCAGAACTGCAGGAAATCTTCAAAGCTCAGTGTTGTGAGGTTCTGGACAAAAACTCTTTTGGGGGGAACACAAAAAGGATTGGTGGAAGATGATGCTGTCAGGATGTCTTTGGAACCAGCAGGAACATAAATGGAGGTATGGCTTGGCCATAAAAATTGCTGTTAGGGAGTACTAATAGGGTAAATAGTGTGGGATAGGGCAAGGAGAATTTAAGCATTACAGAAAATGAAATGTTTATGTTATAGCACAATGATTGTGTCAATATTCTCACCTAGTTGAAGAGTTCACTGGAGTCTAAAGTCTGTGAAGCACCAGAGGAGTTTAGGAGCCAGCTTTAGAGTCTGTATGGCATGGCAAGCTGAGTGCCTGGAAAGATTTAACTATCCTAAGAATACCAAAAGTGATGTAGCCAGGCTTTGAGAAGCACAAAGAGTGGGAATGCTGCATTATCTTCCTCTCAAAGGATTTGTTGTCCACCCTGTTCTGGCAATACACTTTGCTGATCCTTTATTTGACTGTACTGTTACATATTAACAAATTCTTACCCGTGAATTTTATTTTGCAGCTGGTGTCAAACACACTCTGCTGAAAAATAAAAAAATAAAAAAAGAAAAACCAAAACCCAAATCCAACCAACTTTATTTCTCCAAAAGAGTGAATATTCTGTTTTATTTTGTGCAAGAAAAAATGTATAGAAAGATGAGTGAGATTTAAGAATAAGAAAATATAATGGTTGTATTGAATGGATGTGTTTTAACCTGCTCTGCCAGGTCCCCAGTTCTGATTTAACTGTCAGCCTACACATGGAAGTTTTTATAGCAGCTTGGGGAGATGAATAGAGACAAAAACTCAGAAGGTGGAAGAAACAGGGTGAGGAAATGCATTCTGGACCATGCCTTCAACAACTTCCTTAATTTAGGAGAAAGAAAGTCTTGTTTATTAGCTAAAAAGGCCACTGCCACTTTGGCTAGTGTGCTCTCCAATTCATATTACCTACAGGAGCTGACCACTGGATTTTGGTTGTGGCTATATTAGCTAGACCCCATTTTTATTGTATCTGACATGTAATAAAATTGCTGGGATGTGCACTTAGAGATGAAAGTCCTGTTTTAAAAAGCTTTAGAGATGTCATCCTTCAAGGCTTTACCTGCACATCCTGAGAGTGGCTGTGCTCCCTCTGAGGGAGCAGGGGGTTTTTCATGGCATCCAGGCACTTCTCCAGCCTCCCACCCAGGACATGAGCACAGAAATGCCCTGGAAATAAGAGCCAGAGCTGCATCCCTGCAGTGCAGCTGCCTGGGACAGCCCCAAAGTCTTGTCCTGCTCCAGGTTCTGCCCCTCAGCCAGAGCCATGCTGCTCCAAATGAGGAATTCCCCCTTACTTAGACCAGGTGCAGTAAAAACCCCACAGAAGCAGCTGGAGGTCAAGGCCAGGGTCTGCTTCACTTCACTTGCAATAAATTCAGGTTTATAATCCATTGCCATTGAGGCTGTGGTTTAGTGAATGTACAGATCTGGCAGAAAAGCTGTTTTCTATCAGATTCAACTCTGCTAAAGGCATACTAAATCCATGAGTTAGTGTGTCGACACATTTTAACAGTCTTATAGAGGCCATGCACTTTTCAGTGTTCTTTTTTTTTAGTAAGATTAAATTATTTTAGTCTGGGGACCAAAATAAGTGGAAACACAGCTTTCTAATAATTCACTTATAGGATTTCCAGAGAACAAAAAATGTATAAACACCTTTTTTCCCATAGCAGAGGATTTTCTCTCTTCTTGCCCTCCAAAAAAAAACCCCAAAAAACACCAAAACCAGAAGACAGGCTGCATGAATTCAATCTGCTATACTTCCTTCCATGGTGAGAATAATGAGCAGAAAAGTTCTAAAGTATTAAAGTCAGGTGGAAAATAGAAGGACTGTGGAGATCAGACATGGTTTTATGTTCAGAAAGCCTAAACAAAGACCTAAATCTCATTGTTTAAGCAAGAGATATAAAAAGAAAGCAGAAATAGCTTAAAGAGTATAAATTATTAAACTTAATAATGGGAGAGAAGAAACCAAATGACCTTCAGGAAGCACACAGTGTTCTTGATTCTGAGTGCTTGCTATTCCCATCCCTCCTCTGCACAGGCTTTGCTCCACACAATACTGGAGTGCCTGCACATTCCCTGGAAATTGCGATCATTCCAAGGACTTGCATGACCAAAGTGCACTTACCTATTATTTATATTCTTTATAACAAGATTAAACTGCATCAGGGACCAAAAATAGAGATTTATAAGGTCATCACTTCTTGGTAATTTTTCACTTAGATTTGCTAGTGAAAAAATGGAGCAAATTTTGAGATCATGTCTTAGTGTAAAACAGTTCTGCTATTATTTTTTTTTTTTTTTTTGTAGACATGGCTTCTTACAAGCTAAAATGATTAGGGATTTTTAGGAGAACATCTTGCTATCAGCACACTGCTGCCCTTTTAGGGATGGCAGCTTGTAGATTAATGTAAAAGTGCACTCCTGGACATCTGATTTTGGACAGCTGAAGAATCTTTTTAGACTTCTGTAGCAGTAGGATCTTGCTTTTTTAAAAGGAGAATCCTTCCAGATATTCAGAGAAGAGTGGAGGAGACCAGAAATATAAAACTTAAAAAAGGAAAAAGGGAGAATCCTCACTCCTTAATTCATTCACCTCCAGCTCATCTTTCCCAACACAAGGAATTTTTCCAGAGAGTACAGCAGGTCAAAGAAATAAGATCAGAAATTTTTCATCTTGATGCATTTGTTGTAATTTTTTAAGTGAGAACTATTTGTTTTTCCTCACCTATTTGCCAAGTCTGTGCAAAGTTTCTGTTCAGAAACTGCCCAGAAGTTTGGGATTCTGGGAAACAGTGGATTAATGCCAGCTAGGAACCTGGAAAAGGTCAGCTGCATTCACAGCTCAGGGAGATGCATGGCTGGTATCCCATTTCTCTGAGAAGGAAATAGAGGTTCTGCTCGAGAAACATATAAAAAATTTAAAAAGATGGTGTAGTTCCAGACACAAGGTCCACGTGCAGAGTCCCGGGCTGTTCAGTGCGTCTGCATCCCAAGCTGTGTGGAAAAAAGAGCACAAATCAATGTTTTGGTGGGAAAATATCAACGGGGGTTATAGACAGAAGAGGTTTTTATGTTTTTCCGGAGGTAAAAGCCGGCTCTTTCATTCCCTCTCCTGATACATGACAAATCTCTCACTGCGAGGATTCCTTACAGGCTCCCCTCAGTGAGGAAAAGAAGTCGTTATCCTGCTAAAACCCTTCAGATTTCACTCAGGAATGTTTCAAATCTTTCTCATCCTCTTAAGTTTTTTTTTCTTTGTAGCAGTATGAACTGTTGCTATCAAAGCAATCACCTGGTCTGAACAAAGAAAAGCATTTCTCAGGTTGCGCGTGGCGGTACAAACAGCTCAGCCTGCTGGCTGCCTCCTCTGCCCGAATAATGCCCCATGCCTGGGAAGGACCTGGACAACCAGAAAAGGTGCAAGGTCATTCTGGAAGCTGTGTAAGAGAAAATATCAACTGACTTCACCTGAAACTGAGCTGGGGGTGATTAGTCAGGGCGGTGATTTTTATCAGTAAATTATTTTTCCTTTGTTTCCCGTAAATTTTGTCTTTTTCCACTAACTAATTTTTACTAATTATAGCAAATTAACAATTTTGATGGGAAACTTTCTGGCTTTTAATACCATGGCATCCCAATGTGAGCCAGCTTTTCCAGGGTGACAAGTGGCTCTCAGCTGGCAGGCCTGTACCTGCCGTGGTGTTAAACCGGGAGCTCCGTTTTCCTTTGAAAGGGACACGAATCTTCCTTTAAGATGACATGGCTTTAGTTTTGTCATCTGCTTTGCAATTCCTCCTGTCCCATCGGGTTCCTTCGGGCTCTGTGATGTGTTTAGAACCCCCGAGCAGGCAGTGACAGATATTTACACCCCAAAGTACAAAGGGAGGGCGAGTGCAGGGTGGAGCTGGGCTCCTCTCTGTTGGCTCTCACCAAACCAGCCCATGGTTTGTGCTCTCACACACATTTTCACAGCTAGAATTTGGCAGACATACAGGAAGTGCTGCTGCCCACCTTGTAAATATTCTGCTGGAAACCAGGAAATAAATCAGGAATAGAGATTCCTTCCCTTTAGGGATCAGTTGGTAGCAGTCCATGGCTATGATAAAAAGGATGGAGAAATGCATGCAGCTGTTTTGGGATCATCTGCCAGGAACCACTGCATAATCACACCTTTGGGAGGGCCAGTTCTGTCTGGATTCTTGGCTATCCTGACACTCCAGCATGGGCCTGCTCCAAAATTTTCCTTTTAAAATTTGCTGAAAGAATTTTTCCTTTCTCATTTGAAGAATTCCACACTACTTCTATTTAACTGTTAATTTATAATGTCTGTTTCTAAGAGCAGGAAAAATAACATTTCAGATCTTTTCTAAAGGTTGACATCAGCTGAGCAGGTGTAAATTAAGGCAGAGTTGGATTCCAGCTGTGAAATATTTGAAGGCATTGTCTGTCAGGAAGAGTGGTTTTTTACCTGGCCCTGCATCAACATATCCATGAACCATCAGCTCAGCACTTGACAAGACCACTGTTACAGACAGCTGTCATATTTACAGTTTGCCACTTTGATCTGGTGTTGTCACATCACGGATTTTATATCTGAATTTGTCATGCCAGGCTTTGCAAGTTTTCAGTAACTTAAGGAATGTGAGTGTTTCTTTTTTCAGTAATGGAGAGTTTATGAGCATGGGAAGGTAAAAAAGGGGTGGCACAAACAAGAGTGTTGCAGTGAGTTGTTCTGCCCGTGTGGAAGAACCTCTTAACCAAAAATGATGGCATTAAACTGAAGCAGATTTCTTAAAAAATTAAAGGGGAAGGCACAGAAACCAGCCCTCCACTAATGACTGCTGAGCCCTATCACACACCAGCACAGATCTGCCTCCTCATTATGGTTTTGTAGGTAAATGTGGGTGTTTATGCCTTGTGCTGGGTGTCATTCAGGTGTTGGATTTGTGGGGCAAGGATTTAGAAACCCATCAAAATTAGTAGATTGCTGGGTTCCAATATTATTTGATTCACTCCTATCAGCACTCAAACTGTTAATGGATGATAGCATGAATTTTTAACAAGAATTACCTAAATTTTGCTACCCTTCTTCACTGAGAAACCAAGAGTTCATACTTGTTTCATTATGGGATAGGAAAGAGAAATGCTACCTGTGCTCTGTTGTGCTGCAGTAGATGATTTCCCAAACTCTGTCTCAGTCAGATTTTCTGATCTTTTAAAACTTTGAGCACAAACCTGGACCAGTAAGTCACCAGTAGAGTTTCCTGCTGGCTAAGACAAGTGATGATTCAAAAAATATTCCAGCTTTTTCCATGGCTCCAGACCTGAAAGTAAAAATGTCAGCTTATCAAGAAGGGACTCATTATAGAAAACAATCCTCCACCACTGAAAATATTTCTACAATTTAACATAATTCTGCTCAAAAACGGTCTGCTGAATGCAGCAGTTTCCTGGGTAGCTAATCTGGAAGCTGCATGGTGTGTACAACAAAAGGAAAGTCTTTAAAATTGGTTCCTTAGGCTGCTCTGGGACTTTAGGGGGTCTGTTTAATTGGCAGGGCTCCTCTCCAGCCCACCCTGCTCGGAGCTGGAGGCTCCTGCACCCACCCCAGCCATGTGTGGAGGCTTGTGCATTCAGCTCTTGACTTCTGATGTGTTCACCCAGCTCTGGGAAAGCCTGGTCCAGGTGATAAACTTAATTAGGGACTTCTCAGTCAGTGTTTTTCAGCTTTGTAACACTTGAGTCTGGTCTTCCTCAATAACCCAGGAGGATGGTGAGGAGGAGGAAGCATGGCCTGGGAGACTGAGCATGTGAGGGAAATACAGGAATGCTGTGGCATTGCCAGGATGATTTTAGGCAGGGTCTCCTGGCTCCTCCTTTCATTTCCAGCCTGATAAGAATGAATGAGTTAATGTCAGCCCTGGAAAGGTGGAAGTCAAGACGTGTGTAACTAAGAATTACGAACAACACAGATTAATTCCACGGCATCCATTAAAGTGAAATGTGCTGTTAAAAATCCTGCACATAAAGGATCAAATGTGTCAAGTCTAAAAGCAAACAAGCAAGCTATTTTTAACCTTATTAAGGTCTGATGCCTTTCTGTCTAGAGGGCTTAATCTTTTAATACAGAGCCATAAAGAACAATTACTTTTTATAAGTTACATTACAATCTAAGATGATTTACTGTTTGGTTTGTATTGCTGATGAGAGCTGGGCTGTTAATTTTACTGGATGTTTTTGAGTAGGTGGTCTATCTTGTTGAGGCTCTCATTGCATTTGCTGTTACCTAAAGCTCCTTCATGCTTCCGTGTCAGCAAGTAACTCAGCTATGTAGTACAATTTGCTGAGGATGTAACAGTAGAGAAAGCATTGCCCCCTTCAGAAGTGACATTTGCTGTATTACCTGCATGTGCAGTATTGTCAGGGGTGTAGTTTCTGACCTGCAATGCATTATCTGCTCCACTGACTTTGGGGCTGTTTATCACCGGTGACACATTTCTCTGCAGGAACCTGCCATTCTTCTTGTGTCTGCTTTAAAACCCTAAATGCAGACATCCAGTCTGCATTTCTGAGAGTGGAATGAAACCAGATTTTTCTTCCCTTTTTTTTATTTAACAGTTCCCTTCAGTGTTGTCAGTTAAACAGGGTGCTTCGTAAGCTGCTTTTGCTACGGTAACAAATATCATGTTAAAGAGCAGAGGCACAGTAAGAGTGAAATTAATTATGTATGTTTTATGCTTGTCCAACTAACCACACTGTATTCCCAATGAAATACTTAACACATCTGTGCCTTCCTGAAGTCAAATAACATCACTATAATTTGAGACTTATTTTGAGCAGCGAAGGAAAGGCTTTGTTACACCTCCAGGAAAGCCATTCTTTTGGAGGGGGCTTTTTTTTTCATTTGCATGCTTTGATTGTGAGCTACTTAATTTAGTCAAAGATTCTAATTGAGCTTCTTGGCAGACTGCCTGATATTTGGCACAGTAGGAATCTCTGAGTTTGAACCTTTGGGGATGTTTTCAGAGGAACGTATGTCTTCTATTTCATGCTTTATTGTGGCAGACTGATGAGAACTTCTAAAGCAAATGACAGTTGACAGAAAATAACTCACACTGGAGTTTGTTCTCCCACTGTTGCTATTTCAGTGATGAATTTCAGATAGGCTGTTTTGTTTGTAGCACGTGAGGTGTTGAAATGATGATAATAGATGGCAACGGCAGCAGGATGGTTCGGTCGTGGAACCAGAGGTGAAGTGTGGAAAGAGCTCTTTAACAGGAATGATTTCTGACTAAACACTCTGTGGCAGTCACTGGAGCAGCCTTCAGTAGCTGAAGGAGTTAAAGATAGATGTTACTTGACAGAGCAGTGTGTGTCATGGTCCTAGCAGGCATAATAGGATAAAATTAAGAAATATGAATATTTAGGCTACAGACAAGGTTATTTCCTGATAGTAAGACCTGTTCTGGCTTAAATGGTCTCTCAAGGAAAGAAAAAAACCACAGCTCCTAGCAGGGAGTATTTAACACCATGCTGAACAATATGCTAATCCTCAGAGGAACATTACAGAATTGTCAGCAGGATGAACTAGCTGATCCCTTCCATCTCTGTTCTGTTTAATTTCAATATCTCAGTATGAACTCCACAGCTTCATTTTCCTGTTTCTTTGCAAAATGTCACACCTGCAGCCCCCAAGAACCACCCAGTGCTGCAGGACATCCTCTTCTGCTGCCCACTGCCCTTGATTTTCACCAGCTGACTTGTCAGGGATGGCTCCAGCTGGAGCATTCCAGCTCAGTTTGCCCAGTTCCCTCCTGAGCATCTCTGTGGTATCCACCAGATGCTTCTGTCCTGGAATCACCAACTCTGCAAAGATCCGGGACTTTGCAAACAGATACACACAAACCAAAAGTGTCTTTGACTTCTCATCTCCCCTCTACTCACAACTGAAGGGTTTACATTAATGTCTGCCCCCTTTTTTGCCTCTGGAAACATGTAGGTCATTCCACTTCAATAGAATTGTGTGAAAAAGGAGACAAAATTTTGCTGAGAATAGTTTTTAAAAGGTTCTGAACTCTTCAAAGCATTGTAGGTGAGACGAAACTGCTTTTCTGCCAGATCTAGAGTGTTACATGTAGCCTTTCCTTGGATATTAGGATCTGAGTTATTTGTGAGAATTTAGCAAGTTTCTGAGAATAGTGATGGCAAACACCAAGAAGGGAGGAGGTTTGCCCATCCAAGGAAAAAACATGAAGGTGTTTACAGGGGTTTTCTGCTAATGAATTGCAAATCTTCAGAATAAGACCAAAGGGGAAACAGAGAAGCCCACGAAGAGCAGAGACAGCCATAAAGCACAGGTTCCCAAGCACACTGATGAGCAGGCAGTACCTCATTAAGAACTTGTTACAGTACATATATATAGTCTCAATCAATTTGTTTTATTTTAACAGGGCATCAGGTGCTTCCCATAAAATTTGAGGGCACTGAGTGTTTAATTGAAATCAGCCTCATATAACCCCTGTACTCAAATAAATCTTTTTTTTTTTTCAGAAGTAATCAACTAAATCTTACCTACATAATTATATATAGACTAGCGTAAAGTAAAACCTAATTGTTTCAGTAATTATAATCCTGTACATACTGTGTACTGATCAATGCACTTTTAATAATTTACCTGTCAATACTGAGGACCACTTTATTCAGAGAGATTTTTAACAGTTTTGAGAGTGGAAATAGTCCAAAGCTGACTGTGCTGGTTCTAAACATACTGAAAAAAAAATCTTAATTTTGTTCTTAGGGAATCTCAGATTTGTCTCTCGTTTTCCTATAGAGCTGCCTATGTTATTACAGTTTTGATAAAAATGTGATATGAAAAAATGAAAGATTGAAATTGATAGAAAAAGAAAACTTCTATTTTGAAGACATTGACCTCAGTTCTGCACCTTGTCACACCCTGAGAAGTTGCCTGCACCTTCCCAACTCCTCCAGGAGACTCTCAAGCACCAGATTGTCTTGGATGTACCAACAGGGGTAAATACAGATGTCAAAGGCAAAACGTGATCATGTTAAATTCATAATGAGAATCATTTCAGTAACAGCCAGGAGGATGCAGTTCCTTCATTTGGACACACCATGAGAGCAGACTAACCAGAATCATAAATAAACATTTCTAATAGCTTGACTACTTCTCGAAGCAGACAGGATCTGTTGCTGGAGGATATAAAAATGAGGTTTATTTAATAGAGTTCTGTAACTTTGTGTGTACATTTGAGCATGTAAACTGCTAGAATGCATTACAATGTACACAAATCCCAATATGCTCTCCATGGAGCCCCATCTGCTCTTGATGTGCTGATCCCTGATCACAGCAGATGCCTCACGTGGTGTGAACTGTTTGCTGCACACAAACCAATACAGCCTAATTACAAGTCAATAAATTCCAGATACAATCCAATTAGTTGTCATAGAGACTCTCGTGTTTAGCAAATGTAACTGATCTGTTTCAGCTTGTGAATTTAACAGGGCCAATATTTAATTTATTTAATTGCAGACCAATATAGTCAGTATATCGTACCATAGAAACAATAAATGCTTCCAAGTACAATCTATTTAGAGTAGTTTGTCTGATAAATCAAGTGACTTCCTGTGGGAGAGGATACCATGAATGCCTTCAAAGCCCTGTTCCTAGCTCTCCTCTTGTGGTACTTCTTTTTGCAAGAAATTATCTCTAAATGTGCACAAAACACAGTAAATATAAATAAAAGTTTAGGATACAGACTTGGCTCTCCAGTGGATATTCCCACTTGGGCAAACCAGCACTAGAATGGCTGGAGAAAGCCTTTTTCAGATTGGTGAGGAGGAAAAGAATTGAGATCATCCACTACAGTACTGGCGGTTTAAAGAACCCAGAATCTCTGTATCTCTGCCAAAGGTAAAGCATTCCCAGAAACACTAAATAACTTCAAGAAAAAAAACAATTAGAAGAAAACAAGGCTCTTCACACTGGGGAAGACAGCGTAGGTGACTGCACGAGTCTGTCAGCACTGCTGCTCTGGGGAGAGATTAGATTCCAAAATCACTGTGTAATGAATAGAGTCGAAACGTAAAATCACACAGGGCTGCCTGGGGAGCAGCCAGGCTGCAGTACTGGATGTTGGCTGACTAAAATCCAGCTGAGATTGCTCAGAAGGCGTGGGCACCACACCACTGCACTGATTTGGGGCAGAGAAGGTCCTGAGCAGTAAGGCAGGTCTTGTACCGTGTTCTGTGAAATTCCCTCAAGAGGGAACATTTGTCCGGGAGTTTTTATCAAAGGTCATGAACACTTCACCATTTGCACCTAAGCCATTCAGTCCATTATCACCAGGTGGAGTTCTTTAGATTCCTTAGTGTGAAGGTCAGCTCTGACATATTTAGCCATGAAAAGTTTACCATGTGTCAGCCTGGGGCTTGGAACTGGGGCATGAGGTTTGCTGTTGGGTCAGAAGGGAAGAAAGAAACTTCCATTTCTGTTCCAGACTGTTGTAGCATCTCTAAATATTCCAAATATTGCACCCAGCTGGTAAACAGCAGTTTATCTGGTGGAGCTGAATTGGAATCTGCAGCCTTGGCTCTGGCAATGGTTGGTAGATAAGCTTTCTTTCATTTTCGAGGTGTTGGGCTCAGCATCAGTCAATTCACAGATAACTTTTTTGCTCACAGTGAATATGCAGAATGTGGCTCAAAACTGCCTTAAATGCTCCCCAAAGAAGAAAGATGACAGTAGAGGGGAATTTATTTCAAAGCAAAATTCTATTGCTTGCAAGAGAAAATGGATAAAGTTGGGAATTCATAGCAGAGAAGCCTTAAGACTCCTTCGCTTAAAATTATTCCTCTTTACCATTCTAGTCTGATCTCTGAAGAACAGCAAAATTACCTGAAAAAAACCTCTGCATAAATAATTGATTTCCTTTACTCTAGATAGGGATTCTTTCTGCATAAAAATATTATTGAGGAGTACAGTTTGTAAAGTAGAAAGTCTGAAGGATTTGGTCTTTCGCTCAATATAAAATGGCTCTTTTTGGTTTTCCTGGCTGTGCTTCCCAGATCTGGCAAAGAGAAGCTCTTACACAGCAATAAATGATGGGTTTGATTCTGGGTTAATGATCTGAATTTGTGTCATAATTTCTTGCTTCTAGGTTTGGTTTTTTTTTTTTTTTTTTGCTCATGCCAGGGTCAAGTCCAGGCCATTCTGCAAAATTGGAGACTCTGGGCATGAATATAAACCCCCAAATGAAGGGAGAGGATGTGTTAATAGTGCCTCTGCAGGTTTCTGGAGACTGGAGAGGGAGAGCTGATTTTATCCTCTACAGGGAGAGCAAAGAGAGGCACCAGTGGCTCCTCTGGGGTGTGGGTGCTCTACCACACAGTCCCTGAAAACGTGCAGCCATGGACCTGCCAGAGAAAGCAAGAGTGGTTATTTCCACAGCTCCCTGCACCAGAAAAAGAAATAACCTAAAGAGCACCAGAAAACCTTTTAACACATATCCTGGTTTTATTCTAATGGAATCAGGTCACAACTGGAACTCACAGGGCACAGTATGAAACAGCTGAATTTTGCAGAATAATGAGAATTAGCATTTTGTGCAGTTTTGTATTCCTCTGCTGCCTCCCTGCCAGCACGGATGGGTGACTGGTGTTACCTCTGGTCCACCTGGAACTCGGCCCTGTCAAAAAAATACAAATCACAATGTGAAATAATCAGCTGATGAAAAAGTTCAGGCTGAGATTTGTTTCTCATTTGTCACATGGAAAACAAGAAACCTTTTATTCGGGAAGCTGGAGAGTATTTGACATTAATCCTGCTGATATGCAGGGAGAATAAATGAGGAATTTTTGTTGTTCGTGTGTTCGTGCAGCATATTAATGATTTTGATAACAGCATAAGGATATTTGGCTGCTGTCTGAAATTAAATTGTGAGGGTCTTGAGACTGCTTTTGCCTGCCATGGTTCTAGTAAATTTATACAATTGATTGTTATATGATTGTTAGAACTGTGAAGAACAAGATCAAGCGTGGTTCAGACAACAGTAAAAAAAAAGATTATTCTCTTAAAGTTTTATGACATCTGTTTAGTTTCTGTTGATTGACAGATGAACACACCCGTTTCCTTTTTTATTTTTTTTCTGTTTTTATCAGCAAGTCACTTGATCTCCTCTGGTATTTGTGTGTCCTATGTATGCAATAGTTGTTTAATTACATTAATTTTAAAAGGAAATAATTCACATACAAATAAGAAATGACAGAGGGAAAATTGCAATTTTCTTTTTTTAAAAAAGACACATGTTTATTTAGACCAACAGTTTGCTTTGCCAGAGGAGAGTTTGTTTGTTTTGAGGAGATGCTGAGTTTGTTTTGTCAGATATTCAGGACAATTCCATATCTGAGTGATTGACTGCAATTGTTACAGTGCAGCACCCCGGAGTGGGAGCTGCACCAATGCAATCTGAGAGCAGAAAATCAGCTTTCTCATCTGTTAAAAGTCAGTCCTTTGCTTTGGTAGACTTGCATGCACAGGAGAATCAGGTTTGGGTTTTTTTATTGGAACGTTTCTTCTTGGCTTGCCAAAAAAAAAAAAAAAAAGTTCAGGATAACCCACTCCTTCTCCAGTTGGTTGTTTTAAAAATCCCATGCTCATCTTTGCAGTTAGGAAATAAAGTGTGTATTCAGATGTCCAGCTAGAGAAAGGCAGAGCTGGAGCAGGGCTGAACTGTTTCCAAAGAGAACACAAAAACACCTGATGTGTGTTAGACACCACCGTTAAGAAATTTGGGTGTGGTTGCAGCAAAACAAAGTGAAAACCAAACCTCTGGGCAGCTCATGAAAAGCCTGGGCAGAACCTGACCTGTCCCAGCCCTGACTCCCTGCAAGCACAGGACAAAGCCTCTGGCCTGTTCTTATCTGCAGGGGTTTTGTGAATCCAAAATTTATGAATACAACAACGTGATTCCTTTGCAGCCATGGCACAAAGGTTACAGCTTTGAACCTGAAGCCCTGTAACCATGCAGGAGTGAATGAAATGCTCATTTTGGTGCTGCTGATTCTGGAACAACACTTTCAGCAACCGTGAGTAGAAAATTAGGAGTTTATTTAAGATAATGAGCCTTACAGCATTTTCATCATGTAAATGCAACAACCACAGACACACTCAAATCAAGATGATTAAATTTTATTGCATTAACCTGTTAAGTTCTTTTAATGGCATTAAAGGCAGCAGATGCATTTTTTTTTTCAAAACTCTGTCTAAAAGACAACAACAATAATCAGTGACTTCATAGATCTTCAATTTCTGTGCTGCTCTTGAGCATTTTCATGCAATTAGAAAAGCAGATTTGGTATAAAAAACAAACTGGAGTTTTGGAGGACTATTTCCTCTCCTGGATAGAGTTATGGCTGATGGTTATAGCATACCTGTAATGGGAATTCTGTAGTTTCTGACCCCATTTTCAGTTTAGCTTTATCCTCAGGTCTCTTGGATGGGCAGCTGGAGAGATCCAGCAGAGGCACATCAGTCTCTGTTTGTACCTTACACAAAACCTTCCACAGAAACCCACAGAGCAGTTGTTCAGAATGCTTGAACACAGCACCCTCCATTTTTTTAGCCACAAGATTTCAGAGACATCCTTAAACTAGACTATATTTAGCCCAATTAATTTTTATGCCTTAAATGGAAACAAAGTTGCTTCAACAGGAAGATGAAGCTCTTTGTCATGCACTGTAAAATTGTTAAAATGCCTTAGAGAGTTCAATGAGGTGCCTGGAAGTTTAATTCCAGAGGCCTCTGTTCCACCATGGGGAGTGGAAGATGCCTCAGGTGTAAAACATGGGAAGAGCTGTCTCAGAAGGGAACCCACATTAAATTATTAAAAATGCCCAGCTGGGCAGAGAACACTGAGGACAGGAGGATGCTACCAAAATCTTTGAATTATCAAAAAAGTGCAGTTATTAACTCAGAAAAAATTAATTTTAGTTCTAGAAGTCCAAGTCCTATTCAAGGTTAACTTCACATGGCACAAATAAAGTTCTCTCTGTGTATTAAAGGCCCTTGAGTGCCACCAAGTAGAGAAAAAGATTAATAAGGTCTGCTCAGTTCCCACCTGTTCTTCCATAGATCAATCTGTCATTGCTTCCTCTGATTTTACTGCAACAAAACATAACTTTAGACTTGAATATAAATCTGACTTGCAGAGTTTACCCATTGAAACATAAGATATGAGGCTGGAAAGGAAAAAGCCCTATAACAGAGTGCCTTCTTTACTGAAGCAAATCCTTTCTCCTCCTTGGAGAGCAGGATAGTGTAATGTGAACAGATTGCACTTCTCACATTCTAGAAGAACAGTTTATTCCATGTTCTGACAGAATTATTTGGATCTTGAAGAAATGGCTCATAAGAAGCAGGGACAAAATGTTGTATTTGCCATGAATTACCCTCCTTGGAAATCTGTAATACAGAATAATGCCAGTCAGTTGGTGTCTTGTGAAGAATGTTTCTGTCATTAGATCCTTATTTTGGAAACCAGATGCTAAGGGTGGTTTTCTCAGAAAAGTCTGTACCACAGCCCCTTGGAAAAAAAACCCAAACCAGCAACACTGGGAAAATCTGTAACTGGTGAGATCAGTGTGGCTGGGGACAAAAGCAACCAAATTATCTGTTTTGCACAATCCTAGGACCACAGGAATGTTGACTACTGCAGGTTGGAAAGGACCTTTGGACACCTTCTCATCTATTCCCTTCAAAATAAGGCTTACTTTGGTGAGGTTGCTCCACATTTTCTACTTTTGAGCAGTGAATGTCTCCAGTAATGGAGATTTCACAGCCTCTCTGGGCCCTTGCTCCAATACTTGACCACCTTCAGCATGAAGAAACTTCTGCTTAGCTTTAATAACACCTTTCTCCTGCTCCAACTCATGCCCATTGCCATGAGCCTTGCTGGGAATCTCTCAGAAATATCTTTCTTCAAAAAAAACACCAAACTTTGGCAAAGTACTGAGAGTCCAAAACCAGGCAAAGCGTGGTTTAATAAATGCCAGGTAAAAGAGAATAATCTCTTCTCCTGAGCTGCTGGCTGTGCTTTTGCAAATGCAGCAGAGAATGAAGCTGGTGCACTTCAGGTCTGAATTTTGCTCTTACTTTATTTTTAGAGTAATTTCTTTATCTATTTAAGGAATCCCAGAAATTAAGTATCGTTTCATTGCTTTTTATATGTGATAGTAAAATTAGTTCTTCACAGAGCTCACTGAGAGCACAGCTAAAATAAGAGTTGCTTACAGAAATATCTTGATTATCTACCTGGGAGTATTCCACTGAGGCTCTATAGATCTATATAGATAAAATTTGTCATGTTCATTTATATCACAAGTGACATTATAGAGACCAGGGCAGAATAACAGATACATTGTACTTTTTAATCCAAAATTTCTGAGTCCAGCAGTCCTTATGGTATTGTAGGGCTTCTTTTGGGAGTCTGAATCAAAAGCAATCCCTACTTCTCACTGTCTGTATGTGCTGGTAGGCTGACAGCTCCCAGAAGCTCACATGACACAGACTATCATGGATTTTATTTTAATTCCATGCTTTCACTATCAACATCTTTACCTGAGGATCTTCAAATCAGAAATTTTTAAATTTTTGATACAATGATATCAATTTCTGATGTTAAAAGCAGTGGAAAGGAATTATTTGAACAGCATTACAAATGGAGTCCTTTCACTCTGCTTGCTACTGCCTCAAATATCAGTGTTCCCTCCGTGAATAAAGCTGAGTGTAAATAAGAGACCTGTCCATGCAGAAGCTGAAACACGTTGTAATGAGATGGCAGCACATTCCAGATAGCAAATGTTTGTAATAAACAACACCTCGCTCTATTTATCACTGCTCTGGGATATCTGGACACGGACACGAGTCTTGAAATGGGACCATAAGAGTGAAGCCAAGCACATTCAGAAAGCCTTTTTCTGATAAGCCCAATCTCAGCGAGGTTTTTGCATGAGCAAAATGAATGTTTTTGATTGAATGGTGCCAAACCGTAGATAGGGAAGCTCAGCAAGTGATTATCAGAACTTTGGGGGCAAAAAAAATCGAGTTGTGTTAGAAAAGGAGTCACTGAGGGATGCTTGGCAGTAAAACAGGTATGCAGGGCAAAATGATTTATTTTTTTTAAAACCAGTAATCCTGAATACATGTAGGTGAATCCAGTCTTATGACTCTGGAAACTCACACAGTTATGTCAGTACCACTGAGATCCACAGATTCTTCATTCTGAAGTTCCAGTAAGGAAAGCACCCACAATCAGGCTTCCTGAAAGATGCAGGCAATCCAGGCAAGGATGTCAGTGCATTATTCTGTAATCACAAGTTGATTTCATCAAGTGATTTAATAAACCATGCATGAGATTCAATCCTTAATGGACCTAATTCAATCAGGTGACGTTTCTGGCTTGAAAGGTGATGCATCTTGAGGGGAGTGAGGTCCTGGATGCTGTGGAAACTTCATTTTCCCTTGCAGAAGTGGCTGAATGTTATGTAATATTCAGGAAATGGCATCACAAGTTTAATGTCATTTAAAGCATGTCATTTCAAACTCCATGGACTTTTTTTGCTGTGCTTCGATATGAAATCACACATATTTACAGGGTACTGATTTATTTTTTCTCTTAATTTTGTCATTGACGTGTTTTGACACCAAAAAGATAATATTCTAATGGAATAGAAAAATCACATTGTCAAAGAGCTGTTGGATTTGGGTGTCCAAACACACAATCTGCTTTAATAGCAAACAAAAATGACTACATTTGGAATGGAGATGATCGGGGTGAATGTAGAGAATTCTCACCATTGACAACCACCTTACATTGTCAAGAATTTGCCAAATTTTTTTCTGCTAACTTAAGAAACAAAATTGAGAAAATGACTTTGTAGATAATCAACCAAATGTAATGAATTTAAAAACCTGAGTGACATATCAATCAAGCTCAGTCTGGAATCATCCTCAGTCTCCCTGGGCCTCCTCATAATTTTCATAAATCAGAAGGGTGAGAGAGGCTGGGGGTCAGCCAGGCAGAATATTCTTCACAAGAGAACTATTTTTTTATTGTAAAAAGTCTCCATAACATTAACAAATAAGACTTCCCTCCCTAAGTAAACTAAAAAAAGACGATAGAAGTAGTAAACTAAGTAAAATATTATGTTTTGTTTCTTTACACTGTCAGTGAAAAAAAAAAAGAGGTTGTAGAGAGAGAAGTGTTCTGAAGGTTTTGTTCTAATTATTGTTACTTTTTACTTTTAGTTACTGCTAATAAATCTTTCTTTATGCCCTTTTAAAGTTTTGAGCCTACTTTACCTTTCTCCTAATCCTACCTCACAACAAAAAGGAAATACAATAATAAAGTAATGAACCAGCACTAAACCTCCCACACTCATTAATACATCAACCAAGAAATCCCAAAATGAATAAAATCTCAAATAAGCAAACCAAAACCACTACAGGGTCAAGGACAGGAATACACTTTGGCAGACGGGGAGAAAAGAGACAAAACCATAAATTTTACTTTAATGTGAGCCAAAGATGGGCTGCTGCATCTCAGCTTTGCTCTTCCCCAACAGGTGAGGCTGGTGCAGGGCAATTGCAGCAAGTGCAGCATGACAAGTGCTGGGCTTCCTAAACCAGCAAAGGGAAAAGTGAGTTTTTCCTGTTAGCACTGGGATATTTTCAGAAGATGTCTATCTGAAAAATATCTCTGTTGTTTGTTTTGTTTGACTTACTGGCCATTCTCAGGACAGGCAGAGGAAATAAGGCTTGAAGTCGTGCTTCTTGTGCCATCCATCCCAGGTCTGCGAGCTCCCAGTTATCCCCAAATCCTACTGGCCCTGACTCTCTTCCCCCAGACTAATAAGAGCAGTGAGAAATGCATCCCTGCCCTGATTCTGTCGTTTGCCATAAGTGGAGCCACAATCCCGCTGAGCAGTTTTTCCCAAGGGATCATAAAAGGCAACAACCTGAAAAAGAAAATGCAATCCCAAGGATTTTTCTCCTGTACTTCAGGGTAACTCTTCGTACCATAAAACAAAATATTACTGGAATAACACCAAAAGAATGAATCTCCATCTGCTGAATAAATAAAGAAGTGTAATTTCTATCTTACTGCACGTGTTCTGTCTCGTATTTCTCATTTCTCCAAGTTTAGGTATAAGAAGATGAAAGTTTTAACCTCTGCTGCAACTAATACATTAAGCACAGAAAGCTCCACCATAAATTACCTTTTCTTTACCTTTTTCTGCCATTGTACAGATAATAAATTGTCTTCCTAATGTAACCAGTTTTATTACATTCTTGAACTTAGCAGAAGACAGATAATCACCTTTGCACCATTAGACTTGATTAAGTTGAGCTCAGAAATTGGACCTGGAAAGCACTGAACTGTACATTTCTCAGGCCAAGCTTAAACACACAAGAATATTTTTCAATACTAATGACTCGAAGGGGTTTTGTTTTTACAGTTATGCAAATAGTTTTCCTGGTTGTTTTCTACAGAAAATTAATGTCAAGGATATATTTTACAGCATGTAAAATGACATAATACAGAGCAGCAAAAGCAACCAGCCATGCAGGTAAAGTTCTGTTCTTCAAATCCAACCTACCATGGGCTTTTAGACCTGTGTGTGTTAAGTGCTATTCATACATAGTAGGGTACAATAATATTAATTCCATTCATTCAATTGAATCATTCTAGTATGAAATAATTCTTTTATGACTGAAGATTAATTTTTTTAATTAATGAAGCTCTGATTTTCAGTTTACACTGTACATGAAACTCTGGTTCTGAGCTTGTATGTAACAATGAAGTGGAACATTTTGACGTTTTGGATCCCAATTCAGTACACTACACTTCATATTGAAGGATAACTTTTCTCACTGCCTGTATGTCTGAAAATGAAAATTCCCTTTATTTCCAGCTCCATATATTTTCTTTCACACTTTAACTTTCCATTTAATGCATACGTATAATTTTTTAGGCTTTTTAATAATGCGAGTTGTTACTAAAATCTGCAATTTCTTCTTGCCTTATATCCTAAGGAGTCTCAGATTGTTACCTGCGTATGTAGAGGCATCTATTAACAATAGGGGAGCAAATGAGTTGTTAGTGAGGTGAGAAACACCTGGTAAGTATTTTCTGGTCCCTGCATGAATTCTCTTTTCAATCCAGTTCCATGCTTTGTTGGCAGTTAAGGCTGTTAACCAAGCTCAAAGGACTTCACAGCCAATTAAAGAGATTTTTTTTGAGATCTTTTTTCTTTACTTGAAGGAATAAGCAAGTGAGAAGGTTCTTGGCTATGAATGTTCCAGTAGATGTTGTTAAATGCAAACTGAAATCTCCATATTTTGGCTGCAGCAATCCTAGGGTGTAAGGTGAAGAAAATTTGGCAGTGGAGTCAGATAAGACTGAGACATCATCTCTTTTTATTTTTAATGATTCATCTTTCACACATTTTGCCTGAAAGAGCAGCTCTGAATAATTCTGCTTTGGAACGAAGTGGCCTTCCAACGCCAAAAAACGTGAGAGACTTGGACTGAAAACATGCCCACCACCAGGGCTGGATTGTGAATGTTCAGGACTAGCAAAGCTGCTTGAAAATGTGTCTTTTTTTTTTTCCCCAAGTGCTTCCCTGAAATGGAGCAACTTAATTTGGTTGCTCTGCAGGATTATTTGACTGTGAGGATGCTTAGACATTGATTCATCAAACCCAAATTGCTTACAAGGAAAGGTCACAGGTGCCTACTAGTTCATGAGACAACTATTAGCCCTGGTTTAGGGTTGAAATTGCTATGGATTTCTCACATTTTCAACAACCTGTGCCTTTCCAGGAACTTACCAAAAAATAATGAAACCACGACTCAGAAAATCACATTCATTATCATCTGTGCTCGTCCAGGATATAAGTTTTGACTGCAGACACTTGTACTTATAAAATATTTCCTGTATTCTCTAGCACTCTCAGAAGAGTTATGCATTGTTTCTCCATCGCATTTCTGAGGGCAAAAAGGCCATTTTCCTCACCTGCTGCTGTAAACCTCTGATGGCAGAGGAGTGGGACCTGCTGAGCTCCCACACATCAGAGTTTTTGAAGGTGTTCCTCGGTGTGTGCATCCCAGTGTTTAGTACAATATAAACCTCATGTGTGCAAACAAGTTCATTAAAATTGCAGGAGCCTGTAGCACATTTGTAACAGCTTGCCCAAAGGTTAACATTTATGGTTTTGCACTGCCAACATCCTTGCTTTTATGGGGCACATTTGTATGCTAAATTGCCTATTATGTTAAGCTGTAAGTTCCCATTTAGCAGCATCAGGAATAAGATTTGACTATAAGTGTTTAGATTTTATTAGTGCTGTGCTAGTCTTCTTAACAGCTCAAACTTGCCACAGCCTGAAAATGTGCTGCAACCTCTGGAGAGGTTCTTGGGTACCAGATGTCTTTGGGAACAGCTGAGGATGAGGAGCATGGGAAGAAAAGAGAGGAACTGATGGGAAAAAAGGTGCCTTGCTGTGTCTCACCTTCACACGAGTCCTAAATGTCATGTTCAAGCAATGATTGCGTCTGAAACAATCCCAGTAACATCCTCTTTTCCAGCTAACAAGACCAGAAAGGTCAGCTGAGAGTATTCCAGGGGGAAGGGTGTTTTACTGCCAGGTAAATACGTCCAGTGGCTTTGTTTTTGCAGGACCTAACAGTGCCTGTGATACACCAGTCCTGCAAACTGAATTTCAGCTGGATATGCAGTCCTCAAAGGTGACAGAAATTTATTTTCTTGTGAAACTGTGTTTTACCCAGACTTCCCTTGCTGCCAGGGATTTCTCAGGAGATCCTGGGACTGAGGGATTTAAAAATGTCACAAAAGCCTTTCAATTCCAGGTCACCAGATTGACAGAGCAGGGACCTGATTTCAGGCAGTGTTTTAAAAACCTCCATGAATATCTGCTCACCTTAGCAGTGACTGTAGTCTGCCAGTGGTGACTGACTATGGAAAGCAACTTGACAAAAATAACAGGAGCTCAAGTCTTTAGCCCAGGTTAATTTAAATTTAGCTGTAAATTAAAAAAAAAAAAAAAATTTAAAAAAAAAAAAGGGGGCAAAAGTTTCTAAATTTAAATTTAGCTGTAAATTTAAAAAAAAAAAAAATTAAAAAAAAAAAGGTGTCAGAGATTTTTAATCCATTCCACTGTCAAAAATGAGAATATGAGAGCACAAAGATGCTACTCTGTTCCTAAGCTTTTCCTGCCATTCTGGAAAAGAGCATTCAAAGCAGATTTACTGATGTCCTTCACAGGCTGACCAGGCCACGTTTGCAGATTTATTTTACAAGGTGGGTGTAAGGATGATGCTCTGTGTTTGCAAAATGTCACAGAGCTTGAAAAATATTATCACTGTAATTCTTAGAAGTAGCTATTCACCCCAGCCACAAGGGGAAAACACAGAAATGGAACTTCAGGTTGGTCATACAGAAAAATAAATATTTTCCATGATTCACAAATCATCTTTTCATGTAACAGGATGTTCTTAGAGGCAAGCAAGAATGATAAAAGTAATGTAAAACCTTCCAGCACAATCCACAGCTGGGGAGGGCTGCCTCAGCCACTGATTAAACAGGACTGCAGAGTTGTGTGTTCTGCAGAACTCAACATTTTTCAGCGGTTGTAACAGCTGGAGCGAGGAAGGTGCTTTTTTTGTGTAAAATACAATATCATTTCCAGGAGACAGAGGTCCCAGATGAAAGGCCCGAGGTCTCTGTAGGAATCTGTCTGCTGAACACACTGACTTTGTTGTCAGCAAAGGCTGCAACCTCCAGCAAATGCAGACAGTGCTTTACCTATTAAGACAATCCATAGGGGAGAGACTCAGGGAAAGTAGCTCAGAAGTTGTTTTATTTTTTTTTTTTAATGACCTATTTAAAGTTACATTTTCCAAATAATTCAAGGAGAAGACTTAGTTAATGCTACTTAATCAAAGTTGCCTGCAAATAACTTAAAGGTGACAGGTCAGCAAAGACATGCTTACTTAAAGACAGTATTTTAAGATTTAAAATGCTAAGAGTCTTACCAAGCCTAAGCTGCTAAAAATTATAATAAAGCATAAGAGAAGTTCAAACCTTATTTATTTCAAGATCAGATTTATTATTTTTTTCAAGACCTTGCAAGCAGAGAAACAGGCAAAAATTAACACAGCAACAATTTCTTTGAAAGCACACATCCTATATACAACGGTGGATGGATGATGATTGATCCCTTCTGTTATCCAAAATATTCGGGATTTCTGGTCAGTTATTCTCTATGGCCTAAATAAGGTTTTGTGCTTTAGGTAGTTGAAATTATTTACTTTGGGGGTTGATTTTCTTTCTGCAGACATGGTGTGATGTCTATAAATACACTGCCGAGCTCTGCTATTTCCAAGTTCTTCTTGTCTGTAAAGTTATTTTTTAAATGGCTGTTGCTGTAGTTTGAAATGAAAATGGTGACCTTAACAAGCACTATCATTATTATGCCTTCAAGGGACTTACCCCCTCTCCTTCACTCTGATATTCAATGCCTGACTAGCTTGGAGTTCTGGGTCTATTATTTTGCTGAAGTCACTAAAGAAAAGGGACTCTGCCTTGTCCTCTGTTGCTTTCTTTGGATACATTTCATATTAGAATACTGCACAGCAGGATTCTGATTCTGATTCCAAGCTAGTAATTGGAATAGCATTCTAATTAGAATCACATACCTAGAACTTCACTTTTCAGAGTTGCATGGTGAATAAGTAATTCAAGAACAAACCCAAGTGATTTTCTACTTTTTATTAGGCTAAGAGAGTAGTGTGGAGCATCCAGTGAAGGCATCACAGCCTGCTGGAAGGACAGAATTCACTGCTATATCGTGGGGGTAAAGGGAAAAAAACAAAACAAACAGCTAATGAAATGGAGCAAACCACAAGTTCAAAATTCTAAAGAAGACTTGACATAAGCACTGATCTATTGCTAGCCTAAAACCAAAATATAACTCAGCCTTGCAGCCAGGGCTCTGAGAGTGACAGGGCCCGAACACCCTTTTGATATCAGAGCACTTTTGGAATTTTAACAGCTCAGTAAGGGAGGAGCAGGGCTCTGAGAGGGGGAGATTGCATCACTGTATTCTCCAAATCAGGGCTATCCCAGCAAAAAAATAATCCAGGACACATTCTGGATCCATTTGAAGATTTGGGAGGCAAAGGTGTCAAGCATATTAAGAACAAAGCAGCAAATCCAGGCGGTTTTTAAATACCAAATGATGTGATTTAGTTTAGAATGAAGCAATCAGTGTTTGGAGAATGCCTTTAATAACATTGTCTCTCCCTCTGGAAATTACCTATTCAGCGCAGGAAATTTCTGTTTGGTTATTTCTGCAGGTAAACATTGTATTTATCACATTCAGAAAGCAACAGAAATTTAGACGGCTGAGCCTACACAAGCTCCTGTAGCATTTTCCTTCTCCTTTACATTTCTAATAAACATGAATTATATATGGAGACAGCCATGCTTTGTTTAAACTGCTGCACTAAGTACCCCGTGACAGCAGTAAATCAATGCTTTGCTTTCTCATACATTTGAATGAAAGTAATAACTGGAATAAACAATTAATCTGATGGATACACAGGAACTCTCTGTAGCTAAGTAGAAGTAGAAGAATAATACTGTTCCATTGTTCACCTATTTGTCATTTGTTGATGGTCACACTTTATTGACTTTACATATTATTTGTTTAATTATTTGATTCTCAAAGTTATTTTGAATAATTTATTCAGTCTTCGCTTAAACTGATGTCTGAAATGTATTTTTTGCTCGATCTCCAACTAATAAGCCAATTATGATCAGCTTTAGAAGTTATTAACCAGACTCCAGTTTCTATTTTTGCTACCTAATTAAATCTAATGCTCCTGGTACCACAGTGACACATTGGGCACTTAATGTGTTAATGTATTTTTTTTAATGGTAGTATTTCTATAATATATATGCATACACATGTAGATGAGATAATGAAATAAAATATTTATTTATAAATACTAATGGCTACTTGCTTTTTAACTTGAAAGACCAGGATGAGCTCCAGTTGGGTTTTAAGGTTGTTTAGATGTGTCAGGAGACAAAATGGGAGTGAAACTGTTCAGAGGAGCTCTCATTGACCTTCTGCTACCTGGTGCCCTGGAGGTGCCATGGACATTATTAAATTAAGGAGGAAACCAGGGTGGGTGCACGGCGACATTCCCTGGACAAGCAGGAAACATTGGATAATAAATTCACAGAGCTTACTCAATTTTTCTCCTGATTTTCCATTTTCTCCTGATTTTAGAAATGGAGGAATTCAAACCACTTACACGAGAGAAATAAACACCTCATGGAATGTTCTGGTCTGGTCCATCTGTGTTTGTTAGGTGAAATCAAGGAACAAGGAAAATTCTCTTTAAAGGACTATTACCCACCATACTTGCTGAAGCTCTTGGGTTTGTTCATTAAATGCAGAGATGTTTCACTTGAAGAAGAAATTTCTGGAATGTTTCTGATGGAGATTGGCCTTGCACCTGCACAGACTTGCCTGTTACTCACCCAGACATTAAACGGGGTCAGTTAATTTGTCCCAGACAAACAAATAGTTTACCATGGGTAAAGGGCTGGAACGATCAATCAAGACCAGGACCTTACATGAAGGGAGAGAAAATGCGGTATTTCCTCCCACCATGAAGCTTCACCCCATTTTCACGTTGAGAATATTGATCCATACTCACACAGCTGAGATCACAGGAGACATTCCTGGCTTCTTTTTGAGCCTGACAGGGACAAAATCTCTTTGGGACAGGACAAGTCCAAAACATGAGCTTGCCTTTGGGAGGCAAGAGTTTTAATGGAGAGCACTGCTGTGAAAAATATTTATCTTTGCTTCCTGCCAACCCTGTGAAAGGATTTGGAGTAGTTTCTGTGTAGCCAGTGGTATTGATGTTTAAATGATCAAAAACATGGCTTTGAACATCTTTGTCTCGAGGCCTGGATAATTTCTTCTTCAGAAACGAAGCCAAGCCATTGTAAAGCTGCTGAAAAAAGGGAAAAGAAGCTCCCATGGATGGACTCTTATGTTTAAAAATACTAAAAAAGTAAAAATAAAGATCCCAGAGCCATTGCAATGGTACAAGCTTTACTCATTTTATCCAGAAAGGACTCTATGTTTGGGGAGGATGGGACAAAACATGTCACAAATTCCTTCTGCTAGGAAGAAATAGAATTATTAGGTTCACTGTTTCCTCAATAAAATTTCTGAATAACCACACAGATTTCTGTATTGATGAAGAAACATCAAGAGTTGTTTCATTTCAGTGATTTTTTCCTCTTTTAAATTCTTCCCCTTTTCAATTCTCTCAGATTCTTTTTCCTTGTACTAGATTTGTTCATATTGCTAAGATCATCCTATCTGTTGTTCTTTCCCCCACCCCCCCTCCATATCTTCACAAAAACAACAAATTTTTGAACCCTTTCGATTAATTTGGGCTTTTATTTTGGGTCTCTCACCTGTTATTGTGCACACCAAAGAGGGATTGGGGTGCTGGACTTGATCTTGCACCAAACCACAGGCAGAACTCGCGGGCAGCCTGGATTTTATTTCTTCATAACCTGAAGGCAAAAACCACCCCAACCGACCAACCCTCTTCGTTTTGTCCTTGAATTCTCAGTGAGAGAGCCTCATGAAAGCACAGAGGGATTTTTTTTCTGTAAGTGACACGAGCCTGTGTCATTTGCTGTAAGGATCTGATGCACTTTAATCTGCAGGTTGTTCACTGCATTTCCACTCACCCAGGCACTTATGCTGCCTGTGCCTCTCGTGCTGCCACGTGCATTGCTGTGCTTACAGATGCACCTGGGCACACCTGCCTCAGCTGCTCCTGTCAGAAGATAATCTGCAATTCTGGTTCCAGGCTATGCCAAAAATGTCTTAGAAGCTGTCGTAAATACCCAGCACCGCATTTATAACTGGATGTCTCTTCTTTCATTTTAATTTTAACAGTTTATGTTGCCTCATTTGGTAACATAAAAATTATTATAAGTCTGTTTTTCCTACATTTCTATATCTTTTTCCAAATTATTCAATGTCAAAAGGAAGGTGGAAAAGTCTACTTGAAAGATTTGAGTAGCTCACTAGTTAAAAAACTTCCAAAGGTAAATTTTTCCATGTTTGCAAAATCAAGTGAAAGAGATAATCCAAGTGTGATGGCTTGATAAGGCTGATGAGTACAAAAAGCCAAATGACAATGAAAATAAAATAGAGCTTTGAATTGAGACAACCTAATTTTATTTCCCTTCTCCCACTGACTGGCTCTAATAACTTTTAAGGACAAAGCTGTTCTGCATGACCACACTGGGATTGCATCCCCTGCTGAGATGTGAGTCCTCCTCTGCGTTTTTGGTGAAATATAGTGAAATTAAAATGACTGATAATTGAGTTTGTAAAACAGCTTGGCAATCATGAAGGTGAGCCTGGCTTCCATTCAGCCAAGAGACTTGCTGGCATTAATTCTTGTTATATTAGGAGGAAAAAAGTCAATTCCAAGATAACAGTTCCTGGCTGATCTAAGGCCTGGCTGTCCTTACATTTTGTTTAACCTGACTACAGTTGTTTGATGGGATGTGGACAGAAAATTGAGTGGAGGATCAAGTCTTATTCCTGGAATTGCTTCTAGGGCTCCTGAAGTAAATTTTCTCTGTTCGATAACATCAAGAAAGCTTTAAGTAAATGAAACATCTTGTATTGTGGTCAGAGACATGAAAGGTACCACTGCAATAACCAAAGCAGTCATATTATCAAGAAATATGCCAAAGGAAGCCAGTAGCATTCTCATTTGAAAAGAAATAAATAAAAAAAGAAATCGTAATCAGAATTCAGGAAGGGAAAATTGATCCCATTTTGAAATCCATAAAAGTGTATGTAGGAATAAAACATCTTAAATGCAGTTAACACCTGTAGTCACTATTTCCTTTCTACTGCATGCTGGAGTCTCTGTCTGCCTCAGTCCTGCAGAAGGTGATAATTGCTTGCTGCCAAAACAAAAAGAATGGCAAATAATTATTATTTTCATGATAGTGAGAAGGTTGATTTTTTTTTATTTATTTTTTTCTTGCAGTGAGGGAACATGTGAACTCCATTTATTTGACTCCCTGTCAGAAAATTAGCTGTTACTCTGTTTTTTTCCTGCCTCCCAGTCACTGCATTTTCCAATCCTCCTGGTGCAGGGGCTGCCACTGGGTTCCTGTTACCTTCTGTCACATCTGCTCAGACCCAAAGGGACATGTATGTGCTGAGACACGACCTGGTGAAACTCAACACATTGCCAGCACAAAGCCCTGCTCTTTCCTGATCCTGGGGACAAGGGTGGGAACTGAAATTCTGATGCAAAAGACACCTTGGGCAATTTCGTGTTTATTTACTGGACTCATTGGTTGAATAAGCATATTCCATTTCAACAGGGAATGTAGTCAGTAATATTTAATGAAAACATTCGCTGAACTGTGTGATTTTAACATGTTTTTTTCTCACTGCCTGTTTTGCAAATGTTAATGTGAAAGTCATAAATGAACAGAGGGCCAACCTAAGTCATTGCTACTGCTTGTTAGAAACCAATTGAATACGTGATTAAACAATGCACAAGCCTTGTTCTAATCCTATTCATGCAAGGAATTTTATTCTGTAGAAATAATTTTTTTATAGGAAGATCATATATAGAAAGCATGTCATGAGAGATTTATCAACAAACTCAATTAAACTAAAAGCTAGAATGCCTGGACCAGCAAAATTGTACAAGAGAAATTGCTTCATGAAGTTAATGGTAATGCATTATATCCAGTGATGATCCAGCCTTCCTTCTGATTCAGGCTAAGATTTAAAAGGGGAAAAAAAAAACCCAAAACAAAATCAGAATCCTTTTTTCTGTACAAACACAAAAGAATATGACCCTTTTAATCTTAACATGAACTGCAGGCTCATAAAGCTCTTTCAAAAAGCAAATCCCAGGTGTTTATTTCTGGTAGGGGACGATGGATGGGCATGGTCAGGAGACAAAGTTCCCCCAGTGAGAGGGGGATTTTCTGCAGCCACGATAGCTGAACCCACTGAGGGGTTTATCCTTCATCCTTTCCAAGTAGAAAAACCTGCTGAAGTGCTGTAAATAGCCTTTTCCCTGGTAGAGGACAAAGATGGGGGAAACACAGATCACAACTAATATTTATGAGATATGATTATTTATTGCTAATAAATAATATTGTTAATAGAATGCAATCTTTCTAATAAATGGTATTGCTAATAGAATACAATTAATTATTAATTACAGATAACTACACATCCATGCACTCCCCCAAAAACCTCACTCCAGCCACGTGGATAGCCACAGTGACAGCAGAAGTGTGGCAGAGGCTCAGGGGTCTCTGTGTTTGAGTAAAGCAGCCACCACCTCCTTGGCTGTGCTCCATTCTTAATGCTGCTGAGCACTGCTGCCTTTGGACAATTTCAGCAGATGTGGTGCTTTACCCATTTTTGCAGGTTCAGCCAGGCAGTCCCCAGAGCTCATCAGACCTTGAAAGGCTTTGACAGAATCAATTAGGTTGGAAAAGACCTCTGAGGTCACCAGGCCCAACCTTTGACCTAACACCACGTTGTCACCCAGACCTTGGCACTAAATGCCACGTCCAGGCTTTCCCCAAACACCTCCAGGGGTGATGACTTCACCAGCTGCCCAGGCAGCTCTTCCCAGTGTTTGACAGCCCTTTCTGTGAAGAAATTCCCTGAATGCCCAGGCTGAACCTCCCCTGGCTTAGACTGAGGCCATGTCCTCTCCTCCTGTCACTTGTTGCTTGGAATCAGAGCCTGTCCCCTCCTCAGGGAGCTGTGGAGAGTGATGAGCTCAGCCCTGAGCCTCCTCCTCTCCAGGCTAAAAAACTTTCTCTTCACATCTCCTCATCCTCTCTTCTGGCACCTTCCTGTCCATCCCCACACATCAGCAGCTCTGGACTCAGCTCACAGGACTTTGCACAGAGGGTCTGAGACCCCCTGGACTCCCCGAAGGCACACAAAACTCTGTGTGACGGGGGAAATGTCACCTGTACCTCTGGGGGCACACACAAAACTCTGTGTGATGGGGGAAATGCCACCTGTACCCCTGGGGCTCACACACAACTCTGTGTGATGGGGAAATGCCACCTGTACCCCTGGGGCTCACACACAACTCTGTGTGATGGGGAAATGCCACCTGTACCCCTGGGGCACACACAAAACTCTGTGTGATGGGGGAAATGTGAAATGCCACCTGTGCCCCTGGGGGAACACAAAACTCTGTGATGGCTAAAATGCCACCTGTACCCCTGGGGATCACAAAAAACTCTGTGTGATGGCTAAAATGCCACCTGGGCCCCTGCCAGGGCACCCAGCCTGGGGTGCACACTCACAGCTCCAGCTCTGCACTGAAGGGACAATGGTCATTTAGAGTCAAGATTCATTTCCCACACCCTGCTGGATGAACATATCCACAGCCAATTTTGGGACAGGTACCTGAACTCAAGTAATTCATGCATGCTGAAAATCCTAAAGAGCTTCCATTTGAGTTTATTTCTTATTTTTTAGGAACCCTTTCCCCCCACCTACTGATGATATCATTGCTACTTGAGAAATAAAGGCCTCTGCTTTTCTCTTGGGGTACAGCTGGGTCTTGGCTTGCTCACACTATTCATTACAAGACGAATAAAAATGTTGATTTTGCTATTTGAGCACTGCCTGCTTGTTATTTTTTCCATGTTAAGTACTGATTGCTGCCTGTTTGTTGAAAGACAAAAGAAAATCAATACAAGTGTTGAAAAGGAACCTCGAGTATTCAACTTTACAAACAAAGTTCTTAAATAAGCACCAAGAAAAGTGGTAATAGAAAAAATATGAATGCCTGACTTAATTAGCAGTGTTCACATGAGGAATATTGCTTTTTCAAGCATAAAGGACCAAGTGGAAAAAGAAAAAAAAGTATTTCCAAGGAAACTAAAAATGGAATGATCCCATGAATTTGCATTTCAGGTATGGTTATATTCAACACTGATATAAATTATTTTCTGTACAGAGGAAAATTAAGAGAAAAAAATTAATCCCTCATACTTAAAATATAAAAAATAAAGCACGATTTTTATTTTAGTTGTTGCCAAGAATTATTGAATCACCTGCATAATCTTCCAGCTTCTAGGCTTTGAATATCTCAGAGCATTCATCTGGGCATTCTGAAGATGAAGAAACTTTAAATAATTTATGGTCCTCTCGGGGATAAAAAAAAAAAAAAAGGTAAGTCTGCAATCCTATGTTTTGGTGGTTTTCTTCTTTTCCTTTAAGCTAATTTTACAAAAGAACCAAAACCTATGGATATATTCCCTGCCTGCTCCTGAATTAAGTCACTGAGATAAAAATAAATAGAGGAAAAAAGTTGGATACTGACTCATGGAATTGAACACAAATTAATTGTTTGGTTCTTCTGTATTAATGCCTATAAAATTTGCATGGATTTTCTCACTGATTTCTAATTATTTGTAAGAATATATTTTATATACCTGAATTAATATCACAGTATATTAAAAAAAAATACAGAGTCTTTTTAGATAAGGAGCAAAACACATCATTCACTTGAGAAAAACTTACCTAAAAGGTAGAATTAATGATGTCTAGTTCCATTTCACATAAAATTTCAAAGTTGCTTGCCAGGACAGAGCTGCCCAGCACAATTAGACTTTCATGTACTAACGAGAGCAGGAAGAGCTGCCAGCCAAAAAAAAGATAAGCCAATCAATCCTGAAACACAAAAGAGTTTTCTGTGAGGATGAGAAAGGAACATCCCAGGAGGAGCTGGGGAAATAAGAAGCCACTGATGGGGGTTTGTTCATTGGCAGCATTTCCTAGGAAACAGGGGAGAACAGGGAGAAGGACACCAGCTATTAGATATGGATATTTACCACTTCTCTGGCTTTCAATTACAGCCTTGTAAATATTTGGATTCTTAAGAGAAGCAAGAGTGCAAATAAAGAGTCAGAAGAGCTCCAGTGATGTCCTACAAGAAGGTTTAAGCTTCAGCTCTCTTTCCCAGTCCTTTGTCAATTTTTCATCCTCCTCCCACTTCTCCAACCTACTTTCTTATAGTATTAAGTCATTTAACTGCTGCTATTAAATTCTCAGATGAGAAATGGGTAGGAGAGAAGCCTGCTTGTACTTCCTATGGATATTTAAATAGGGAGCACCAGAATTTAGAAACCAGCCAGAGAATTGTCCTCTGGAGACTGCTGTGGAATCATGTAGAGAAGAGTGTTTGGTGTGTTAGGAGAGTTTTGCTAACACCTGTCTTTACAAAGCTGACACAAAAGAGCCACACTCTGGGTTAGAGTCAGTTCACCTTTTGGTGCAAATCAACAAAATTTGTCTATTAGAGTCACTGGACACAAAATGGTATCTCAAGACACAGTTATTCCTTTACTGCACTGTAAGAAGATATTTATCTAGAGCTGTTCTTGCACAGAATAGCCATTGATCTGGTACTGTAAAACAATGGATTTGAACACTCTTTACAGAACACACAAAAATAATTTTTCCACATCAGCCCCAGCCAGATTTAGTGGTTTCAGAGGTACCTTGGTACCGTGCCACCAATATGTACCAAAAATGAGAGAAACTGCTGATCCAGAAAGCCTTTTAATTCAGGCAATTAAAGAGGTACAGTTCTGAGCAGAGCAGTTTGTGTTTATACTCTACATGTTATGCAATTAAAAAAAATAAATCAAAAGCTCTTGGGGACTGTGCTTATTTTTTAATGAAATCAATGTCAGCATCTAGTTACTAATAAGAAACTCTCAATAACAGATCCTTGCAAGAAAGAAAGTTGTTTCAGCTTCAGGTTGATAAAAGGATTATTAGAAAACAGCTCTCTGTGTGAGTGTGCATGGCTGAATGTTTGAACAATCTTGAAAAATAATACTTTGAAGCCATTCACCTCAGGCTCATATAAAGACAGTCTGGTCCCACTAAAAGCCAGTGGGGATCTGGATCTAAATGTGGTGGATTCAGGAGAAAATCTGGAACTGATGAAAATGGCTGTAAAAAGGCCACTCACCCACACAAATCATCCATTTGCACCTCTGGTCATGCTAAGGTTTTGGGAGAAAGTTTCCACAGTGTTTTTTTTTTTAATACTTACCCACTGTCAGCTTTCTGGGGTTTTCTGCAGTAGGACCCTGCACTCTGTGCACACTTACTGTGTAAAATAACAGCAGGAAAAAAAGGGTTGACATAATGAGTCATTACAATTTAAATCTTATTACACAAAGCTTCATTTGAGTCAATATGCACAGTGCAGAACTGCAGGGGTGCCTTTCAGCCTGGGGAGAGAGGAATGAGGCACAAATTCTGATTATGGGCAAGGGAAGGGACACACCATTCTCATTGTGGGTAAGGGAGGGGACACCCAATCCTCATTGTGGGTAAGGGAGGGGGCACCCAATCCTCATTGTGGGGAAGGGACACAAAATTCTCATTGTAAGTAAGAGAAGTGACACCCAATTCTCATTATGGGTAAAGGACACCCAGTTCTCATTGTGGGAAAGGAAGGGGACACCCAATCCTCATTGTGGGTAAGGGAGGGGGCACCTTATTTTCATTGTGGGTAAGGGAGGGGACACTTAATTTTCATTGTGGGGAAGGGAAAAAAAATTCTCATTATGGGTAAAGCAAGGGACACCCAATTGTTATTGTGGGAAAGGGAGGGGACACCCAATTCTCATTTTGGGTAAGGGACACACAATTTTCCTTGTGGGCAGGGGAATGGACACAGCCCCACCTTCTGACATCCCCTCGTGGCCCCCCAACCCACACCAGGCTGTTGCTGCTCCAGAGAACGCTCACAGCAAATTCACTGCTTTCCAAACTTTGGGTTTATCTGATTCAGAACTTTTTGGAAATGACCTTGCATTCACTCAGTGCAAAAATATAATTGACAGTGATGATGAGTCCTAATTGCCAGAGGAATAAATGGAGGCTTTCAGAAACTGGGAAGGGGAGGCACATAAACCACATTAGCATGGATCATGTATTTCCTCTCCTCTCATTATCTTTCCAGGCAGACTGCTAAATTTTCTCTTCCTACCCTCTCATTGTTGTCCACAGAAAGAGCTGTTACTGAACCTGGTCACACCTTTCTTGAATTTTAGGATATATTTTTAATTATTGCTTTTTAATAAACCATGCTAGCTTATATGATTATGGTTTTAGTTGCTTGCTTTACTAATGACTTGTTCCAGCTAATTAAAGGAAATCTCCAGGAAATCTCTTTTTTTTTCTGATAAGTAGGTTGCACAAACATCTTCAAGGAGAATGCATCCTTCCAGACATAAATCTGCACTTAGAACTGCCAAGTCTGTTTGTATAGGCTGGAGTGCCGTGCTTGTAATTTCAGTTTGATTTCATTATTGTAGACTCATGTGTGGTTGAAAAGAGATATTTATTATTAATTACTGGGGATTTTTGAAAGAGCATCTTGTAAAATATTTTTAATTATGGGCAATGCTACTGTAGATTAGAATTAGGCGTAGATTTATTGGGAATATGCACATTGAAAAGTGTTGAATTCCCAAAAATGTGCATCCTAACTTTCAAGTTAACAACAGTGTTTCTTCTTTTAGTACTTCAGTGCAATTAAGGGATTTGATTTATGAATGTGCAACATCTGATCTTTCCCACTTTTAAATTTTCCTAGTTTTTGCAGAAAAAACTCAGTTTAATTCAGATAGCATGCACTGCTTACAGAACGTTACACTTGGAGAAAATATCCAATTATCAGAGCATTATTTTGAAAACAACTCTGCAGCTGTTGTGAAAGCAAAGTCTAAATAAAATAAAAAAACACCAGACTATTAAAGATGAGAGCTACGCAAATCGTGTGTTTGAATTCATTCTCAAATGAAGTAGAAAAGCTCTCAGCAACCCTGCACGGGCAGAAGGGTGCAGGAAAGCAGTGCAGTGCTGCCTCAGGATTGCCAGCATCCCCAGGAATTCAGCTTCACCGCTGAGACTCAGCAGAGCAGCTCCCCTTGTCCAAGGGGCTTGCAAAGGCACTTTGGCAAAGAGCAGGATTTCCATCGTGGCTGTGCTGGGGGCCTGACAGAGTATTCATCAGCCTTTATTGATTTGGAGGGAGGCATGGCTGGAGTGAGGAGGATTGATCTGAAATCTCCCTTGAAGGAGTTAACTATTGAGGGACCTCTTCACAGCAGGATGGAGCACTGAGGAGTGACCCGCAAGGATGGGGAATGTGCATCTCTGTCCCTTTGCTCTGCAGTGTGAAAAGCTCTTGGGATTGGTTTTTGGTTTTTTTTCCTCCCTCCATTAGCTTTCAGAAACATTATCTTTGCTAAGTTTAGCATTCCTTGATTTTCCTGGGCAATTTTTCAGGGAATTACAGAGCAGCACTTTGCTCCGAGATGATCTGGTAAAGGGATAAGGGACAAAGAGCTATTGACTTTCTATTCAAGCTGCAGGCTTGTGAGAAGCTGAAGGGGGCAAAAGCCATCCACCAGCAGCCTGGCTTAGCTGGGAGTCCTTAGCCAGCCCCTCCTGTCCCCAGATGTCCCAGCATCTCCCCAAGGCATTTCTGTAGTCACTTTTGCCATCCCTTCCCTCCCTGTGTGCTCACTGAAGAGCTGGGCATGGCGACCCTTGCAGGTCCCTTCCAAATCAGGATGTTCTGTCTCTGGGATCCTGCTTCTCTCCCAGAGGAATCTGCAGCTTGCTATTCTCCAAGACAGGACCATGAGCTAGGTGGCTCCAGGAGGATTGTCCTTGCTGAGGTCTCCCCCCTGGAAAGCTGGGACCCCCCCAGCTCTGTGTTCACCCACCCAGCTTTGCCCTTCATCTCACACCTGCAGCACCTTTCTGCAGATCCCACAAGCCCAGGCTTGGTTCAGTGGCAGCCATCTGAAACATTCCTGCGAAGAACATTTCTCTATTCCTCTCTTTGTACCTTCCCCTTTTTTTTTTTTCTCCTTATTTTTATTTTTTCCCCCATTTCTGTCACTTCCCAGGTGACCTCTCACGTGCCTTCGTGGCCTTTACTCCAACTCATCATTTCACATGAGCTACTGATACATCAAGTGCCACCATGGATTAGCTTCTGCTCTCAGCTTTTCACAGCACTTAGGGACAAACAGGTTCATTCTTTGTCCTGTGCTGCTCTTCACACTCTGAAGGTCCTTTCTACACACAAGGCCATTTCAGGGTTTTCCCTGCAGTCTTCTTCAGGGAGAAATAAACACATTTTTCTTACCTGCTTCTCACTCCCTCTGTGGCACAGAAATGAAAGGCATTCAAAGGCAAGACCAAGCTACAGTTTTGTAAGTATGTTTTGAAATAGTTTAAAATCAATATAAATATGATATTATAATTTAGAATGTTACCTTTAAATGCAGATTGTTCAGACCTGTCAGCTTCACAAAGGAATAAACAACAGATAACCTGAAATAAAGAATAAGCATGAAATTCAATGAGTCTGAGTAGCTTAAGATCTCAAGATCTTTATTTCAATACTTGGATTACCTTGTCTCAAGATCATTATTATTTTAAGTACTTCAGTCTTAAGAAACCTAGGAACTTAAGTCTTAAGAATAGGAACTTATTTTCCCCACTTATTGTGCTTTACTTCACATGATGGACCACCAGCTGTAAATGGGAATTTAGTGCCAGGGAACCAGACTGAAGTAAATCTGAAGTAAAAGTTCTTCAATGTGCATAATGTTGTTCTTGAATTTGCATTTCAGGGTAAAAAAAAATTAAATAATCAGAGAGACCATGCCTTTGAAATTGTTAATCATGAGAGAGAAGTTGCAAACCTGCATTTGTATGGATTCCTGTGAAGGGAACAAAAGAAATCAGAGCCATTATTTTAAGGATTAATCAAATGAAGAAGGCTCTGTTAATATTCTGGTTCTCCCTGAAAGACACAAAGGAAGAGAAATCCAGAGCAGTGAAGGATCTGATAACACGGCTGACAGTGTCTCTTTCCAAAAAAAATTTCTGATATGACCCAAGAAAAAACTCTGACTTCTGAGAGTTTTATTACATTTTATAAACTTCTCATCTTTGCTACTGAAACCACTAGACTACTTACTGTGTTAAAAATAAAGTGATCATTGCAGTGAGTTCACCTTCAAATCATCTCATATTTCTTCTATAGTGCCTTTACATTTATGAGTTACAGCATATTGATTTCACCCTTCCCTTGCACTGAGTTTGACTCTCCCTTAATAGACAAAATGACTATTTGCTTTCTATAAATCCTACTATTTGTATTTCTTTTCTTCTCTGAGCTGTAATCTGTGACTTACAATAGGCCACTGCTCAGTGAAATGATGAGGTGCTAGCTCAGCCTTAATATTGTTCAGACAACAAAAAAAGCCCAAGTGCCAGCCTCTCGTTACCAGAGCTTTTCTCACTGGTGTCCTTTAAATTATCGGACTTCCCAAGCAGCAGAACAGAGCTTTGTGTTCACCTGAGAGCTGCTCAGGTAATTATCTCGTGGCACATTTGATCCCCTCACAAAGCTCAGCGTTGGCTCCTGCTCCTTGCTCCATTCTCTGCAGCTCCAATTCCGCACTCCAATTCTGCACTCCAATTCCGTATTCCAGTTCCTCATTCCAGTTCCTCACTCCCGTTCCTCACTCCAGTTCCTCACTCCAATCCCTCACTCCCATCCCTCGCTCCAATCCCTCGCTCCAATCCCTCGCTCCCGTTCCTCACTCCAGTTCCTCACTCCCGTCCCTCAGTCCCGTTCCTCCCTCCAATTCCTCACTCCAATCCCTCCCTCCAGTTCCTCACTCCCATCCCTCAGTCCCGTTCCTCACTCCAATTCCTCACTCCAATCCCTCACTCCAGTTCCTCACTCCAATCCCTCACTCCAGTTCCTCACTCCAGTTCCTCACTCCAATCCCTCACGCCAATCCCTCACTCCCATTCCTCACTCCAGTTCCTCACTCCAATCCCTCACTCCCGTTCCTCACTCCAATCCCTCACTCCCGTCCCTCACTCCCGTCCCTCACTCCCCTGCTGCAGTGCCCTGACTCTCCCTGAATTCCCCAGGGCTCTGCATCCCTCCCTCCCTGCCAGGACAGACCCCCCAGTGCTGGGCTGCCTTTGCACCCCCTCCAGCCATCCCTTTTCTCCCCCCAGGCTCTCCCTGGCTCTCTGAGGCGCTGCAGCTCTCTGAGCTGTGACCTGAGGGTTCAGTGCCAGCTCCATTTCCTGCAGGTGACAAGAGGACGTGGTCCCTACATTTCCTACACATGTCACCAGCTCATCTGTCCCCTGGGCCTGGCTGCTCCCTGCCTTCCTGTTCCCTGCCAAAAGCTTTTGTCACATTTCTAGCAGCAGGGTGGAACTTTGACCATATCCATTTTTCATTAAGGGATCAGGTGACCTGAGTCACTTTTCTTTTTCTACTCTTGTGCAGAAAGGAAAAAAAAAGAATTTCAGGCAGGATAGAAAGCACTGCACACCGTTGAGAGATATGGGTTGAAAGCAATAATATGAGACAGAACTGGATGTAATTAGCTCATTATTCTTTAAAACTGGGCTCTCTCCATGCTCACCTTAATGTTTAGCCCACTGGGAAGTGAACCAGAGTTAGGGCTTTTTTAAACTAACATGAAGTACATAAAGGTCAGCCCAAATTGAATTGTGAGGATTTGGCTCCTTTAGTAAGCTTGAAAAGAGGAAGGAAAACTCTGTTGATAGAACATATTTTTGTTTGCTTCCTTCTAAGCGTGCCATCCATCAAGAGTGACATTCAGAGAAAAAGAAAAACAAAACCTAATTAATGCAATTAATGCTTGTTATTCAATACCAAACTGTCCTGAGCAGGTCCTGCATCTTGCTTTGCCCAGGTTTCTCTTTTCTTCTGCAGAAATCTCATTTTTCTCCACTTATTGTCCTCTACCTTTGGTCAGCTTTGCTCTCCTTACAACTTCTACAGGCTTTTTTCAGAGACATTTCTTCACCAAGAGTGAAAACAATATCAGCACCTGCTTTGGAGAAAAACTTTTTTAACCCACTGAATAATGAACGCAAAGAGAAAGAGTGCTGAACTTCTGAAAAACATGGATCTCATAGGTTTTAATTTTTTTTTTCTCATGCTATACAGAATTAGTATATATGACATTCCTTGTCTTGTTTTCAAAAACAAATGTTTGGATGAAATGATAAATGCATCTGGAATCTGCATAAATATAATAAAGAAAAGATGATTATCACCTCTCACATCACTAAGATCTATTGGCACTTTTTCTAAAGTTGAAAGACTTAACCTAACTCATCAATAATTACTAATATTTCTGTAAGTTAGTAAAAATTGCACTTAACAATAGTAAAATTTTCATTTCAGTGGATTAAAATAGATTTTTTTGAAATACAGCATTGTGCCTCATGCATCAAACTCCAGAGGAGCACTCATCACAATGGCTGGTGGTGAAAAAAGTTGGTTTATAACAGACAATTTATTATACAAAACAGTACTGGGAAATCATGCTCTAGCAATTTTAATCAGGGGCTAGCAGGCCAAGAAGGCTGTAAATTAACCAAAGAACAGAGGAACTGAATGGAAAGCGCAGTTCCTGCATGTTCCAGGTGCTCAGCTGCCTCATTCTTAAACAATTTAAAGTTATGGCTGCTGTGGACCCCTCCAGTAAAGATTATTCCTTCTGATGCAGATTCCAAGGGATTTTCCAGATGCTCTCCAAACAGGAAAATGCTCTTTGCTGCAAGATGCAGCTGTTTGCTGCAGGAAAACTGTACTGCAGAATTGCTTCTGGTTTTGCTGCCCTGAGAATTCCTTGGGCTCCTTCCTTCCCTGGGAGTGGCTGTGGGGCAGGAAAGCAGCCCTGGCATGTGATGGAAATTCTGCACTTATTCCATTTAACCCCCAGCCTAAACCCACTTGCTATGAGACAAATTCCATTGGTGTGGTTGTGTTTGAGGGTCCCCAGGATGAGGGGCAAGATGAGAATCTTGACTCTATTTTTCAGAAGATTGATTTTATATAAATTATATAAATATTATATTATTATATTATATTATATTATATTATATTATATTATATTTGCTAGAATGTTATACTGAAAGAAATAGAGAATTGATACAGACAGAAAGCTAGAAAGGAATGGAATGAATAACAAACTCATGACTGCTTAGAGAGTTGACACAGCTGGACCATGGTTGCCCATTAAGTAGAAACAACTGACATGGATTAATCACAGATGCACCTGTTGGTAAACAACCTCCAGACCACATTGCACAGCCATCAGGTAGTTATTGTTTACATTTATTTTCTGAGGCTTCTCAGCTGGAATAGGAGAAAAATCCGAGCACGGGATTTTCATAAAAATATCATAGTAACACATTAGCTCTTAGGTGTGGGGTTAAGGAAACCTGTGGATGTGGGGAAGCATCCCAAGGAGAGGAAGGAGCTGGTTTGGGTGGAGGTGGAGGCAGGAGGAGGCCTGGCAGCATTGTTATCCAGCATACAGATGCAGCACGGCTGAACAGATCTCTCGGGCCCTTTAATCTGTTTTTTGATAGTGTCTGAAATAGATCAAGGCAAAACCATCCCTTTCCTCTCTGACAAAGAGAACTGACCGGCTTTCTCTGTGTTAAACATCCCCTCCTGCTCTGGAAACTGGGCTGAGGAATGTCACCTGCTTCCTGCCCTGCTCTGTGCTCAGCAGCAAGGGCTGACCTGGCAGAGCTGTGGGGCCAGCCCTGCCCTGCCCCACTCAAGGGCTGCAGGAACTGGGGCACGGCCCTCCTGAGCAGGGCAGATGGGATGGATCAAAGAAGCCACAGAGAAGCCCAAAAAGAGCTGCTGAGGAAGAAATATTTGTGCACCAGCTCACACGGCCTTTAAAACCAACCAGAGGAATGCTAACAAATGGTGCCAGTGGTGAAAGTTGATATTATGAAAATCAATGGAGAGCTGGTATGAAAAAACAGTGGTGGCTGGAGTACATTCATCAAAGTCCTTGCACGCCCAAGAACAGATAGTGCCATGGTGTATATTAAAGATGGACTAGGGCATAAAAATAGAGCAGCACAAGAAAAGAATCGATTTGGATCAAAATCACTCTCGAAAAGAATGATAAATAGTCATTGAGAGACTACAGGGATTCTTTCTGTGCAGTCCAAAAGGTTACCTTAACCAATGATTGATATCTTGATAGTATTTATTACACACAGGCACAAAACCCACCTGCAACTGTTTAATTTTCTCTCATTGGAGAGAAATGCTGCAGGCAGAAACAGGCACGTGTTCTGTGCTGAGAAAATTCTTGGATTCTTGAACAAAAAGTCACCAGACCCACACAGTGGAATATCACTGGAGTCAAAGGTTTGGTAACCAGGGAAGATATTAAATGAGGGACAGAAAAATAACATTGCTGATGATGGCACCCTGCTTGCTCATTTTAAATGTAATGAAGAGCAGAGAAAAGAGGGGCCATGATAACATCTCCAGTTTCAAAAGGGCACAAGAAAAGATAAGGAAATATTCTTTCAGTTTATTTGGTCTCTCTTTTCCTGCACTCACAGGTTCAATCCCTAAACTGCTTGAAACAAAGCTTTTGGAGAATGTAAAGCACAGCATGACCTATAATGAGGGAGCAGACCTGTTATCCCAATGCTTTCTCTGGTTCTTCCCCCCATTTTATGATCCCTGGCAGATTTGTATGCCCCTGCCATATGCATGCACAGGTATTCACTTTAGTACCTAAAAATAATTCCTGTTGCACCCATTGACTTACGGATGCTAAATCCAAAACCTGAAACAGCTTAAAATTCATCAAGTTAAGAGCAGTAGCAGTGATACAGGGCATAAATCCATATTTTGACATCCTGGAGACACCGTTAAGCTTTTTGTTATCTTATTAAATTGTATCAGGCTTGCCTTGCAAAGAGTACAACCAGGATTGATAAATGCTTGGCTTCAGCTACACTCTCCCATTTATTTTCACTCTGTCAGACTTAATCCATAACTGCTGCTCAAAGGCAATGGGCAGGAGATGAGGGTGCATCTTGACTCAGCTGGTAGCTGGCTACTGGCAGCCAAAAGCTACAAGAATTTGTTATTGGTATTATTATTATTCAGACTGCATCTTGACACCATTTATTTCCACTTGTTTTTATAATCTATTCCTGAGGATAAACAATTTATAATCACATTATTTAATTAGTTTTTATTTAGTGTCAATTTGCTTAATCTTATTGACCAGAAAGCATGGATTATTATGGAAAGAGAAAAAAAACCCCAACCCTTAAAACAAACCCCAGCCACAGCATCTGAAAAATACATGGGACACATAAATGGAAAACTCTGATTGCTGGAGTTAATACAAAAGTCATCTTTTACTCAAGCTGAAAGTCATACAGATATTCCTACCCCATGACCATGGACAAGTTTGATTTATTCTGAATATTTTAAGTGATGGAGGGGGTCTCACACTGGGTTTCACCTCAGATCAGTCTTTGACTGGAAATTTCTTCATTTCTATCTGATATTTAATGCTAGGGACAGGAACAAATAAAGAAAGCTCATTTCCTCATGACATGTTCACCACCCCAAAAAATGCATTTTCCTTTGTCTAAGGTCTCATTTTGGATCTGAAAATGGCTGAAAAATTACATCCAAACACACTTCCTTCAGTGAGCTGCCAGGCAGATGTAAATAAAACAACCAAACATGGATTTTGAGCATCGGTTCTTCCCAGACAGCAGTGATATAAACTCCCTGTCACTGGAGAGCTTTTAGATTAGATTAGACCAGTCTCTTGATAAGCAACTCAAAATCAGTGGCAGCCAGAGAGAATCCCCTTTGGAAGCTCAGCTGTAGAGGAGAGGGGAGGAGAGCTGTGAGAGCCAAGAGCTTCCACTTTCTCATCAAAATCACACCAAGGCATCCAAGCAGGAGGCAGAAAGAGAATCTGGCCTGCCTGAGAGAAAGCAAGGTGTGTTCTGAGAATATTCAGCCAGTTCCTGAATGATTCATGGCTAGGAAAACAAAAGAAATCAAACCAGACAGAATTTGTCAGTTTACTTCCAAATTATTTCTGTCAGTGGATTGCTCTAACTCTGTCAGCACTGAATGTGGCACAAGTGCTGTGCTCAAGCTTCAAAGTAAATATTTAAAAACTTTATTCAAAGCAGAAAGATTGCTGATTCTAACAGACTTAGCACTGCTTTGGTGGTGAGGGATGAGTTGGACTGACTTGCTGTGCCTCTGCAGGAAAACACCCATGGAGGAAAGAACTTTGAAAACAAAGGGTAAAGGGGAAAAAGAATGATTAACACAGACTACAGAGGGATAGAATCCATTATTATTATTAATAACAATAAATTATTATTATTGTTATCATCATCATCATCACTGAGTAGTACAGAAACAAAATGTCCCTGCAGATCATGCTGAGGGTTTGTGTCATCCAGGCAGGTCTGTCACCAGACTGGGATGAGCTGCACTGCTGGAGTCCCCATGGATAATTGTGTGTGACCACTTCTGTTCCAAAACCTCTGTACTGGGACTTTAAACCAGGTAATAAAAGTCCATGATAATACCTGGCAGGGACACTTGATAGCAACGTTTTAAATTTTATGAGAAATTCCCATTTTCATAGAGAATGCAGTCACAGTTGCCATCCAAGCTTTGCTTTTTTAGGGAACCTGACAGCTTTTATAGTCCTGAAAAGTTCTAAAGGTCAGCTGCTCTCCTGTCCCTCACCCCTAATTTGGGCAAAGATCTGATGAGGCTGTTTTCCACTGTTCTGTACTGAGCTTTGCATGGGCTGGGACAGCTCAGCACTCTGTCAGCTCTGCCACCTGTATTTGCTCCTTTTAGGTAACACAAGATCAATGGCTCTAATATAACATTTTATCTTATTCCTGCTTTTAACACGTCTTGCTGCAAAAGTGCTCCATGGGGGGGAACTGTGTCACTGTGGCTGGATCATAATTTTCCACCTGCTGCACTGCAAGGGGAGGAACACTCAACGCCACAGAGCCCATTGCACTGTTTCAGCAGGTTTATTTATTCATAGGGCTTGTTTATTACCTAGACATGTTAAAAGTGGAAATAAAACAAAATAAGTCTTTCTGGATGCTCCTATTCATCATCAGAATCCGTCTGAATTGAAAAGATGCCACTGAATCAAGAAACTATTTCCTTTATCCCTCGAGTTTTTGAGAAAATCTTATTAACAGAATCTCAATCACTCCCTTGATTTGGGATATAAAAAAAACCTATGCTGATTCCTTAGCAATTTGAATTAATCAAATACAGTGTATTGTGCATATGCAGATAGCTTCCTTCACCTGCAAGCTGCCAAAAGGTCTCAGAGTTTTCTATAAAAGTGATGCTTAATCTGCTCCAAACTGCCAGTGCTGTGTTTTATACCAGTTTCCACAACAAAATGAACAGAGTGATGCACCCCCTTGTCACCCTTTGTCACCTGTGAGGGGGCTGCTGGTGGCTGTCACTCACCACACAGCTCCTGCAAACAAAAAGCCGTGCACAGGAACAAGCTCCAGCTGAAGAAGATGTTTGTACTTTTTCACAGTCTTTGTTAAAATGTTCTGCCTGTGAGTACCAGCCAGGAGGGATCCAGCACCAGCAGGGCTGACAAAGTCCATGCCTGGTTCAGATTTCAGCAAAAACCCCACGTGTTCCTTATCTTCACTTAAATAAGGCATTCAACCGTGTTGATTTAGGAGCAGTTTTGACCTGCTTAAATTACCCTCTCTCTAACCAGCTGATACTTAAGCTACAAATTACCCTGGGGGCAGAAGAGCAGTCGTGATCCCGAGGATTTGTTGTGCAAAAGGCTGAATGACCCACTTACACAGACAGAAAAAAATGGAGACAAAACTGAAGGAATTCTGTTGCGTGTCAGGAATATTGACCCCCACAAAACACAGTTCTCCTCCTCACACTTACTTTTCCATCAGCATAGTTATAGGAGAACCATTCTGAGGACTTCACCAATTGATAACCACTCTTTAATTCCATTTCAGAAGTTGGTGACACACCAGGGAAATGGAGCAGAGGATGAAGGAGTGGCAGCTCCGAGCTGGGAGCAGTGCAGCAATGGGAAGATCCATTCCCTGTCTGTGCTCATTTGTTGAGACAGAATGGTGAAGAGTCCAAAACTTTAAGTATTCACATTCATTACCAGGCAAAAGAAGGGGGAAAATAATTTTCTCTTTACTTCTTTTGATTTCAGGAGTGATTAGGTTCACTTGCATCTCTTAAATTACTCAGTAAGTGTTCTATCTCTCTCCTTACAATAAAAAGGATAATATATTTCATTGTAGCATTTTCACTCAAACAGATTGGGATCATAAAGAACAAGGAAGAGGGGGGCAAGGTGGTATTCTGAGGGCATTAGGATGTTTTAAGGGTTGTTTCACTTTCTGTCTAAAAGCTCTCCATCACCCCTCTTCACAACCTGTAAATAAAAGAGCTGTTTCTCCTGAAAAACAGCATTAGTGGTCATTTTAAGGATTTTTTTTTTTTCAGGATCTCTGCTGAGCTACTGCACACAATTCATCAGGACATTCTTCAGTAGCATCAGCCTGAGTTAAATCTCACTGCAGACCCCAGCATTTTGTCACAACGTAAAATGAATTATCATGGCAACAATGATTTGGAAGGTTCAAAGTATAAATTTTACTTCCAAGGAGCCATTTTATCCTGCCATCAATTCATCACCCATTTCCCTGACTCAGGTGCCAAGCCTAGAAAAGCAGTGTGTAATTTGGAATAGATCAATAACCATCGTCCCTGTTATTAATATCAGAAATTAGTATTATTGTGGGCATAAGGGCAATATCTGAGCCTCAAGGATGCCCCCACTCAGCTGTCAGCACTGCCAATCAAGGGTGGCATCCAAAATTCCAAATTACATCAGATTAAATGGGCCCTCACATTGCAGCACTGTCGTTTTTAAAGTTATGCAACTGCACCAATTTTACAGTGCATGGTAAAGGTCAACAGATAAAATATTTGGAACTTTTACTCATGAATATATTTAATTTGCTCCTGCGAGTGATTTCGATTACATTTCACAAAATACATAGCTGCTCCTGGTTTTGCAATTAAAGATTTCTAATAATGCAGTCGAACCTTCTTAATCATTGCTCATTCTAGCATAAAGCAAAGCTTGCTGTGTTTAAAGAGAACCAAGTCATCTTAGCAGCGTCCCTTTTTGTTCCTTTTTATTTTATGAGATTAGAATACTTAATAACCTTTGCCATATCTGGCTGCAGCGCAAGTGTGAAGAAGAGTAAAACTCACACAGTGGATTATATGGCTGGGACAAAACTCACCTCTGTAATTAGGTTTGGTTCTGTTGCTTAGGTTTGCAGAAAAAGTCAAAATTAATGGTTCTTTGCCTAAGATTCCCCTGCAGAGTCACATACAGTAATTAAGCATGCTCACAGACAGACATATCATAAGAATATTTGCCAAAACCATTGATTTTTTTTTCCTTGCTAAGACCCCATCATTTTTGAGGAAAACAAATAGAAATACTCCGTGCCTAAACAGTCATCATTTTAATTGCCAATAATGAAGACACTAAAATAGTCTTGGAACACTCACAGATCCTGACACTCATTCTTATACGAACTCAAACTGGTCTCAGATATTTAAAGTCCAGAGCTGGTGCTGCAGAACAGCCTTGGGGCTGACCAGAGAGAATTTACAGACCCCCCCCAAATCCCCAAAATTGAGCACAGAGTTCCTTTAAAGAGAAGCTTCATTTTCATTAAAAAGAAAAATGTGTTCAGGCAAGTTGATGGAGAAATGAACCAATTTGAATGTATTGAAGTTCCTCGCCATGCTACAGTGCTTTTTAAATGGTGTCTAAACAGTTGGTCACAGATTTATTTATGTTTCCGTGTAAAGAAAGAAAATATTGTCATTTCCTATATGGGAAACAGTTTCCCTAATTATTTGGCTCCTTCTTCTACTACATAAACAGCAATTTGTACCCCTCTCCTTCAACTGGCTGCAATTAACAGCTACATTGCAATAAGCAGATTATGTTAATTAAAAACTCAAAACTATGTAAACAATGGGAAAGCTGACTAGCCATTTTCTATTTTTGCCAACTGGGAGGAACACAAGAGAAATTAGCACCAAGCTTAATTTTGCTGTTTATAATTCTCCTTATTTGTAACAAATTACAGCATTTTAAAAGTATTTTTCAACAATTAACTGTACTTCTCCACACTATTTGAACCACATTCCACTTGACAAGTTTACATCTGTACAAACTGGGAGGGGAAAATAGTGAAAAAAAAAAAATCTAAAAAGGTGTTAGGGGAACAGATTTGCACACATCATCACCAAAGTGGAATATTAAATACAAGTTTCCTACCATGCCTGAGCCACACTCTCAAAAAGTCATAGCTAAGGACAAAAGTGTAACTTAGTTCTGCTTCTCTGGCAAAAATGAGCAAACTCCAGGAATAAACATTACCCAGCTGACGCCAGTAAATTGTGAATTTTTCCCTTGTTGCCGCAGTTTCGCAGAATTTCGGGTTTGTCCTTCCCTTTCCAGACCAGGATTGCTTAAGGACAATGGGAGTCAAAGGTGGAACTGTGAAATATTTGTGTTCCCAGTGCTCCTTTCTGACCATGGAATTGTATTCAATGGACAACTCTTGGACTTTGATGATCCTTGTAGATCCCTTCCAACTCAGGATGTTCTAGGACATCTCTCCTTACCCCACACTGGGAGGATGCCACCACCAAGGGAAACAGAACAGAGAGGCTGTGCAAAGAGAGATTTATTGACTGGGAACTTGCCCTTGACCAGACTTTGGGGGAAAAAGAACAAAAAAAAAGGGCTGTAGCCCTGCTTCGATTTCATGGAGGAAATACTCCACGTGCATGAGCGAGAGAGCTCATTTCCTTCTCCTGGTCTGCATGGCTGGAGATTCCACATTGACCACAAAGAGGAGAGCACCAGGGTGGGGAATGGTCATGGCTTCAGCTGAGATGTTGGACTGTTTCCAGATTTTTGGTTTGTTTGTTTTTTTTTTTCAAAGACTGGGTAGAGAAAGAAGATGACAGCACACAGAAAAGCTGGGACCAGAATTTCAGAGTGGCCGATCTAAAAATGCCAGTTCAGTGCGTGGTTTCAATTACAGCCCTGAACCAAGCTGCTTTAGAAAATGGGAATGGTCTCAGAGGATGTGAAAGTTGCTGATGGATGCATTATTCACAGCCCCTTAGGAGGCCACAAATGCTCAGTGCACAGCAACACACAGCAGCAGCAGGGGAAGCTGTGGAGGGCAGGCATTTAGAAGCACTCTCCACATCGTTAGAGTCTGCACCTCCTGTCCTCCAGTAGTTTACAGAGAGGGAGAGTACTGGGGAGTTTCATGTATATTATGTTAGAAAAGACATTTCCTGTGTTTTAAGGGCAGCTCTGATTTCCCATCTCTGCTCCCTGCAGAGCTCACGGCCGGTGGGAGGGCTACTCGAAATAAAAGTGCTGTTGATCATTTCACTTTTTGTGTTTTCACTGTTTTCCTTTTGGAGACATGAACTTTAAATGAGCTGCTGTAAAAGCTTCTTGGGGTCAAAATAGAGGAAATCACATCCACCACAGAGACAGGCACTGCAAAAAACCCTAATATGACCATTATGTTCAACTCAGCAGTCTTTTCCTGTTGGTAGGGTTTCAATACAAGCTTAGCATCAAGCCAGGCTGTCAACACCAATGAAATCTATTTCTGTGACATTGAAAGAGCTCCTGACAAAAGTCAATCAGTTTAGGGAACGTGTTTTGTTGATTTTTTGATTTTTTTTTAATAGCACCTGAAAACAAGACAGGAGAAGAGTTGGGTTTTAACAGAATTGCTGCTTTTTCTTAGTTCCAAAGAGGTGAGGAATATGTACTAAGTAGACCCATTTATTCTACAAGCAGCACATGTAGTGTTTGATGGTAACAGCTGCATTTCAGTCTGGCCATTTTCACAGAGTCTTGTTTCTTAGCAGAGTTAACCCTTTTGCCTTTTCAGAATAAATGTCTTTTATTCTGGAATTACTGGAAGGACTTAGATCTTGTTGTGACTCTGTTTCTGGGTCAATACAGAGCAGCCCTCGGGCTCCTGGGTTAAACAACTTCAGTTTTCATACTATAGAAGGAAGAGTAATCCAGATCCTGTCACTGAGTCCGGGACTTGAGGCCACAGCTCTTTTCAAGCTCAATAAGAATTCACTTTCTGAAGTCTCTTCACCTCAGAATAGGATGATGATGATGATGATGATGATATAATGATGACCATTAATATTACTAAGAATCTGTGCATAAAGCCAAATGGTAGACCATGGCAATATTGCAGTGTCAGACAACAACTGTGATGGGGATTTTTTGTTTTCTTATTAAAACACAGCACAGGGAATTATATTGAAATATCTTAAAAGGTGATTTCAGAGTGAGGCAGGTAAAGTTAGAGACAAAATAACACTGTCCATATTTCATTGTCTCTGTGCATGGGAGTTTTTGCTGCGTTAAATCATCTTCCATTGCTCTTCCTTTTGGTCTCCTGACTCTGTGTCCAGAGTGAGATTCCTGCCCAGCTGAAACCCAGCCAGCAGCTCCTGCTGCCCAGCCCCTGAGACACCTCAGAGCATTCCAGGGGCTCCTCAGGGAGTGCAATGGGATTTCCCATTTGTGAGAAAGATCTCTTTGTTTTTATGATTTGGGGTAAGGAAGGGCTGGCAGAGAACCACAACCATGGCTGTTTCCCTGCCACTCCTATCCCCTGCCCCACCAGGGGTGATGAAGAAATCCAGGGAGATTTTCAAAGCTCACCTTCAATGTGACAGCCCTGAGTGACCAGAATTTTGAGCTGACAAGGACATAAACTCTTGTAAGTGAAGTGTGTTATTGATTTGTATGCAGCTACAGTGCAGAGATCAGGGGAAGTTCAAGGCTATACACTGTCGTTAAATTCCTCTCAGATTAGGGAAAAAAAAATCTAATTACTTTCATTGAGGTACACAAAATGAAAAATCTATTTTAGTATTTTGAATTTAAAATTGATCAATTCCTTTGTGCCATTTACCTCTTGAACTGATGGAGGCTTTGATACATTGTGTAAAGAACAATTATATTTTAGAACAAATTAAAAGCAAACATACTGTTTGTAAAACTGAACCTCGGATGTTCTCTTCTTGTGGGTATTTTAAAACAAATAAAATCAGGATCATGACTCAAAAGGATGCACAAGAAAAAAAAAAAAAGTATTTAAAATGCTCTCATTACTTTTAATACTGATGACCCAGGAGTGATTCACCCTCAGAGGAATCATCCCTCGTTTTATCTTCAGTAATTTTCAGGCTGAGTCCAAGGTTCTCTGCAGCCCTAGGAAGGCCTGAATATTCTGATGGTTCATTTTTGCTCTGCTCATTGGTATTAGTATTTCATCCACCACTTGCCTTACAATCAATGCTTTAAAAAATATGCATTCCAAGAAGTTCATAGAAATGAACTCATTCCACTCGATTTTCAGAGTCTTAGGCCCATTTAAAATAATCTCATCTGCTCGATACAAATAAGCCTTGTTTAGCCCTTCCCTTCCCCCAGCTTGATTCAGCTTTTCCCCATTGTTGTGGCAGACCTTTCAGAGGGTGTTTGATCAGAAATCCTTCCTGCCTGATGTCCTGTGCCAGTGACTGACAGGAGTCCTTTGTGAGCAAGCATTTAAGTAATGATGTAGGGACTCGTTAGGGAGCTGCTGTGTCAAGAAGAGAAATGAACAATAAATTGGAATAAAATGGAATTGCATTTGAAACGTGGCTGGAGGATTTTGCATTTGTGAGGACAAAGGACATTTGACAATCTGAGTCATCTTGCAGCTTTGCCTGCAGCAAATGTCAAATTAGTTCTTAATGCTACAGGCAAAGGGATTGAGTCACAGCATTGCTTAAAGTTAAGAGGCTCATCAGTAAATCACTGGCAATATTAACAATTATGAGCTACGCATTAATATGGCAAAAACCACTCTGAATATTATGCTTACAACAGAAAGCCAAGAGGTGAACATAATTTTGCTTCCAGATCTCTGTGCTTTCTCCCAGTAACTACAGCTTTAAATTGGAGTAGGCAGAGCAAAAAGAAGAGAATAGAGTCAAGATTTTCTAAACAACATATCCTCACAACCATGCCATAGGAAGAAAATCAAGCCCTAAATGTGGATTTAGCAAAGCATAAAAGTGAGGTGAGGAAGAGAAGTGCTTACCTGCATATAAATTCAAGGTTCATGGGCTTGTCTGTCATCCCTAAAGTTACACCCAGCAGGGTCCTGCAGTGTCCTCCCTTCTCCCAGGCACCTCTGGCTCCATCCCTTCCCTGCAGCAGCTGCAAGAGGTGCAAAACTTGGCTCAGGTAACTCAGGGAGGTCGTGTCCATGCTGGGGATGGGGAAGGGCTGTGTCACACCCACCAATTCCAGTCCACTCTAGGAGAAAAACATCAGTTTTCTGTTATTTGTGTAGGAGAACGATATTGCGTCTCCAATTCCCTCACACGCGCAAGGAACGCTCAGAGTGTTGCACTGTTCTGATGCCAGAGATCCTGAAGTTGTTTCACAAAGCTCAATCCCTTTGGGGGATTTGGGTCAGAGGGTGCCCTGGTGTTAGAAAGGCTCACAGAGAATCACTGCATTTGAGCTGTTTTGAAAAATACAGTGTATTTCCAGGCCAGCACTTTCACAATCCTTTCAAGCATCATTTTTATAGAGTGGCTTTAATGACAAGGAAAGCACGCCCATGTTTTATTTGTAACATTGAAGATAAGACTGAACTTAGGATGATCAGTGTAATTCCACCCCTTTGAAAATCCCCGTGGGTCTGGCTCGATATTCTCCACGACATTAGGAGGAATCCATTGTGCCAGGCTCTCCACCACTTTTCAAAGACACAACCGCACAATTCTACCATTTTGTGGCATGAAAGGGGTCAGAGGGGAAGAGAATTAGAGATGTTGTGGGAATGGCCTGAGGCAGGGCTGCATTGACAGCTGATAATGCCACTCCAGGACAGCTTTCCTCTCAAGCTGCACGGGTCTCTCCCGCAGCAGGCTCTGCCCTTTCAAGTGCTTGCACACTCTAATGAAGTCCCGTTGCACTGACAAAAGAAGGATGATGAGTACATTCACCACCTGAAGAGTCTCTTAAAAGCGACACCAGAGAAAGAAATTTCCCCAGCTCTGCAAACACTGCGCTAATGAAACTTCGAGTGGGATTGGTTGGTCAAAATTCATCACAAAAAAAAACCCCAAAACCCTGAAAGCCAAAACCATAAAAACTCAGAAACAAGCAGAGAAATTAATTATGATGGGGAATTCCACTGATGCATATTTTTACAGGACTATTTTCTGTACCCCAGCTTCTATATTTCTACCTTTCTACTCACCAAATTCTTTGCCTGGCGCACAAAAATATGATCAAAGGGGGTTACTGATAAGGCTTTTGTTGGTTTGGTTTTGTTTTTCTTGGGATTTTTGTTTCTTTTGTTTATTTCTCTGTGAGAATACTTATCTACTTCCAGCAAAATCTCTAGCAAGTTCTGATAAAATAGGTCATTGTATAGAAAACAATTTCCTTCTCTTCTTTAGAAAAAGACAAATAGGTTTAAGATACTGATTTCTAATACCAACATCAATGCTCAAAACCACCTGCCACCTTCCTCCTGTGCTGGCAAAGACCTCAAATTCAAACCACAGCCAGGAATTTTATCTTTCTTGTTGTCTTTTCCAAAAGAACCCCAAAGAACACAGGCGGTGCTGGTAACTCGACCTGCAAGAGCTAACAAGGACATAAAAGCCAAACTCCAGGCACATGTGAAATAAAGAATATCAGCAACAACACTGAGACAAATCCCTAGAGAAAGGGAAGTGTGGATGTAATTTTCTCAACATCTCTTTTTTTATGCTTGCAAGTGGAAGATTCGCTTTTTCTCTGATTTTTTTTTTTTTTTAATGTGGATTAATAAGCAAGGGACCTTCTGCATGTAGGACCAAGTTAAGCACCAGAGAGGAACTCAGAAGAAAAACCAGCTGAACAAACAAATAATAAAAGAAATCAAAACAGAAAAAGAGTAATTAAAATAATTCGTTTCTCTTGTACTAAGAGCCCTGAGGAAAGGAATCAAGCTTTATACACTAGCTTGATGTAGGGCCTTTTCTCTTTCCAGGGAAAATATCAATGAAAAACATCCTGAGGGACAAAAAAATGGATGATCTGAGTTTAATGAAGGTTGACAACGACTATTATTGATGTCCTTATCCCAAATGACAAGAGGTTTAGGAGACTTTTATAACATATTGACGCTGTACTGGTTCAAATGCTTTTTTTTTTTTTTTTCTTTTTTTAAGTTAATGCAGTGTCTGCTCCAGGGGTAGTGTTGGAAAAGTTGATGTGCAGAATGACATTTGTCACCCTTTGTTCCCCTGCTAAGAGCACTTTCTTCCTGTTAAAGATCTCTCAAACTGAGTAACAGCTGCATTAACACAAATTATTCTTTGCACAACAATTTAAATTTCAAGAAGAAAAACAAAAGCAAATCTCAAGTGGCAGAAAAATGTTTCAAAATTACATTCTGCCCTACCATCCTCCTACCTGTTTGCTTTTACAAGAATGTGAATTCAGATGCTGGAATTAAAGAAAAATGAGAAGTGGGGTATTTCCACACCAACATGATGGAGAGTGTGTAATGATAAAAAATATTCTTCCAAACACGTCATCAATTTATGTTGTACAAATTCACTAAACACTTACAAGGAAGATAAGAAATGGGGGAAAACCAAACATTTTCATCTGCAGCACTGTGTCCTCAAGTTGTCATCTCACAAAAAAAACCCAAATAAAAGCTAAAAAAGTTGACTCACATGAAATCCCCACACACTGCCCCTGCAATCCTCTCCAAAAAATATGCAAGAATTTGTGTGTTCCTTATAAAACACTTGCCATATGTAAAAACTGCTGAACTGTAACTGCAGTCTCTCACTCTGAAATTTTGTGTTTTCTGACATCAGATTTATTAAAAACCATTTTGAAATATCTCTAAATTCTCCAGATGTCAGGCCTTTAAACTAAATGCTCAAAACACAAGGTCAAGCTTTTTATCTACAAGTGGACACGCTGCAAATGTTTTCTTGAAAGGGGAATAATCACACAATTCCTGAAGCTTTAACATAAGTGAGGCAAACCTGAACTGTACAGCCAGGTAACGCTGTACATGTGCAACATACTCATAAGTCATTAGCACTATCTGAAAGTAGAAGCTCTCCAACTCATTAGTATTAAAGCCTGGAAAATGAGACTTTATTAAACAAATTTATCTTTGCATAAACCAAATTCTGCCTCTGCACTGCCTGTGACAGGCAGCTTCAATCATCTTTAAGACACAAAGTCCTCCCTCATTCTATTTTTCATTTTAATAACAAAATTGTTGCTACAAAGGAAACAAACTCTAATGAAGAAAAGAAATAAGAGTGTAATAAAATTAGTTTTTTTGCTTTTACAGTACATTTTTGGTCAATACCAAGACCTACACTTGTATAGAAGACCAGAATATTATGATTTATTTTAAAGTGAAGGCTCATTAAGATAAAAATGTGCAGATCAGAAACTGTCTGCATGACAAAACACTTTAACTTATGTACACCTCAAGTTGGATACCTTGCAAAAATAATTTCTTTCCATGTGAAAAGTTCTTTAGATATTTTCTTTGAAAGAGGACAGGACTCAAAATATGTCTGGGAATCTTGTGGCAGAGATACAACGTGGGAACCAGCTGCAAATACCCTCACTCTATTTATATGAGATGAAAACCACTTTAAAATAGAAACCCCAGACATTTGTTCTTATTGAACTTAGAACTTCGTGCTAAGTTTCCAGAGCCTGTTTGTCCTGAGATGAGATTCACCAGCCAGCAATGCCCTCTCCTGTTCCTGATGGCTGGGCTGAGATTCCTTCAGAAAACTGAAGAGCACGAAAAATGTGGAAATTACTTCAGGGAGCAAAGATCTCTATAGAACCTTTAGATAATCAAAACAAATTCCACTAATTCAAACAAAACCATCGCCTGTAAAACAAATTTTCTTCACTCTCCCAGACCATCATGACTAAACTCTGAAGAAAAGGAGTGCCCCTCAAATGAGGGAGAGAAGAGGAGGAAAGAAAATTAGCCAGGCAATAAATCTGTCTATTAATTTAGTACTTAATATATCCCAGCTTGACTTTAGGCTGTAAAAAGGTTGTCATTGATCCTTGTCTATTACATTTCACCTGTATTTTAAAGAGTGATGCTATTCCTATTTCCCAGCAAATCTGTGCCATGTTCAGGAGTGACTGTCCAGTTCAGCATCCCTTACCAAGTTTACAGCATGCTTAGGCAAGTAAACAAAAAAAACAATTGTCTGCAGTTCTTTATTTCCACTAAAGCTGTACAGAAACTGCAGTCAGTGTGGAAGTAGCCAAGAGTTAACAAGTTTACACCATGCTTAGGCAAGTAAACAAAAAAACAATTGTCTGATGCAGTTCTTTATTTCCACTAAAGCTGTACAGAAACTGCAGTCAGTGTGGAAGTAGCCAAGAGTTATGAACTGTCAACATGCTGATAGGAAAATAAACAATGTAAAAGTGGAGCCAGCATTTGAGTCTCACAGCATGGTACAGTGCTGTAATGGTTTAAATCATAAGCCAAATGATTGTTATTATAGAGATAGTGAATGTCATGCTTACAGAAAAATTGTGCATGTTAAAAATGACTGCCATTAAAAAGATAAGTCTCACAGGGGGAAGTGACCTCAAGCCAGTAAACAGACAAAATGTATTACAGCAAAAAAATGCACCAAAAAAAAGGGAAGTCTTGTCTAATTTCCAGACTCAGCTATCATTTATAATACCCTTTATTACCAGGAGAAAGCTGGAAGAGACAGATACAAGGGCAGTAGACTCAATTATTTATTTATTTTAAAGCAACAGAATCCCAGTTAGATTTAATAGCATGGGATGTAAAATATGCATATCTGAAAAGAGATCCTGGGTCTTTGTAGGCAAGCCTTGGTACCTATTCTGCACATAAACAACATTATTATATAAATATAAAATAAATAAAAAAAGAAAGCTAAGGCTGACCCACAGAAACTCAGAGAATCATTTTCCTCCACCATTAACACAGAGATGTGTTCCTCATCACAACAGAAAACTGCACAACCATCCTGCTTTTACACCCAGGGGAAAGCACCAGGAAAGGAATCTCCTGCAATCCACCATTTCAGTTTGCTGGCCAGAAACAGGAGAATCCCTCCATGGGACAAAATCCAAGCTTACTTTGCAGTGTTCTCCAAGAACATTTAAAAAAACCCTTAAAATCAGTTTTTTTGGGGTTTTTTGATTTTTTGTTTGTTTGTTTTTTGGTTTTGTTGGGGATTTTTTTTCAGTTATTGCTGATAGAGAATTTACAAATATTTTTAGAATTTTTTTCCATGCCTTATTCAGCATGCAACATGAGAAAAAGATGTTGTGAAGAATTTGCTGTGTACAGTGCATGGAAAGTGTCACTGATCTTGTGATCCCCATCTCCTTCCAGCCACAAATATGAATTTAGACACACCCAAGGCCTTAAGTTCTGATCTGGATTTTGAACACGCATTTATTTCTGTACTGTGCTATCAAACATTCTTGAGGACACTCTACCCAGTGTTTTAAACTCTCTCAGAATGGAAATCTCAGCTCCTACATTTCCTGATGAGAGCCAGCTTTGTTTCCAGCAGAGCTGATGCTCAGGCTGGATTTGCTGCCCTTACACAATGACTTTTCTGAGTTTCCAGGGTGCCACAATAGCAATAAGTCCCACTGAGACAGACAGACACTGCTGGAACAGAGAGCTGTGTGGCAGGAGGGGTCCCCATCCCCACCTGCACACCCCTTTGCCCTCACAGCAGCTCTGCACAGCCCTCAGCGCTCTCTCATTCCCAGATCTGCTCAGGACATTCAGATCTGCTCCTCCTCAGCCCTGGCATCACCCCAAGTGCCTCCCCAGAGGTGAGGAGAGCAGCAGAAAACACCCCTGAGTGCGCTGCAGAAATTTCTGTCTGTGCCTGTGCCCCTGACCCAGCAGAGACAGGCACTCCACTGCTGTTATCACCACTGCCATGCAAAATGAAAAACTGGGATTTTTCTATTTGGTTCTCTTTTCTTCATCTAAGGAAGGAGCATATCCTCCCCCTTGGGCATGCAGACAGGCTCAGGACTGATTGCCCATTCAAATTCGAGTGGGTTATCCACTGGAGCTGCAGCTTGCTCCCAGAATAAGGCTGCAGGGTGGAGGGGATTGTGTAAAAAAGTGCTCTTTATTCCTGGGAGAAGAAGTTCCTTGACTTCTAGCTATTTCAAAGACTCATTATTTACTGGCAATGAAATCCACTTGGAAACTAATATGTGAGAGAAATGCTCAGTATAGAGCAGGAGTTGAAGGGCAAAAATCATCTTTTTAAGTTATTCTCAAGGCAATCACTTCATATCTCATTTCATTATGCAGCATATTTTTCAGGTATTCATTTCAAGTGTATTTTTTAAAAGAAAACATCGAGCTCACTATATTTTGAGACTCCTAAAATACCATTATGCATTCGAAGGATTTTATGCTCAAGGCCAGTAGTCCCTCATTTCTGTTACATGTGAAACTAGATGAGAAAATAAGATTATCACTCTCAAAGCCCTTTAGGAGAAAACTGAGTTAACGTGACAATTCAAGTTCATGGAAGAAGATACTTGTGCAAAGTGTGCATGACTTATAAATTCATTTAACATTGACTTTGCAATTAAGTTTGCTTCCTTCCTCACAGATACTGCAGCAAGCTTGGGAATGTCGTGGGTAAATGAAGTAGCAATGAAGGAGGCTGAACTCATGCACTACCATTTAAATACCACTTTAAAAACACTTTTTGTGTTTTTCCAAAAGTGGTCAGATACTCCAGAAGTGCTCATCAAAAAGATATGAAAAACATTAAAAAAAAACCCAAAAATACAGCTGGGATTTTAATGTTCAGAGGGAAAATGGCAACAGCAGAAGGAAAGGAAAAGCAAAACTGCCCCAGTCTGGTTAGGGAGAGGTACATATCCAGCTCAGTTTGTTGTTACTGTGTCCTGGAGGGCAATTTCTATAACTCTGGTGGTATCTCAGGGCTGGTATATAATGCATTTAACAATGCTAATATGTTAATGCAATTTAATTTGCTCATTGCTGAAATGCCCTCTGAAAGACTTGCGACAGAAGCTCAGAGATGGATGTGGATGAAGTGTGAATAGAAATGTGGATGTGGAAGCACCAGAGAGCAGCAGAACAGACAAGAAAATAATGTTCTATACTGATAAGAGAGGAAATTACAGCCAGCAATAAAATGAAGAATGTGCTTCTTTTGCCAAAACCAGAAATCCTGCACTGTGACAGAACCACAGACCTGAGAAACACAATGGGATGGGAAACAGGATTCAACAGTTGACGTCTTGTGTCCTGAGCAAAATCAGTTTCCTTACAGATTTTGTCAACAAATCCCTGCTTCAGCTGGTGCAACTTGTCACATAAGTAGAAAAAGTAGAGCCTTGAACTTTCAGCTGCAATGAAAGGGTTGCAGAAGGAAGAGAAGTGATGTATGTGTCATTACTTCTCCAGCAAACACCCAGAGCTTTCGCTGAGAATTGGCCTTGTCAAAAGTTGTCATGAAACTACTTATCCAGGATGAATGAATAAACTGAAGACCAAGTGATAATTTTCATAAAGTATTAAGCTTAATTTCACCTTCATGTGGTGCCTTTATGTTTATATACCTATATTATAAATCATATTTAGGTGAGAAGAAGCAGACACCTTTGTGCAAGCCCCAGCCTCTTTTAGCTGAGGTGAAATCCCAACACTTTGAAAGAGCTTCCAGAAATAAGTAGCAATAGAAAAAAAGTAATAGTAAGAAAATCAGTCAAAGAGTAATAAACACTTGAAATAAGCAGAAATAAGTTTGGAGATCCTTAAGAGGAGAAGGTGCTCAGATGACTGCAGAAACCACCGAGCCAAGAGGGCTGAGACAGAGCTGGGCAGATTTACCCCCCAGCCTGATGCCTTGTGAAGGATGAGCTAGAGCAGAGGCTGGACAGAGTTAAAGAATAAAGCAGGGATTTATTAAAAGGATCTCCTCAATGGACCCACCTTGGGCAGCACAAGAGCCCAGCCAGGGCTGCACCCAAGATGAACCAAAATGGTCCCAAAATGCACGAGCGCTCATGGGGTCTCTCACTTTGACAAGTCCTTCTCCATTTGCATCTTGAAGTTAATTGTCCAATTACAGCTTTACGTTATGAAATCCCATCCTGCTTGTTTTTCTCTCTCCAGCCCATGCTGTTTGTGCTCTTGGGCTGAGATTTGGATCATTTGTCCTTGGTCCCCAGCTAGAGCAGGAATTGTTTTGTCTCCCTTCTGTGTGAAGAGGGCTCACCATCCCCTAATATGAAGTTCAGAACTACACACTAAAGCAGAACAGAATCTGAAAAATATAAAATCTAAAACTTGAAGCATCATTTCCCCCCCAGCCTGCTGCCCTCAGAGCCTCACACACAGGAGGGGAGCAGAGAGCAGGGCCAGGGCTTGGCACACCATTGCATGGCTCACCCAGTCACTGCCAGGCACTGAAACCCTGCTGCAGCCTCATCATCTCCTGATCATAACAAAACTCAGTACAACAGTAGTTCACATATGTGGCTGGCTTATTAACTGAGCTCAGTGGTTTAATCTGTGGAGTAAACAGCAAGGAGGAAATATTTTTGATCTTGACTTTGTTTATCAAAGTCCCTTATAAGGTCTTTTTCCCTATTTTTTTTTCTGTCACTGTCAAGGTGTGATGTAATAGATAAGAATGATTGATGATGTAAAGATCCTGCTGTTCAATTAAAAAAATGCAATGAATAATTAGAAAGAAGCAGAGGGGGAGGAACATTCTGGTGGGCATGGGATGCAAGCCTTGTCAAGAGCCACAAACTGCAGATCCCAAAGGCAGTCAATTCTGCAGTGGCCACACTGAGTGACAAATGCCAACTGCATCTAAACAAACCCTTTTTGCCACTACAAATGTCTCAAAGTAAAGACGGTTTGCAGTACTGAGACTGGAAGGGTTCATCATAACCCTCTGGAGACACAGCATTTAAAATCATTTTTTCTTCAAGTTTGGAAGCCTCCTACTCTTCATAATGTAATTGTAGCTTAATTTCGTGCAGCATCTCAGTTAAAGAGCGTGCAAAAGTGTAAAGCTTTGCCATCTGGTCTCTACAACACAGCTGCAGACAGAGAATATCACCACAAGGCACCAAAGGTTTTGCCAGAATTCAGATAAATGGAAGTTTAATAACTTTCCTTTGCAGTAGTCACTTTGTACCAAAATACTAAATTTCTATTTTGCACTTACAATGTGCTTTTGAGTCAGAGGAATTAAAAAAAATAATACAATTATATAAAGAGATCATTTCCTTCATTACTGAAATAAATCCTTCTTTGGGTAATGAGGGATTGAAGAGTGTACCAAATCAAGGACATTATTATGCTTAAACACAAATCTTTGCAAATCTAGCAAGATGCAGGGGTTTTGATTTCCAGAGAGACCCAAGCCAGGTCGTTTACTAGAAGAGCATATTTGGTATTTCGGATACCTGGCCATGAACAGCACAAGCAGAAGTTCTTACAGCAAGTTCTCCCCAAAGCCCTGATTCCAGGGAGGCATCCTCCGAGGATCCAGCGCTCTTAAGTCCTGCCTGTTGCACTCTTAGCTCCGTTTCTGAGCTCTGGGGTTAACTCAGTCTTAACACAGCACAGATTAACTTAAGTGCTCTGCACTAATGAGATCATAATGCTGGAAACTCTGACCTTGCCCTCCCTGACCCCGGAGCATCCTCAGACTCTGACAGCCTTTGAAAGACTTTAGCAAACATTACTAATTATAACTGCCTTTTTCTAGGTTTAAAAGCAGTGAAACACGGCTTTTAGCCTGACTGAGGCAATGCTGGAAGTCTCAGGAAGAGATCTCTCTTTTCTCAAGCACCAGAATTTTGATAAATGTAGAACCTCGTTATCTTGCAATAATACAAGAGAACTTACCATTACTAGATTACATATTCAAGTCTCACACAGAAAATTATTAGCTTCAGGTATAACTTTATCTTTTTAAAGCATTACAAAAAGCCCAGAAATAACAATTAATGAGCCTAGTCATCACTGCCTCAATATGCAGTTTCTGCAAACCTTACATACTTAGGCTGTCACCTGCACAGACCACTGATACAATATAAGAAATTGTCACCACAGAAATAATTTCCCAGGCACACCTTTCTAGTATGCGTATATGTAGACACACAGACACAAATATATTTCTATTAAAATCAGAAAAAATCTCCCTCATAGCAGAACCCCTCCCCTGGCCCTGAACTGTACAATTTAAGGGGTTTGGCAGCTGTGTCAGTGGAAGTGTGTGGGCTATTCAGCCACCAGCATAAGTGGCATCAAACAGAGCAGCCCCTTTCCACCTGATGCCACGTCCCAAAATAACAAAGCAGCACAGTGCCCTCACAGCCCAGCCCGAGGGGCTCTCACACAAACTTGTGGCACAGCTTCCTGACCAAATTCAACACTGCAGCCATACATCTGCCTTATCACACCCTAAACTTTCGCTTCAGAGGCACCAAGATCACACCCATAAATCTGTGCCTCCCACACGCCTTGCTCTGCTCAGCAACCTTGCTGAGAGGATTTATCTCCAAGCCCAACTGCTCAGGGCCACAAAAGCATTTCTGCTCAGTGAAGGGGTCTGACCCTCCCTGCAGGAGAGAAGTGCTACCAGCATGTGCACCAACAGAGCCTCTGAGTCTCCCCAAAATCTCCTAACGTTTCATTAAAAGCAAATTTATTTGTCTTGTCTTCGATTAAATTGAAGGCTATTGAGATAGGAGATGCATGCTCCTTCCTTAAATGACTGTGAGGAGTGAAGTGGGGCTGTATTTACAGGAATGAGAATACAAGTCTGAATTTCTCACACATTTTGTTTAAAAGTCGTGTTGGTGCACTCTCTCTCCCCCTCCACCCCCATCCCCCTGCCTTTCCCTTACATCTTTTCTCCAGCAAAGATTTAATTATTTAATGCCAAGTGAAATAACATCATGAGCAACCAAGAGCATTCTTCCAGAATACCTCATAGCAGACTAATTAGGGCTCTTCTGAGAAATTTAACAATCCCTGTAGGCAGAGGAGGGAGCTGGATCTGATCTCTTCTAATCCCAGGGACTGCCCTCATTTTTGTTCTGCTGCAAAGGGGAGCAGAGGGCTTCCAGGGCCTCCTTTTGTGAGAGCAGTGCTTCACTCCAGCTGTGCCTGGGTGACTTGTTCAGCTCCAAGGAATCGGTCAGGGCTGAGCAGAACCTCTGTGCCTCTTGTTATTGCCTGGGTGGGTTCCACAGCCTTTGATCCCAGTGTGTGAGCAGCTCTTCCTTGGAAAAGGAAACTCGTGTACCCAGGTCAGAGGAAGGAAACTCGTGTATCCAGGTTAAAGAAAGGAAACTCGTGTACCCAGGTTAAAGAAAGGAAACTCATGTACCCAGGTCAGAGGAAGGAAATTCGTGTACCCACGCCACAGAAAGGACACCCGTGTGCCCAGGTCAGAGCAGTGAACCCCACCAGGAGCACACTGGTGTCTGAGGCTCTCTGACCCTGGCCTTGGCTCCCTCCAGCTGGATGGAGAAGGTACAATTGGCAACCAGAGTGGGAAGCCATGTGGAGAGCACGTTTTTATTTATGGCAGAGCACAGAACCAGAGAATGGCCTGGCTTGGAAGTGACCTTAAAGATTATTTCATTCCAACCCCCTGCCATGGGCAGGGACATCCTCCACTATCCCAAGTTGTCCCAAGCCCTGTCCAGCCCGTCCTGGGACACTGCCAGGGATCCAGGGGCAGCCACAGCTGCTCTGGGTACCTGTTCCAGGGCCTGCCCACCCTCCCAGAGAAAGATTTCTTCCCAATATCCCATCCAGCCCACCTGCTGGCAGCCCCTTCTCCTGTCTCCATACCTTTGTCCCAAGTCCCTCTCCAGATATCTTGGAGCCTCTTTAGGCTCCAGATGATGCTCCAAGGTCTCCTTGGAGCCCTCTCTTCTCCAGCTGACAGCATGCTGTGAGCAGGGAGGCTCACAGGGACCAACAAACTTCTCTCACAGTTTTGAGCTCCTGACCTCCTCACGATGCCATCACCACACTTGAAGCAGCCTGAGTGGGATTCTGCAGTGCTTGAGGGAAGTATAGGCAAACTGAAAGACCAGCTCTGGTCTGAACATTGCACCAGGTTGCAATGAAATGTGTTATTTGAGCCATTAGCTTCAAGTGATGTAAACCAAAGGCATAAAAACATTTCTGAATTGCTAATAATGCTCAGTTACCTCTCACCTTATTTCAGGTCACTGATGTTTGCAATTTTTCTGCTCTTCCTTATGTTCCTCAGTATTGCCATTGAAAATTCAGCAGTAATTAGCTACCATGAAAACTAAAAGCATTAAATAAGGACTGTTTATTATTATAGCATGAAAGAGTTTCAAATTGCAATGCTCATTGAGATCCACATAAATCTTCCCCCCCAATTAAACAAACGCAAGAAGATCTTTCCATTAAAAAAGAAAGTTGCAATGTGAGCATTACTTATGTCACCCTATAGGGCTGATCTTTAAACCAGACCAAATGCGAAATTTTCAACATATTTTAAAGTTGCTGCTCTTTATTTTTACCAATTAATGACTCTTTTGAACTTCACCTCATGATACTTATTAGCCTTCTTAAATATACTGGAGGTGATACATTCTTCATTTGTGTCACTCATTAATCACTGCTCGATAACTGCTGTCAGGAAGCTGCTGCCTTTGATGTCTCATTGTTCAGCGCATTCTTTCTTGTTGGTAGTTAATCAAACGCTTCCCTGCTGTGGTCAAAGCACAGCTTGAGAGCAGTTTCAGGGGTGATCCAGCATTAAAACATGGAGCTGATTGTAAAGGTCCAGGGTTTTTTTTACATACCATGCCAAAGTGAAAGCTTTCATTTTGCATTCCTTGGCAAATGAGGCACGGCTGTCCTGCCCTCATGACTGGGAAGCTCGGGAAACAGCACTGAGTTCTGCCATCTAACTGAAGCACACTGCAATGACTGACTAATTAGCTGCAGTTAGAAAATGAACTGCAAAGTTTCCACTGTCAATCACAGCAAAATAATGTTTCTTCTTTTTTCCTTTTTTTTTTTTTTTTTTTTTTTTTTTTTTTTAAGAGTGGGATTAAAATAATTGTCAAAACGCTTTAAAACTTCAGGGGGTGGTAAGTCAAATGAAAGCATCCAAAAGAGAATAATATCTGTCCTGGGAAAAAATTAACATTTTCATTTCTAGTGTTTGTTCAAGCCAGATTTATACTGAAAATATTCAGGAAGAGATTCTGCAAAAGAAAGAAGGGCAAACTGAAAACAAGGGAAGCAACAACTTAGAGGAGAATGAAAGACAAGAATGAAATGGGACCAGGAACAATCACTGAAAATTAAAAATAAATAAATAAAATTAAGGACTGACTATTAGAAAATACTGACTATTTTAATATTAGTTTGGCACTGCTATGCTTGTTTAAAAAAAATCCTCAGTATTTGGAATCTTTGCAAAGATGCTAAAATCTTCCTGTTTCTCTTTTCAGAGACCTAACCCTGATAACAGGACATGCCAAACAGCTGCTGCTGTGCAGCTGAAGACATCTCTCAGATTAATATATATCACCATTGTCTTCCACTTGTGAGTGAATTTGGATGTGAGACTGAAGTAAAGAAAAATAGAAATAAAGAAAATAAACACAATGTACTTTTAGATTAGGCTATTATACTGCCTAATCATTTTATAAATATAATAATGATATTTAGCAAGTGGTACCCAAGAAGACGTCAAGGCAATTTAGCCAGTTTTACCCAGTTTTAGCCAGTCTTCTCTCCTGCTGTTCCCTGAGTTCCTCTCCTCCATAAAATCTGGTGACAATCACCAATTGTTGAAACACTCAAATTAGTAAGACAAGAACTTGTGCAGAAAAGGGGATTGAAAGTAAATGATCATTAAGGTCCCTTCCAAAGCATTCTAAGATTCTATGATGTGTCATTTTAAAGAAAACATTGTGAAAGTCTCTTTGTAGTAGGGACCTCACAATCCAGACAAGGCACAGATAATGACAAACCCCATCTGTACAGCTCTGAGATCTCTGTGCTGTCTCATAGCTTTCATGAGAACACAGACCTATAATTAAAATAAGAACTTGGTGGACTATTTAGAGTCCAACTTTCACTTTGTTACCTGCTATTTCCCATTTTTCTCTCGTTTGAAACTGAACAGAAAAGAATACGCTTTAGCCCGCAGGCACTTTCTTTAGACTTTTTTTTTTTTCAAATGATTGAGGGAACAAAATATTTCCCTTTCTCTAGACACTGGCATTCCACCTCACTCAAATCCCTGTGACCTCAAGCACCATTTTTTCCTCTGTTCAAGACTGGATATAAAAGCACTAAGTTAATACGTGGTCTGTTCATTGTGGATACAATGCACCTCTTGGTGTGCCTTGTGATCTGCAGAAGGGCTGGATAAAAACTGAGAAAATCTGAAGGCTGTAAATCCCTGATGCACTAATGGCAGGCACTGACCTGTTCAAAATGCAGAGGCTAATTTGCCAGGGTTCCGAGGCAGGAACACAGCTCCCCTGGAACCTGCAACGCTCCAAACATCCCCTGCAGCTCACTGACCTGTGCAGGGCTCACTGCTCAGGCTTTGGGATATCACTGCTCAGGTTTGGGATATCACTGCTCAGGTTTTGGGATATCACAGCTCAGGCTTTGGGATATCACTGCTCAGTTTTTCGGACGTCACTGCCCAGTTTTTGGGACGTCACTGCCCAGTTTTTGGGACGTCACTGCTGTCAGCTCACCCTGCTCCCACTCAGGGGGAACTGGAGAGAATTCCAGAAGAAATCAGGGACATCATGACCCTGATTCTGTGTGATGAACACCTGAGGAGTGTTTCAGTGGGCATTTGGAAAGAGGAGGGAGCCAAAACCAAGGGTTTTAGTGAGATCTAAGTTCAAGCAGCTGATTCTCTTTTTCTCTCCCAGGCACGAAGTTTTTGGTGCTGTATTCTTGCCTCCAGTGAAGATCCCGAATATTTTGCAGGAATATCACAACAAATGACTCAGGCAGATTCTGTGCACTTTAATGCATCAACCCTCATATCCAATGAAGCTGCAGCAGGATAAATTTGGACTCTTATACTTCAGGGAATATGAGGGGCTTTGCTCCAGATGCAAAATGACAGATTGCTGATGGCTCTTTAAATATATTTTGCAGACTGATTTACTCATTAAAAAAATATGTAAAATAAACTCCCCATAACCTTTGCAAGGAGGAAACTCTGAGAACATTAAAAAAAACCAAACAAAACAAAACACCAGACAACTATGAGGTAGAGAAAAGAACTAACTGAAAGGTGCTTGTTTCTTTTTTAAAAAAATTGAAAGAAAAAGGAAAAAGAAAAAAAAAAAAAAGCTTTTCTTAAGCGGAACTTCTTTCCAAAGGTTTTCACCAAGGTGTTTAAATTTTGAGATTTTTGCATTCTGAGCCAAGTGCAAGAAAATAAAAAAGCTCTTCTCAATACCCATACTGTGGAATAAAGAGGATTCCTGTAAGTTAATCTAGTACAGCACTGAATCTATTCATATTAGGAATAATTTATTTTCTATCTGTTTTCAGGAAATATAATCCAACTGGCAGAAAGAACTTGACTCAGATTGCATTATTTTTGACCTAACAAATGAGGTAAAGTTCTCTACTCTCTCATAACTAGTATTCTAATGTATAATGATATGAAGATTGAAAACCCTGATATGAAGATTCAAGCTGTAGGTGACAGCTCTCTTTCAGGACACAGGCTGTCCTGGTATCTTGTCACAGCCTGTAAGATGTCTTGAGTATCTCCATTGTCTCTCTTTTCTTAAGCTTTTTATTTTAGTGTGGGGTTTTTTTCCCCTTTTTCCTTATTCTTTTTTCCATTGTTCATTACTGTGCCACATTTCCCCATGGGCTTCCAGCTGACTCTCTCCTTGGATTCCACCCTCCTCTCTGCTTTGTCTGCAACCATTTTCATTTTTAAACGTAACTGTGAGCTGCTTTCCCTGCTCCAGACTGCTTTTGCTGTGCTATGCCTGTTTGACAATCCAGGCACAGCCCCGGAGTGTTTTACACAGAGCTCTCCCTGCCCAGCAGAACTTCCCTCCTGATCCCCCACACGTCAGCAGCTCCCTGCCTGCCACGTGCACTTACAGCACAAGCAGCAAATTTGACATGAACCCACTCATCCAGGCTGTATTTTATGAAATCTCTCTGCGTGCCAGCCCCTGTTTTCCCTGCTACAGGGAGCTTCTCATTTTGGAACATCACCTGAACTACACCCATCCAGCCACGGATTCTGTTCAGTTCTGTCCTGCCCCACTGGAATGGAAAATGTCTCTCATCTTTTTACTTCTTATTGAAAAATCAATACCTTAAAATATCCAAACCCACAATTTTTTTTACTAGTTTGGTCTATTTTGCTCATCACACTCCCTCTCCTCATCATTATCTTGTTGCATTTTGTATTTTTTCTGTTCATCAATACTTAGAGTTGCCTCTTGTTGATAGGAAGAGAGGAAGACTTCCCTCCAAGCTGGACATTTTTACTGGCTCCATAACTTCAAAATTCTCCATACACGGCCTCAAAATCCCCCTCAGCAGTAAATATTGCTGCTTGTCACAAACAAGGAACTACAGAAGTGATCAAGAAGAAAAAAAAATTACATGGAAAAAGGTGCTTTTAGCCATAATGGTACCTGGAAAACATCAAACTCAGAAATGCAGGCTCCAGAGATTCCCATGGAGGGGGAATGCTTCCAGAGGGAAACCTGCACCAGCTACACTACATGGGATCTGGCTTCTCCTAAAAACACAGGTTGGATCATGTTTATTGTGGGAATTTCTGTGCTTCTGAGGGGATTCAGTGTCTGTGCTGTTTTTTGGGTTTTTTTACATGTAAACATCTTCCCAGTGACTGTGAATGAAGTTTTGCAAGTGGGCCTAAATCTGGGAAGTTTAAATATGGTGCAACTATGGCTGGGCTCAATTATCTTGGAGGTTTTTCCCAACCTTAATGATTCCAGGATTCTGTACAGGGACACCCCAGTTAAGGGATTTGTTCTGTTTCTTGAGGGAAGACTCTGGCAAAGTCAAGTACTGATGGTGACTTATTAAAGAACTTCCCCTCAGTATTTCCTTTACTATAGGAGTAGGAAGAAAGTGCTTAGACTGACTAGAAATCTGACTTTAAACATAACCACGTAACAAGATACAGTTTCATCAAGGCACACACAAAATACTAGACTCCAAACTGGTATAAATACACAACCTGCATAAGTAAAAATACAATTTATAAAAATAAACACTGCATGTGTGAATCTCTTCATACAAATCTAACAGCAGGTACACGTACTTACATTGAATAAAACTTATTGACAAATATAAAATCTGACTCTAGCAGAAGAGCAGTGTGCTGCAAAAGGCAGTATTTCAGCAGCATGAGGGACTTTTACCCATTCTTTTCTATCAGGTATTTTTCTAACTTGAACAAAATGTGTTATCCATCATCTTGACTCAAAAGCCAAAAGCACAGTTTCCACAATATTTCCAATGAGAGGAAACATACCCAATTTCATCTGGAATTGACACAGTTACGTACCTGAACCTGTACTAGAGCTTGTGAGCTGGACTGAAAATGGAGGTAAATAATCCAGATATTAATGCTGTGTTTTTCAGGAGGTTACATGCTCTGGAGCATGAGTAACTCGAGCAAGATCAGACTTTATTTCATCCAAGGATGATGATGCATTCTCTGCCAAAGAAAAAGTACTTCTAACTGGAAAATTTCTAACAGACCCCCCTTAAACAGGGCTAGCTTTAGGAAAAACCCTGCTTTTCTATGCAAAACAACATCATTGATCATTTGAAAATTCCTTGCTCCTTAAACGTGACCGGACTTACATCAGGTTTGAAATTCTTTGCAAAAGGAAAAAATATTTATTGAATGAACAAGATCATTTCTGAAGCATTCTGTATGATTGCATTAGACTTTGGGGTTTAATTAATGGCAAGTTTGTTTATTGAATGAACAAGACCATTTCTGAAGCATTCTGTATGATTGCATTAGACTTTGGGGTTTAATTAATGGCAAAACTCACCTAGATGAGGAAAAGAAAATCAAGATGAGTTACAAAGAACTCTTTTATCTTTATAAATTTCCTATTTTTCCTCAACTAACTATCATATTAGTGTGGGGTATGTAATGTTTAAGTTAACACAACAGTGCACTTTAGTAGTTACAAATAACTCTTATCATTATAAATTTCCTATTTTTCCTCAATTAACTATCACATTAGTGTGGGGTATGTAATGTTTAAGTTAACACAACAGTGCACTTTAGATCCCAGCAACTGTTAATCCAGTTATTTTATGTGAGGGGAAAAAAAGATGTTTCTAATGCAACAAAGAGACAGCTCTTCATTCCTTCCATGCTAATCTAACATTTGTTTTGAGACTTCCTCTCTGAGTGATTTTCAGTGAAAGAGGGGATGCTTTTGGTTATATTTTCATGGGAAACACCACAATTTTCCTTCATGCCCTGCCTTGCAAGGCTTTCCCCACAGGTTTGCAGGAAGATATCTGAAGCCCTGCAAGGGTACAAGCAGAGGTTGCTGAACTGCATTCTGGATTTGTGAGGTTTGGAATGCAAATTGGCAGCAACAGTTGTCCAGGACTATCAGACAATCAGGAACCCTCAGCTCCTCTCTCCATGAAATACAGCGAGATGCAAGTAAGGACCAGCCAACCCTAATCAAGCAGAATGTTGCTGTAATTAGATGGGATTGTTTGTTAGCCCAAGAAATTAGAGGCAGCTCTTACAGCACAAACAATAACAGAGTTTATTGCCTCTGTAGTAATTTTTTCTCTTCACAGTCTCATGATTTGCAATAACATTCTGATTTTCATTTTAAGCCGTTTGGATTTTGCTGTTCCCACTGCCTTACTTTTGGGATTAATGAGTGAAGATAATGAAATTATCTTAATAATTTACCACCACAATTATGATGTGGTAGTTGAGGGGGGAGGGGATCTGTTCCTTTGTTTGTTTGGTTTTTTTTCATAAGAAAGCCAAGAGAATCTGCTCTGTTTTCATCCGCCCCTGTTCACCAAGTATAGCCATTTAACCATATTAATATGGTGAGCTGAAGAAAGAACTTCTGTAAAAAAATAGAAATATTTGCATTTCCAGGTATTTGAGTATTTCATCTTCCTAAAAACCTGGAATAAAGCAGGTGTCCTTGTAGCATTAAGGAGAGATAAAACAGGCAACCAGCTCCTTTCTTGCAGTGGTTTCAGCATCCTTCCTAAAAGGACACCAAGACATCACCTCTTGTGGAGGCAGAAAGGATTTGTGTGCCTGAGCTCACATCCTGCACTGGGGGCAGCCCATGCTCTGCACAGGGATAGATCATCCTGGAAATGGGGACACCTGCAGAGAAAACCTGTCAGGAACAGGCAACACATAGCTCAGGTTTCTCTCACACCCAGGATTTTTTAATGTACTCCAGGAGGGATCATCTCCAAAAGATTAACTGGCCTTGGGACAGCAGGGCTGTGAAAGCTGGACCTCTGTGGAAATACCAGTTTGGGTGACAACTCTGAAATTATTCACGTGGGTCAGGAGGAATGGCAGTGTGGCATGAGGTCACACAGGTGACCAGGACTTCATAAATTATCTCCTCTCCTTCTGTGGCTGCTGGGAGTTTGATGGTGCTGAATGTGAGACTCCATAAACACGTCTGGAGGGATTTTAGAAAAAATGGCTCCTTGCAGCTCTCATTCTTTTCTAGCTGGAATCTGTTCCCAGTACCTTCTGTTTCAAATCTTTTCTCTGAGCATTTTAATGGGATTTGCCCTTTAAATATCACCAAAAAAATTCAGTAAAGACTAATTATAACCACCTCACACGATTTCACATACATTGTAAAAGACTTACTAAGGAGCTGGTACCTCTCCAGCTATAGGCATTTACACCCTGCAGAATGACACATTCCAATTGCACACTCTGGCAAAAAGAACAATTCCTTTTCTATCTCCCTTGCATAAAAAAAAAAAAAAATAGCTAAAAGTCAAGCTGAAAAAGAGGTCAAAATTGTGTCTAGAAGTTCCCTAAGGTGTCTTGCTGTGATGTGAATCCATGTGTGTGGCTGAGAGCCCCACTGTGACCCCTCCAGCACTGGGACCTGCTGGGCTCATCCCCTTCTGGTTTCCTGCAGCTCCACTGGGGCAGTTCCCAGCTGAGAGCTGTGGATATGAAACCGGATTTCTGGGAATGGCACAAGGCTGGCATTAATGGATAATGAAAGTATCACAGTCGTGATGAATAGGTGAACTTCACAGCAGCAACACCCACTGCCAGCCTGGACCTGGGTCTTTGTGGCCTCAGTGGGAACTTCAGCTGTTCAATTTCTGCTGTGGGAGCAATTTGCAGGAGGATTCTGATAGATGCTACTGAACAACCACTGTTCTTTGTGTTGCTTGGGTTTTGTGGGCAGATCCCAGCAGCTACAGAGCAGTCAGCTATGCCATAAAACTGGAAATATGATCAGCACATAAGTGGCCAGCTAAGGATAAAGCAGTGTCATACCTGCTCTAAACTAAACCCCACCAGCTAAATCTTCAAGTTAGCACTGTCTGCAGGAGAGCCTGAAAGCAAGGAATGTCAGCAGCCACCCAGAGACAGGCTGGGCATCGGAGTGATCAATAAAATATCTATTTGGGTATTATTTGTCCATAACTCATGTATGACATCTTACAGAAAAAATCTGCCCTGACAGATGGCCCCTGGTCTTGTCTCCCATAAAGGTGATGGGGCCATATCTCAATTTTAAGTGTAAGAAGCACTACTTTATTCTTTTCAAAGCGTTTAAAGTAAAACAAAGAATTAAAAATCTCCTTCTCTTACATCTCAATGTGTAGTAAGTATAGTTAAAATAAAGGAAAGCCCACATAAAATATGGTCATTTTCTTTTCAAAAGTAAAAAAAAAATAAAAATTAAGAATAACAGCTTCTTACAGGGTCCTGTGAAGTTACACATTTCAGACCAAACTTTTCTAATAGCACAGCAGACTTAGAGTTCTCTGCAAATAAAACTAAAATTGCTTCTCCACTAATTTAAAATTATCCAACACTTTATTAACAATTTATCTGTCTCTAAAAGTGACAGAAAGGTACATTATTGTCTCTCTGCAAGGAAAAGTGACAGAAAATCTTCAAGGTCTTGCAAGAACTTTACCAAGTGGAGAAGAAACCAAATAAATAGAATCTGCATATACTTTAAGAACAGCTTGATTTAAATTCAGACATAAGCTCTACCTCAAGCATGAGAGGACTACAGGTATTTGAAATAACCTTAGAGAACAAACCAGATTTCAAGCCCTGACTCTGTCTCAGGTGTTCAAGGATTCTGGTAGGAACAAATTTCCTTGCACCACTGAGAACATTACATAAGGAAAAGTGACAGCAGCACTTTGCATATCTTCTAGGAGCACACCATTTATTTACAGGCTTAAAGAGAGCCTGGAACATTCATCCAGGCAGCTTGTTATGCAATTTCTGTGGTACAATTTGCTTCTAAAAGAAGAGTACAGACTGCCTTTTATGTCTTTATATAATGTGCCATGTAGGAACTATAGGCATTACACAGATTTGGGGTTGGAATCTATATTTATTTCCAATATAGTTAAGTATAGTCATTAAATTTCAAGCCTGTGTGTCCTTTCCTAATGTTCTTCCATCTAGAAACACCCTCCAAAGAAAACACATAGCACAGCTATTTGAATTTTTTTTTTCCTTTTGCTAAATTTTATCCTCCTGCAGCTTAGTATTACAGGCACAAAGAATACAGGAAAGGGAGTAATAAACTCTAAAAGGCAGAGTCAATGCAAATGCAAATTTTCCCTCTTCTCAGGCAGAGCAAATGTGATTGTTCCTCTCCATGAATTACAAGAGGAACACAGATTAGCTTTGCCATAAATCTCAGAGAAATCATTTATATGGTTATATTACTGCATATCAGAGTGATAATTCATGTGACAGTTGTAGAAATCACATGAACACCCAGCATCAAACTGATTTTTGCCAAACTTTCTTTATTTAGCTATAACATCAATTTGCATATTTCCATTTAGTCAGCATAATTTTGAAACTGTTAAGCTAATGATAAATGAGGCTGTTTGTTGCCAAATGAGGAGATTATTGCACAACTGTTGATCCAGTGGCCATCCTTGTAATAACAAAGACAATTATTTATGGGTTAGGATTGCTCCCCCTGCCTTAGCTTTGCAGTGTTTCACTGCTTGATAACAAAAACAACACAAAGGGCCTTGCAAAGCAGCCAGATTTCCCTGGTGTGCACATCCAGCACAGAGGTTTGGTTTTACAAACTGATCTGAACATCATCACCCACTTTTCCATTTAAAACGCTCAAATAAGCAGAAAAGATTATCAACAGCAAAGCATCTTTTCACACAAACAATGCACTGAAGTGGCTCAGACACAGAGATAAATATTTCGCCACTTCATTCTGAGCCATTTCTGGAGGTGTTTCCACGTTTTAACCAATATATCCCTTGTTGCTCTGTGCAATTTGTTCAGTGTATTTACTGACTGAAAGAAAAGCACTAGGCACTGGCATTACAATGTAAAGTTACTGGAGTCATGGACATCATCAGAAGGGAAGAAAAGCAACCTATCAGCCCAGGCATCCCACTGACTGCAATAAAAAGCAGCCCTTGGCATTTATTCATCCCGGTGAGATATTGTTATTGAGGAGGTTCACACGTTATAGTTAATGCAAAATGCTCTGTGCAGCACAACACACAGCATGGCTGATGGGAAAGCAAGGAAATATTACCTGGATGCTGGAATTGGGAAAGACTGGGGATTCTGTCTGAGGAGTTACTGTGCTGCCTTAACTGTTCTGAATAATCCAGACAGCAAAACCCAGCCTGGGCTGCATCTCCAGAAGCATTGCCAGCAGCTCGATGGAGATGTTCTTTATGATAAAAAAATATTATTAACTGAAAAACATTTCTGAATTGTATTCCCCCCGTCTAGAATGTTGATTTGTGGATCTTACTAACAAAAGGAAAAACAAGCCTTGGCTCTGTGACATGAGCAGTGCAACTGGGCCTGGGAAATTCTACAAATTCAGTGCAGAAAGGGGGTCAGATTACAAATGTTCATTACAGGCAGGGATAATTTCTTCTGCTGCTGAGTTTTTGTGAGTATTAATCCAAGTTCCTAGAAGGCCCATATACAATGGAGAGTATGAAATCGTGGTTATGATGTTTCAGAGGCTTTCTGATGACTTTGGAAGAATGTCAGATGATGTTTAAGCTATGCTCTATTTGTCACCTGCACAGATTAAAGGTGAAAAATGTAATGCCATTAAGCCCATGGAAAGGTTCCACTGGCCTCAGCAGAAATAGGATTTACTGGGAAAAATCCATACACTATTAAAGACACAAGATGAAATTCAGTCTCTCTGGCATTTTAGGCTTGTATTAAAAAGCACAACCATTAGCAGCTCTTCAAAGGAGAGCTTCACCAGAGTGAAGTACCAGCATCACTGGATTAGTTCAATTACACAAACAAAAAGAGAAACTTCAGAAAGCTTTAATACATTGAATATCTACTTGAATAAACATTATTGCAGGTAACCCTTTGGCCTGCTCAATTCTCCTAAGTATCATATGCTCCTACTGGCATTTCCTGAATGGTGACCAAATCTGATTCTGTAAATTATCTGATTTAAATGTCAGCCAGAACCCTGGCAGAGGAATCAGACTGAGTTGCTGTGCAGAATCACCATTCTGGATCCCATTCTGCTTTCTGTATTTTCAAAGATTTGACATTCAAGCACCAAAACAACATTCACTTCATTTTTAACATCTCTCTTTCTGTGTTCTCCATTTCCCCAGTCCTTCTATTTTCTAAGTATTCTTTGACAAAAACATGGTGTTTATGTTCAACACACATTAGTGTTTCTTAAACAGCACCCAAGGTGTTGTCTTTGCAAGTGTCACCTTCCCAGACCTGTGGTGACACCACTGGCAGTTTCAAAATACAAAGACACAGCAGTAGTGAAGCTGAATTAACAGCTGTGATAAAGAAAAACAGGGACCCACCATAGAGAAATTGTTTGGAAAAGGAAAAGATTACAAATTCAAGGAATTAAATAAGAAAAAAAAAGGTTTTGAACCATGACAAGAAGTTTAGTATAAAGACACCTTGCCTGACTCCCAGCCCATAATCTAAACTAGGAAAATTCCAAGCAAAATGACTTTGTGAAGAGTCTGCCTTGAAGCAAAATCCAACTCATGAAAATTCAAGCAAACCAGAAAAATTATCCCAACAGCCTTCTTATCAGAAGCAATCCAACCACAGAGAGGTGAACTCATGCATATTAACCTGAAAATACCAAAAACTCAGGATCCCAGTCAGGATCCCTGCTTTGGACACTGAGCTCTGGAGCTGTTCCCAGTCATCCCACAAGCACAGCCCCAGCCTCAGGAGCAGTGGGATTGCAGGGCTGTACCAAACTGCCCCAGCCACAGAGGAATTGAGAGGAGAGGCATTGGGACACACCTCCCAAAGGACACATTTGTGTTAGCAGTGCACAAAGCCTGCACAGCTCCAGAGAGATGGAAAAAAAACCAAACAAGGGGCTAGAAACAAAACAATAAATAAATATATTAGAGTTCACAACAGAGTTCAAATGTTACAACATTTCAGAACATCCTTCAAGCAGAAACATTTGGTTTCATGGCACTGCAGCTCTACTGTACCTGGAGAGGTTTTCTGGGATCCTGGGGCCAGAGGGAGCAACACAAATCACTACAAACAACCTCATGCCACACCAACAACCTCCCTGCCATCCTTCCTTAAATACCTGGAATATCACCTGGAATCAGCTGCGTCTGTGGCTAGGTTGAACAGCAACAATTTCCTGGGAGTGATTCAGTGCTTCACACATTGAGGGTTTCTACAAACAGCCCCTTGGTTACGGTAAAAAACTGTCAACTTTTCTCCTAAAATAATAAAAAAAAATCCACCAAATCCAAATGAAAAGCAAATCCGTGTTCAAGCACAGAAAGAAGAGAGGTATAAATCATCCTGTTGCTCTATACTGATGTGTGCAATCATGCTACAAACTGAGTTGAATATATTGCTACATTTAATAGGTAAATATGCAGGGTCTGCCCACAGGGTTAAAATGCTTTTATCCATCAAGAACAGACACACAGTTCCCTGATATACAGGTCCCAGTATCCACATACCAGATAATGCAAAATTCTTCTCTACAAAACCATATTTCTACCTTTTTTTTTTTCTTTTTTCTTTTTTTTTTTTAATCTGTGCTTTGCATTTCTGTAGTATTTCAATTTCAGTTGAAGAGCTGTGGCACTGCTGTGAGTTTTCTCCTCCAGAGCAGTGACCAGTGAAGTCCATGTCCTTCTCCAGGCAGCTCTGGGAGCTTGGCCTCCCTCTGCCTTCCCCTCTGTGAGAAGGTCTGCAGGTAAAGGGGGAGCAGCAGAGCCACAGCCTCCCAGCGCATTCTCACCTCTCTACCCAGCAGAGAAAGTTTAGCAAATTCATACTCACAGTTTGTTCCAGGTGAAAAAGAAGAGAAAAAAATTCCAAGGTTTATGTGTCTATTACTATTGATCTGGAAAGAAGCTACAAATTCTAATGAGCTCATAATTGTAGCTTTACCTCATTTAAAATCTCTTTTTCCTGGCTGAGAGGCAACAACAACGTGAGATCTCACATATGCTGGATCTTCCCAGCTCTTACCAGGCATATCTTTTGATCTAGACACAAGGCTGGATGAAAATAGGTTTTAAAGTCCTAGCCAGCCTCTGCCTCAGGTTTTGTATAATCTAGAAATCCATCTACATCCATTTTTTTGGTGCCAGTCGAAACCAGAGTGGGGCAAACTACTTTTGGCATGGAACAGATTGGATGGATGGAATTTAGTTCAGGTACCAGCAGAATACAGGCTAATATAACTTTGGGAAACTAATCTAAAGAGATATATTTAATAGTAAAAAAAGGCAGAAAATTCTAAAATAATTTTTAAAAGTCGTTGAAGAAGGATTACTTTCATATTGGTTTTAGTTTTAAATTTAGCTAATTTTAAGGTTCCAGTTTAGCAGGACTTTTAAATATAGTTATCAACACACTTGAAAAATTGCTGCATAATCTTTTCACTACTTCAACTAAAATGCTTTAACAGACTCGACAAGTATGACAGGAAATACTGCACAATCTACTTTTCATTTTACTAGGTTACTTACTTAGTATAAACAAGAACAGAGCTGTGGTTTTAAAATAAATTAGAGGGGATTTTTTAGCTTTGAGCAGTAATATTTGTATTTCTCAACCTATTGAAGTGACTTGGAACAAACATATACCTCCCCCTTGAAGAAAAAGAAACAAATGTAATTTGTTATTTAATGTAATTATAGGGAGAACAACTGGGAACCATGAGACTATCTTAGACAGGGATTTTTAAAATATCCTTTTATTCCATCCTTTGCAAATCATTTTCCATGATTCATCACATAACTCATTATTCAAGCCTTTTCCAGAGGAACTATCAGACTTATAAATTATTTAATGGTAACTCTGTGTTGAACATGTTTCTCTCCAATTCATACTACAATATAATCCCATTTTGGTCTGGAAATAATAATTCAAACCTTCCTTGACAATCAGAGTAAATCACACTGAGATTTTTAATCAACTAAAAGATGAGTAAAGTTAGAAAGAGAGCTAAAACTACATCCAGAGCCCATAGAAACAGGGAATCACAGCAGCATTCCTGCTCTTTGTGTTCCCCTTTGAGCTGAGCACATCACTCATGTCTCCAAAATAAAAAGGAGGGGAATTTTAAATAAAGAGGTTAACAGGTAAGTCCAAGCAACTGCACCATTCTTTTAACTATTTACCAGATTTGTCTTGAATTGGGCTACATTTAAAGCTCAGCTGTGGAGGGAAAAATATGATTCCTAGGGGGCACAGGGAACCCAATAACTTTCTTCTTCATGCTTAATAATCTTGTATGTGAGGGACCAATCTAATTTGTGGAAACAGATTGTACCTCAGGGATATGTTATTTCAACCCAAACTGAATATATTATTCATCCTAAAAAGCAGCAATAAAGATTATATAAGATGTAATTCATTATTTTTCTAAATGTTCCACGATTCCACGGGGACGTGAGACTTAAATAGCTTACAGGAAGCCTACCTTAATTAGGTTGCTTTTCAAATCAAATATAATATAATTTTAGCCTAAAAAAAAATGTCACTCAAGGGAAGCATTCCATTTAGAAGGATGATTAATGAAATTTAAAGGGGAGAAAACCCACACAGATCCATGGGTAATGAAAGATGTGATCTGGGAGAGGGAAGGACGTGCACGTAAATGGACATGTACAAATATGCTGTGAGCCATACACAGATATCCCTCTCATATTCATGCATTCCTGCACACTCTCATGGAGAAAAGGCAATTTGTTACCAGAGCAACCACGGTCAGTTGGCTTCTTTGTCCTCCATCAGAGCTGGTTTGCATTTCTGCTAACTCATTTTAGCCATAGAAGCTCTGAGAAATTGGTGGTATAAAGAGATTTATTTAAGATGTGTACTCACTTTTACATTTGTAGGAATGGTTTTTTTCCATTCTATTAAAAAATAAATAAAGAAGAAAATTTGAATATTTTTTTCCAGAGATTTACAAACAGCCCATTGTAAGACAGTGAAGGTATAATTGAGGTATTTTGCCTCAATGGGGTATGAAAATTCTGATGCATATCCCATAGAAAGAGGCATTGCTTTTCTGTCCTCAGAGTAATGCTTCAGTTTCTCAGATCTCAGAATGCATTAATTTCCATAAATATTGACTTTTAATGAGGGTCGTGGTCAATGATTTAATTTGGGGACTCCAATTCCACTGTCATTCAAGTAGCAGCCGTAAGAGCTGAAATTCAGGTTCTTTAATTCCCAGTGAATCCCTTGCTAAAGACACTCAGTGCTAAGTTTTATTTATTTTTTTTTATCATTTTATTTTATTTGAAGGTTTCTCCAAATGGCCTTGAAATGAAGGGCTTGAATTAGGCAGGAAACTCTGAAACTTCTGGCCTTACCCTGTTTGCATCCCAGCTAACACTGCAAGAAACACTCCAGGAAAATTCAGTTATCAGGGATTTACACATCATAGGGAGCCATGGTCCTGGGCTGGAAGATGGTTGGTATAATCCACTTACAATTCTTCTTTTTCCTGTCAGGCAAGAAACTCTTCAAAATCAAGAATATTTTGACTGAACAGTGAGAGAAGGAAGAAAAAGCCATGGATTTATTGCTTTTTCCCAACCTCTTTGTTTCTTGTTTTGTTTCATTTTTGTTTTGTTTTGTTGTGCTTCACAGTAGTCTGGGCAAGGAGCACTCAAATCTTCTCTATTAGAAACAGATCCATCCTGTAAGTCTGGTCTATACTTTAAACAAAACAGACTAATGTGTTTAATTAATTACAGTCTGTTCATCAGAGACACTTTTCCAGTAAATAAAAATCATATTATCTCCAGAGAAATGACATATATGAAGTGGTTAGGGGCTGAAAACAGCAATTTTCCTCATAAATGGCAATAGGGATTTTGTAATATGATTTCACATAGAGCTCAGATATTTCAGTTTATAATGTTAAGATGTACTTCACTAGATCTGTGAAAAAAATGTTATTAGTTTTTGGCTTGGTGAGAGACTACAATTTTTAATCAATTCTGGGTCAATCAATTTCTAGTTTGCTTAGAACAAACAACAGATGTTGTTTTGAGTCAAATGAACCTTTGTTTTTAGCTATATGCTTTAACCTTAAAACCTGCTATTTAGTTTTAACCAGCTTTAGATGAGATGTTATTTCAAAATAACAGGTTTTTAAAAAAAAAAAAAAAGCCCTTTATGCCTGTTACTTTTCAAATTTTGAACATATTTCTGGAATTTTTGTTGACTTTTTTGTATGGATAATCCAACGCACTTGCCGTTATTTCAAAATAACAGGGGTTTTTTTTTAAAAAAAAAAAGCCCTTTATGCCTGTTACTTTTCAAATTTTGAACATATTTCTGGAATTTTTGTTGACTTTTTTGTATGGATAATCCAACGCAGTTGCCAAATAAGAACCCTACTCAGAATTCTGTGTCAATCTGGACAAAAAAAGAAGCCAGCCTGGACATTTCCCTCCACTGCTTCTGTTTCACCCTCCACAGGTCAGTCTTCCCATACCTTCAAAAAGAGGAGGCTGCAGTAATAAGTAATAAATGTGAAACCTTGAAAGATTTAGAAATAGCCAGGACTCCCCTGCTAATGAACAAAAAGCAATTAATCAGGTGCAGGCAGCAATGTGCAAGGCAAATGGGCAGAGAGGCAGATTGTCATGCACAGGCACCATGGACCCAGAGTGACCCCATGCTTTGGGGTACAATGCTCTCTGTGTGTGTTCCCATGCAGATTTAAAATAAATAAATAACAGCTTTTGTTGTGGCTCACATTGGAGGTGCTTAATGGGGTCTGGCAGGTGCCAGTTTGTTCAGGTGGTTTTTCATGTGTCACACCTTCTCCGTGTCTGTCCTTCAGCCTTCTCTAAACTGTTTGCTAAGCAAATATGGAAATATGGAAAAGCAAAGGTGGAAAACACCAAATTTAGGGCTCTGGCATTTTGGACACATCCAAATCCTCTCCCAGGAAGAGCCCCTGACCTCCTCCCACAGCAGGGCTGCCAGCACATGGGAATGATCCTTTCCTGTAGATCCAGGGGGCTGGGACAGAGAACATTTCTGGAGCCCACCACGAGCTCCTTTTGAGTCTGGAACCCTGAGAGGCATCAGCCAGCTCCTCTCCTTGGGTACTGAGTGACTTTAGAGCCTTAGGGAGGAAAAAGGGTTTTGACACCAACACAGAGTTCTCCAGCAGCACCCGGGCTCTTGTGCTGACCAAATCAGCTGCTGGCCGAAGGTCCTGCTCCTTCTTCACGTGGTGGTGTCCTCTGGGCTAAGGTGGACACACCTCAGAAGACATCAGGATGTAATTGAGGTAATTGAAAGGGAATCTCAAATGCAGACTGAACTAAAGGAGTATGGTTGAACCACCAGGTCTGATTTTTGGATATACTCTGATAGGGAGTAACATCTTCAACCAAAGATTGATTTTCCCCTGCATAATTAAATTTGACAAATAGTTCATGTACACAGAGCCAAGGATCTCTAATTCTTGAGGTCAGGAAGATGCCTTGGGAAGGTGAGGAGCCCACTGTTACATGCATCCACTAGGGTAAAAAGATTACTTGGGGGTGAACTTTTAGACATGCCTGATAAAGGTTTTTGAATATCTTTCAGGACTGGCTAAACATCCACTGGCACACCAACCAAACAGGTGGAAAATGGTTTCTTGGGGGTTGTGGTGGACAAACATTTGGTATCTAAACCTGAAGCATTAGCTAAAGTCACCCAAACATTTGTTTTAGGCTGGCTAACTGGCAAATCTGCACGGCTAAAAGCAGCTGCCCCTTCAGCTCCACATTTTCCCTGTCCTTCCTGATGTTCTGGAGCTGGCTTCTCCTCAGCCTGGAACACTCTCAGAGGTCTCTGCCCTCTTTCCCAGCCTGCAGTCAGGGTCACAGCATGTTCACTCAGGCATGAGGTTACAGCTTAATAACAGCACAAACACCTGAAATTAAATATGGGGCTTTCCATTTTCCACATTCAGATGAGTTATTTAGGATTCAGCTGTGGTCACTGCAGTTTAGGTAAGTGGGGGTCACCAAGGAATAAGGAGAGGAAAATAAAAGAGAATACCTGGAAGAAATATTTTTCAAAGGAAAGGAAAGACTTCAGTTGTCTGGTTTTATTTCCTATGATTTTACAGCCTGCTCTTTGATTTTCTGTGCAAGAAACAGTCTGCCTGTCTTATCTGTGAAAGAAGATAAGGGCACATCACATCATAGTATTTTGAACCAACTCTTAGCCTTAGACTCTGCTCTAAGGTCTCATTATTCCCAGAGGATATAGATAGAAAAGTCTGTCTCGGGCACAATTTTTTTCCCCTTCAAATTATATGACAAGTCTTTAAAAGAAGTTATTTGTCCATTATGCTACAATATGTCTGGGAAAGGTATCCATCATGACTGAGGAAAAATCATTCATTTTCAGACCTGTCAGTCTGAGCAGACAGAGTAGGGAACATCTCAGCATGGAAAAACAGAAGCAGCTCTTCCTCCATTAAAGCTCAGCACTGCCAAGGCACCTCTGACATCCAGAGTTCCTTGGTCCTTTTACTTTTCCAACAGGAAGTTCACGTTTCCAGCGGGAGTGCAGCTGTTTTAACTCTGGTAGCAGCAGAGTGCTGGCAAGGAGTGGGAGAGCTCAGGTGCATCCTCAGCCTGCTCTTCTGCTGGGCAGAAAAACAAGCAGAGAGTTGCACACTCCCAGTTTATCCCAGTTTGTGACATCCCAGTGAGGATGAGTCAGGGGGAATCAGCACAAAAATTCAGAATAGATGTTAATAAACAGCAAAATTCTCATGTTTTGGAAGGTATAGAGACTTGTCCTGTCATGTGATGATGGTGTTCAATGCTTACATCAGACCCCAAAAGCTCACAGAAATAACTGCACTGACAGGAAGCAAGCCATGATCGCACAAGCTCCATTAATCCCTTCTGTAATAGAGATTTCTACATGCATCCTTAGATCAGATCACATAAAACTACAAACAAGCCAAAAAACTCCGGAAAATTCTCCAGGTTTTGATGAGAAATGCAGTTGTACAGGTTAGCTAGAAATAGAAATTGTGTTAACATCAGTTAATGGGCAATTATGGCATTTTAAAGTGTTCATTTTCAGATTGTTCCATACATAATGACAAGACAGGAAATAATTATCCAAGTCCTTAGTCCTAACCCTTCATAAATTAAGATTCTCCCTCTGCTACAATGTCTCACCCAGTCCCACAAGACCACAGTTGTGGCAGGAAAAATTCCTATTAATGATGGATGGATTCCACACTATGAATATCTTAAAATAAGACAACAAAAAAGGAAAAGAATTATCCAAATGAGTGAGATCTTCCAGACTATAGCAGCAAAAACATCAGCCTTCATTGCTTCACTTCTTATGAGAACGGAATAATTCCCACTAAAGGTAGACTGCAATTCATAAATGCAATTTAATTTAGCTTTTCCTCAAAGTAGTGGACATTTTAAAAAATCAGGAAAACAAAACAAAAAAGAAAGCTGGAATTAAGGCATTTTTTGTCACTCAAAACCATGTACAACAAAACAAATTGTATGTGTAATTGTATTTTGACCATGCTCTTATTATCTGTCATAAATCTTGTGTCTGAGTACAGATATCGTACAATTACTTTCAACATTTGGCATAATTGCTTTGATCTTAACTGTTATTCATTCTGAGAGAAAAACACAGTGGATGATACCAGATAACAAAGGGAGCATTTATGAGTAATGATGCTGCTCAACAAACGCATTGTCATTCTCCCATTTAATAACTGCAGTTAATGGTTATGTTCTCTGTGTGGCCCAAATTATGTGGCAATTCCTAAAATAATGATACAGCAGTGGTAGCTCTACAATCCCTGAAAAGCACAGCAGAGAGTCTAAATAAAAATTTAAAAAAAAAAAATAAACCCTGTGTGTCACCTGTCTGTATCCAAACGTTACATTAGTCATATTTCAAATAGACAAAAACCCCACTATTAAGCTTTTATATCACAGCAGGTGACATCCAATTCACCTAATTTTAGCCACCAGAAAGTGGAGACTAATTCTAAAATATCAATTTATTGTACCATCAATTACCAGGAGATAATTAATTCCTTCTTAAAATGCAGAGGCTGGATTGTTCTCAGGGGAACACCTTCACTGACTATAGATCACTTCCAGACAAGTTCTGTTCAGACTTGGAACAGAAATATTACTGTGATTCTCTGTGCCATTTGACTTCCCTCTAACAAACAGCAACTTCAATCACTCAAAGAATTTGAAGTCTCAGAAAACCCTCTGAAAACCTCCAACAGGAAAAAAAAAAAAAAAAAGCCCAGCAGACCACTGATATCCAGCACAGCACTGATTACAGGAAGTTTTTCTTTTTTAGATTGTTCGTTCTATTTCTCCAGTTACCCCTGAAGTGAATTTAAAACGTTGATATATATTCATAATAAGCATTAAAGCCCTTCTTGACTCACTGCATTTCTGCACAAGAGCTCCAACTTGCTGAGCACAGTGTGTGGCCCTCATTCTGAAGTGAGCATCCCTGAAATGCATAGCAGTACTCAGTTGTGACCATTTAATTAAGTGCCCCAGGTCATTCTCCAGACCAGATGTAGTGGAAGGAAGGAGGAGGATGAATGGAGTTGTGAGTTCTCCCCTGGGCTGGCACAGGAAAGGCTCCCCTGGGTGTTTGATGTTGAGCTCTTCACTCAGGCCAGCAGCTGAGCCTGGCTCTGTGTTAATTTCTCATCACTCCCATCAGTCCCTAACAAATATAAATATTGCACCATTTGCAAACTTGGCATGTTCTTTCTCTGTCTCCAGAAAATATCAACTACTCAGTAACATCCCAGGGTTTTTCCACCCGTTAGCAACTTAAAACTATTTTCTGTGAGGGAGTCACTTCTAAACTTAATCTGCAAAACGACCTATAATTCCTTTTAATGAGAGTTAGAGAGAAAGAAGCTGGAGAAATCCAGACATCAAAATGCTGCCTGTCCTGTCCAGGCCTGCAAGTTTGTCAGAATGGAACAACGGAGAAAGTTTGAAAAGACAAATTGCACAAAACCAGATGTGTAATAGCAGATTCAGCATTGTAATAATTAGCTGTCTTAAAGGCCAGGCTTAATTGTTCTTTTATTTTGCTTAGAATCAAATATCAATCCAGTTGATCCATAACTCCCAAGTCATTATTTTTACCTTATCCAATACTAGGGCAATTTTATAACCTCAATTTTTTTGTGCAACCCTCCTTCTCTTTTAAATGTTGGTGTTAGTTGTGGCTCAGGACACACAGTCAGCTCTTCTCTGCCTCCAGAACTCATCCTAGACTAGAGGATTACAGATTGCACTCATGTAACTTCCCCATCCTCCCAACTTAGAGCTGACAACAATTTCATTTCTTCGGGAAAGAGCTTCTTGATTTCAAATCCTGCTATAACTTTTATTTCTTACACTGGTCTTACAAAGCTATTTTTAACCCAAACACTCTTTATTTTGAAAAACCTTCCTTTTTACTTACTCTATTCACTATTGATATTGCTATTATATTTTTTTCTTCCCCTTAGTAACTGCTTAGAATATTTTAAATAGTAACTTTTGTTTACTACCTGTTTCCTGGTTTTATATTCCTTATTCTTTTTTTATTGCTGCTCTCCTGTGTCCTTTTTCACTCAGGTGACTGCCTTGAACACTGGAGCTTTATTTAGAGAACAATATAGGGGCTAAAAAAGGTTAAATTTAACTATTTCCAATCCATATAATTTACAATATTGTAAGTACTATATATCTTTATGTATATCACAGCAAATATTCCAACTACTTTAAAAAAATCAGGATTCCTGCTCCTTTTGTTGATTAAGACACAGCAGCCCTCAGTGGTTTGGCAGGCACAAAATCAATGCAACTTTGCCCAGTTTGGGGGCAGGCTGAGGCTCTTCCATCTGGGTGCAATGATGGGATACTACACATGGTTTCATGGCTGCAGGACTTGCTTTGTAGCACCCATGGATTTGCTTCATCCTGCTGCAGCTACTTGCTTAAGTACGGGCCTGCAAATAATTCTTGACTTTAGTTTTTAATTTAATTCTTTAAAAATAGCTTACTTAATAAAGCAGCAGAGATTAAACACATTGGAAAGAGTGATTTTTATGGAAAAAATAAATGCCTCTCGTATAAGCGACAAGCCAGTACGCTGCAAAAATAAATAAGACTAAAGATAAAAATACCAAGGGGGAAAAAAGGGATATTTTGCCAGTGGTGAACCAGTCTTTTAAAAAGAAAAATCACTGGGAGAGGAGCTGTACATTTATCTGCTTTCTGTTGCCATCTGTGTAAGATCTGAGGGGAAGGGAGGGTGAGAGCATCCCAGCACTCAGTCCCTGAGCTCCCTTCCCTCTCCTCTCTTTTAATCCCGCTTTTTCAGCTGCAGTTTCTAGCAGAGTGGTGTTCCCAGCACATGCTGCTCCCTGGGCTTGAGTGGTGCCACAGAGAGTGAACGGATGGCAGAGCAGCAGCCGGGGCAGGAGCAGGCAGATCCTGGAGGGGAGAGGAGCTCCACAACTGTTAAATTGTTTTTCTCGGTACTGCAGCAGCGATAAGACCTGGCTTTATCTGAATGCTCCCCGGACCAATTGTTTTTCCTCTCACTGTCCTCACAATACCTCTGCACAACTCTGGAGTCAGGTGCTTAAAGTCTTAGCAACTTTCTGCTGTTTAAGACACGAGTGGCTTTGGGGAGGCTGCAAAATCAAATTAAGGGCAGAATTTAACCTTCGTTGTTTTGCTGTGTGGTTACCATGAGCTTTATGGGGCAGTGACCTTTCTATAAATCCAAGGTTTAATTATATACAAGCCACTTACTGGCCAGGTTTGCCATGTTCTGCATGGCACAGACGAACTCCTCCACCGAGCTGAAAAAATCCCCAAGCAGAACATACACATAAATAGACTCAAATGTCTCTAATGCAGGCATCATCATTTAGTTGATATTTCACTGCAAAACTTTGTGCCAGACATGAAGACATCTTCATCCATAATGATCAAGCCCAAAATAAAGGAAGATAAATTGTGTTTGACAATATTAAGCTTGCACACATCTCTCTCATCCTTTGCTCAGTTTAAAAGAGATTCTTTGCACAAGCCTTGCAATTTCTTTTTCTTGGGAAGAGAGTAGAAAACATGCAGTGAGGAAGTAATTATATGGAATAACTAGTGTGGGACTCCCACATGTAAAATACTCTGAAATTCAGCTCTTTATAAATCAGAATATCAGTATTTTCCTCATTCTTGTTTGGATTTTATCCCAATACATTTCCTGTCCTTCCAATACTTCATGTGGTATAAGCTTTATTAAAGTCACTTTTGGAAGCATTTGAGTTTGAACACAAAGTCTCTTAATAATAATTATCTGATACAACATATGAACATTAAATATGAATTTGATGCTACTCAATACTTCAGTTGCCTCGTTATTTTGGCAGCCATTTAAATATGATGTAAGCCTTGAAATGAATTAATCATACAGTCATGCTTAGGTAACAACATCTTATATATAAGAAGGCAAGAAAAATCTGCTCTACAAAGATTAGAGGACTGAGAGTTAATTGTGCTCCAGTGACTGCTGTGCAACACAGCAACATCCAAACTCATTTTAACCCTTCTTCTTACTGCTAAAACTGTGTAGAGCAGCTTCAACTCAGAAAAGGCTCTTCTGCTCTGGAAAATGAGGAATGTTACAATCCTGATCTGATATTTCTAAAATAAAGCCATTATTGTTAACCTTTAACAGGAGCACTGGGGGAGTGCATCCCTCAGTCCAGCTGGAGCTCAGCTTGGAGGCTGCAGGGTTTGAGGGAGCTTTCTTCCCTAGGCCTTTGAAACTCAGCAAAAATGGAAGAAAAGAAGGGATTTAGGGCATCTTTCTGCTGGCAGCCAGAGGACAGGCTGGATAAGAATGTCTGTTGAGTATTTGTCATTTTCTCCTGAATATCAAGTCCCACACGTCCATGAGAACCTTGTGTACTCACACAAGTTCATTTCATAGACTCAAAGGATGGTTTGGGTTGGAAGGGACCTTAAAAACCATTTAATTCCCATTTTTCTTCTTTTATTTTTTTTTATATTTCTCCACTTTTTGCCTGTGCTGTCAGTACATGAAAGGCCTGAAAGCTGCCTTGTTTCTGCAGGCTTTTTGACAGAGCTGTTCTCTGTAAAGCTTTTCAGAGATGGATGGATTTGAGTAAAAGCCAAAAGGCATTTAGAAGGAAATGTCCTATGGAAAGAGACTGCTCAGGCCTGGGATAATGGAAAGAACAATGTGGTTTTGACAACTACAAGGGAAGCAAAGGGGAGAAAAATCAAAAAGAGGTGAAGTGAGTCCTTAGGCAGCTGCTTTTTGTTGTTGTTTTCCATTTTTCCTGAAAGGCTGGACTGGCAGACAGCAGTCAGAGGGTCTTGGTAGGCTGAAAGTTAAAAATGAACCCCTGTTTTTTACTCAGAGTTTCTCTCCTTCCCTGTACACTGATTCCAGCTACACAAAACCTGAACCAAACGTATCTGAACTTTCTGTCAAGGTCTTTCCTTCCCTTCCCTCCCTCTGCCAACTCCCCTGTTTCACTGTATCTCAAAACAAATGGTACTTTACATTAAAAACATGTCAGTCAAACCAAATGGCTTGCAGGATTATATTAAAATACCTACTGACATGAAAATTAACAAAAATTAAATAATACACCATATGAAATTCAGCAGCTCTGGACCTGACAAACCCATATCACTCAGGGCAACTCACAAAACTGTTTCAAATATTTGCTAAAACAAGGTGACAAAGGCATTTAATGAAAAGTTATATCTCTGTTTATCATCATTGCATTTCTTTCTTACAAATATTTAACCTTTGCACATTCACAGACTATTCAATCCATATTTTCTACAAGTATAGTGAAAATGAAATAACATGAAGATGTATGAATTATAAAAAATGCAACTACCACTCACCAGCAAATTGTAATTCCCTACATCCATTTTAGCTGCAGAATTAGATTTTTTAAAAAAATATTACTGATACCCATGAAGTATTTCAAGACAGAAAAGCTGTATTTTATGGAGAAATAATTATTTAGCAAGAAAAGGTTTGCCTTGATTGAGATACAGGATTTCATTCCCCTGACTGAAGTGCCCAGGTTAGAAAAGCTGCTCACACACTTTATTCCTAAAAGGAGAAGTTAGGTTTCCTCTGGAGGGTCCAATGCAAAGCACCTAAGTTAAATTCTTACTCTGAATTTCTCTCTGGAGAAATCTCTCTCTCTCTTGTCATGTATTTCACTGGAGGCTTAAGAAGATTAGTTTCTGGTTTAGGCACCAAAACTCCTGGAGTTAGATGGTGCAACTCCCTCTTTATGTACCTAAACATATTGAATAACACTTCCTTTTCATCTAAAAACAAAGACTTAATGAGCTGTAATGAATTTCCAGTATTCAAGTTAAATTAAGTGACTATTACTTTTTCTTTTTCTTTTTTTTTTCCATAAAATGACAGTCCATGTTCGGATCAAAATAAAAAGAAAAGTGAAAATGGCATTTCCCATCTTTTTAAGCCACTATTACTTTTTCTTTTCCTTTTTTTTTTTTCTTTCATAAAATGACAGTCCATGTTCGGATTAAAAGAAAAAGAAAAGTGAAAATGGCATTTCCCATCTTTTTAAGCTGTTATCTCCATTGCTGAGGCTGGCAAGAGTGTAGGAAGCATTTGGACTGTTGAAATCCTTGCTATTTTTCCATATGGATTGCCAGCAGCAGTCATAGCACTCCCAATTCCATTTCACCAAACTGACTAAACAGAATTAAGGGCATTTACCCTGCGGAAGGGCTATGAAAAGGAGGAAGCAAACACTTGCACAAATAGAGCAAACCCAGAGGAAGCACATCACCCTGCAGTGAGCAAACCCTGAGCTGTGCAGGGGCTGAGTGCTTTTTGTGGAAAATAAAAAAAAAAAAAGCTCTGCTTTCCTCACTGCCAGCCCCTCGTGAAATTCGCTGTATTTCAGGTGCTGTCCCTGGCTGCCTGGCCACAAGTCAGTGATTTGTGTCCCATCCAATTTAGCTCCAAGCTGCTCGCCATGTGTCAGGGGCTGATAATTGCACTGATCCCCTGGCCGTGGGCTCAGCCAGGACCCTCTGCTGAGCACAGGGCAGCTGGGCAGGGAGCGCTGGAATTAGGGAATTCCGCTCTTTGGCTGGTTTGATTCCAATCAGCCTTGGCAGAGTGCTGCATAAAACAGGGAGTGCTAAATGTGCCAATAAGTGAATTACTTTTCAGATTATGTTTCCGGTGGAGATATTGATGAGCGGGCTTTGCGAGCTGAATATAGAAGTTTGTTACATTCTGTTTCCCATTGAACAGGTGAATGTATTCTGATAAAATGAAGGGGGGAAATGCTGTTCATCTGCAGACATTTTTTTTAAAAAAAAAACAAATTTGTTTTTAAAGAGCACCATAGTTACTTCTAACAATAATTTTCACTCTTCTCTTTAATGTTCTTGTCAGGAAAGAACTCTGAGTGAAAAGACATTTTCTCACGACAACGGACATTCAAAAACAAAGTTTATAAAACAGACTAAAAGACAAAGCTGCTGGAAATACAGCCACACTTCCATCATTTTGTGATAAAAAAATCATTGTTAGCTGATCCTGCATCAGAGCCCAGTTAATAATTTCTTTAAAAAAATCAGTTTTTGAGATATTATAGCTATCAATTCCCTGGCTAATTCCCTGAAAGTCTCTATTAAAAAGCCCCAAATATCCAAACCTAAAGATGTTAGCAGGTGATCAAGCTGTCAGTCCCTCATTTAAAGTTAAGGGTACTCACACTTAACACCCCAAATTTGAACAGTGACAACTTTCCTGATTCTCATGTCTCTCTTGTTCCTTTTCTAATATCCCTTTAAGCACAGCACCTCTAAATCTGGGGAAATGCAGGTGCAAACTGAGACTCACAGCTCCATTTTCCAGCTGTCTCTGAGCACCCCCAGCCCCAAGGAACTTTCTGAAAGGTGCAGATGCTCATCCCCTGTTGAGGATCCCTGCCAGGAGGAACCTGCTCGCAGCACACCAAGCAGCCACGAGCATTTGCAGGACTTGTTGAGGTGTTTCAGTCCCTCATGCTTTACTTCCTCCAGTTTTGGACAAAACCTGGTGTTCTGCACGCTAAATACTGCAAGAATCAAATTTTAGTATCAGTCTCACTGCTGCTTAGCCAAATTTTGCCAGGTTGTTTTGCTTTTCTGAGCACAGATACAAGGAAATTGCATCAATAGTTTAAGTTTAAGGGGTGGTTTGGAAAGAAAAATGTTATTTAAAGGCAGCAGAAGTCCATGTTTGAAAGGAAATTATCCATAATCACCTAAACTTGTAAATCATAATTCAGAGCCAAACACATGAGACTATTCCCCACCCACTAAGAAAGAGCTAATGTTTAAGATCTAATTTTTTATTGCAACAAGAAAAACCCCACATAATTACTCTGTAGGCAGAAAAGGAAATGAAAAACATGTTCAAAATCACTTATGGACACTTTAACTGCTTTAGTAAAGTTTTTGCTTGATACACTTTTTTTATTTTTAAAGCTCAGTCAAGGTGACTGGGGGAAAACCATTGGTTTTTATATTCTGTTATTCAGTGCTGAATGTACTGTACACTGTCATATTGTCTGAGATTCCAGGACTGCAAGAATGTCAAAAATATTAATTTGTTGAATTTGCCATTGGACAGGTATTTTCAACAAAAAAAAATTATAGATGAAAGCAATAAAGAACCAGATGCAAATCCTGACTCTTGAAAAACATGGTCATTAATTAAAAAGTGAAGAGCTGTGATCCTCTTCTTTGGGGAAAAAAAAAAAACCAAAACAACAACAAAACAGTGGATGTACCAGCATGGATTCATTGGCAGGAAATTACATTTCTAAGAGGAAGAAATTAGGATAACCATAAATCCTGTGGTTTGTTAATTCATCAGCACAGCAGGATTAACTTAAATAGTAACTAGTGAGCACATGTGGAATCAATGAAACTGGGTAAAGAGTTTGTGTTTGCTCACCTCCAGGTGATATGTGGGAGTTTTCAGGGGGAGTCTGATGGAACACCTACTGAAACGAGAAGAAAAAATTCAGTTTAAGGTTCCTCCAATACACAGTCATGAATTACAAATCTTACACAATTAGTTGTGGTTAATCAGATGCCCGCTCTACCCATAGATTTTAGATTATATGTGGACATATGGACAATTCTGATGGTAAAGCACAAGATACTGATTTTTTTCCCTTCTTTGGTTCACTTTTTAAGTGGTAGGCACACATGCTGCATCGTAGCATTGATTACTGGGCTGAACTCAGTAATTAAAAGAATACACAAAGTTTGCATTGAAATTAAGGTGCTTAAGATTCATTGAATTCAGCACTTTGCTCCTCTCACCAAGTCATTGCTGGGCAGCGAGCAAACCTCAGGAAATTACACCCAGACCGTGCTCGGGATCAGGTTTTGGCTATTTGCCCTGCTGGGTGATTTCAGCCATGCCATCCATTTCATTATTCCAGTTCAGGATGGATATTTGTGCTCCCAATCGACTCTCAAGCCCCTGTGTTGTTCCTGTTCCTGAAAGAAGAAAAGAATTGCTGAGCCACTCTCACTGGATAACCAAGGAGGCAAAGGGTGTGTTAGTTAGAAGGGGTTTTCATGACTTAGAGCAAAGGATAAACCCACCTCAAACAAGCAGGATCTTACACTGCATCCCTTACTGAGCTTTGGAACACAGCTCCCAGAACAGCCAGCATCGTCATGTCCACAGCACCAAAGGCAGCCTGCTCCAGCAGCAAATGGATGAGGCAGAGAGATCCTTAATCTACCAAAGAGGAGGGACAGGATCAAGAAATCCTTGTATTTCTATACCGCTTTTTCTTTGTATCTTCATCCATGTCATTTGACCTTGGTGCATTCATTTTCCCACATATATCACCTCTATTACTGGTCTATTCATCAGGCACAATTTATGGCTTCAGCTGTTCTCAATTTAAAAAAAAAAAAAAAAAAAAAGTTTTAATTGCTTAAACTTCTCTTATGAGAGGAAAGGGAAAAAATGCAATGTGGGATGCACAAGCTGATAAAAAAGGTGGCTGTGAGATGCAGGACTTTGCAGGTCTTGTCCTACAGCAACCACTTCTGCTTCCAAAGAGCAAGATTCCATTCCACACATGAACAGCTCTTGTGCTGGGTCTGCACCATCTCCTCTGATGCTCTTGCTTACCAATATAGAAAATATTTCCACTTTCACAGTTCCCTGCCAGATCTTCCTCCATTGCAACTGCCACCCTCCTTCAGCCTGGTTGTCCTCCCTAAATAACATTTAGTGTGTCAGTTTTAGGTGACTGAGTGCAATATTCAGGTCTTTCACAGTGCTGCAGCTGGGACAGCACACAGGAAGTTGTGGTATTCCACGGAAATGCATCAGATAGAATAAATATGACAGATATCACCAGGAACTTCTCTCTTCATGCTGCCCTCTGCTCTCACTGCTTTGGTGGAAGGGATGGCTGAGAACAGTTGGAATTGCTCCTCAAGTCACTGGACCAAGAATGACACCAAGAAGTTGTTTGGGTTTTTTCTCTGAACACTCTTAATTTTTGGCTACATTCTTAGAACTGTATTTAATTTCTGTTACCAATAATTTTTTAGATATTGAGAAAAATACAGTGTTTCGAGAAGCCTTCATTCCTTGTGAGAAACTGCTCTTATAAGAATTCAAGCTGAACTTCTACCGTATTGAGAAAAATACAGTGTTTCTAGAAGCCTTCATTCCTTTATGAGAAACTGCTCTTATAAGAATTCAAGCTGAACTTCTACCAGTCTTTGTTCATGCTTCACTCAGAGAGTAATTTGGATTCTGAGTTACATGGAGACATGAATTACTGTGACCCTCTGGTTCATGTTATTTTTTTGAGGATTGAGCTCTGATGAGCTGGGGAGCTTGTGCATAATTTATGAGCTCCAGCTCCAATATGAGGTCCAGATTTAATAACCATCTCCAGCCTGATGTGTCTCCTGCCCCGTTACTGCTGCTTACTCCAGTGGCTGTGGGATGGGCTGGGAGGCAGCAGCCTCTCCACTCATTAAAGTCATTCAGCCAGAGCACAATTGTTCCTGCCAGGGAAATGAAATCATTTCCAAGTATAAAAATCCTTACTGAGACTTCTCTTGTGAGTTCTGGTTTTTGGGGGTTCTTTTTACCCTGTTTGATACTCTCCAAATCTTCCACCCCTCTCTGAAGGGGGAAGAATGGGAATGACCCCACACACCACATTTTGTTGTCAGGAAGAGCTTCAGAGTGAGGAAAACATTGAATCCACCCAAGGGCAGGACTTGAGAGTACAGCCTTGGGATGAGGCAGCTCCCTGTTCTCTGCATAGAAATTCCTGCTTGAGTTTGGAAATCTTTCCTGCATTGACAGAAGCTCAGCTGGGTTTGGGGTCCACTCTGGAAACCAAGCAGTAAAAATGAAGAGCTACAAGTCTGGCAGCACTCTGCCATTATTGATCAAAATAAGCTTGAAGAATAAAAAATTGGGCATATTTCCATCCAGAGTCAAGGAATAACAAGGAAGAGAGTGGAGAGCAAAGAATGATCCCAGTTTTGTTTGATTGGGTCAGACCTCTTCATTTTTTATGCAATCTAAAATGGTATTTTAGTACATAATTACAGTATTAGTATATTATTTAGTATAAACATTTAGTATACTAAATAGTAACTTTATATACTTTTTTAGCCATCAGATATTGCCGAAGAAGTGAATTAAAATAGGAGAGGAAAAGGGTTAGCATTTGGATAGGCTGAAATGCTGACATTTCTCACTGAATAGTGGCAACTTCTCTTTCAAGAGAGTGGCCACTAAAACAATTACCCAAAATATGCTTAAAAATGAGAACCTGGAAAGCCCCATTTACATTAAAGCACAGGTACCAAAGAAATCAGATGAAAGTCCAGTAAGGGAAACATAACCAGCACTCTAAGAAAATAATTGGACAACAATAAATAAATGTGGTTTTGTTGTTTGTGCCTCTCTGAGCTTTCTCTCACTCATGTGAGCATTCACTGGTTCTTGAATCACAATTAAGTTATAACTAAATCATATTTCTTTAAGATATTGTAAAGCTGTAAGAGCAGCTCTTCAGGTTTAGTTAGTTCCCATTGAATCCAGATTACTTGGGGCATCTTTTTAATGGAAAAAAACCTCAATATTGTAAGCTGCTTCATTGATGATTTCACTCAGATTAGAACACGGGAAATTCTGCAATGAAAAATAGAAAGCCAATCAGAAAAAATTGTAAGAGAAGGGAAACCAGATTGTCCTTTATCTTACACCAATTTACGCTGTTGAAGTCAAAGAAATCTGAGCAGTGAAATGAAATGATGAATCAGACCTAGTGCCTTTCTCCATTGCAAATTTAATGTTACGGAAAATGATATTAAAGTATAATACCCCTACTTTAGGGCTTACCAGAAAATGACTCATGATAAACAGAGTGCGTCTGCAGAAATGGCATTAAAAAATAAATTTAGCTTCTCTCTCAGGCTCATTCAATATTTCAGGGTATAATTTAAGTACACGTCCTTCATTGTGTTCAAAAATTCTTCCTTGGGAGTGGGAATTCAGAACTTTAATGGTAACTTAGACATTCATGCATAAAGTTATCAGCGAAACTTGAAGCTAAACTGAACATTTCTGAATACAGAAGTAAGGCAGCGCAAGGAAAGGCATGTTTCTCTTTCCCAAATTGCCTTTGAGTAAGGCAATTTAAGTGACATGAAAGATAGTTTAGCTTTTAAAAACTGCATTTAAGTGCCCATTCACCTTGATATCGAAAGCATTTTTATTGACTTGAACCTGTGCAAGTTCTTTCAGATAAATTACCAAATGAAATAAATAAATAAACATTAGACCTGCAAAGATTGTAACAGGGAGAACTGACCATCAGACAGAAGTTTGCCTTGAAGAACAAGTGGCAATGAGGAGAAACCCATTTTTCTCAAGAAAATACCTAAACTCTCCCAAAAACAAGACAAAATAAAGCCCCAAACTCTTTTTGGCCGAAGGATGCAAGGTTAAGTTGGTCTTCCTGAGTGTTTGAGGATGACATGTCCTGTTTTATGGCAAGATATACTCTTTTATGGACCTCAGCTAAATGAAGTAATAAAAATTTCTGCTTTTCCAAACTATCATATCAAGGATATTACTCTGTACTTGCAGCCCCAAGAATATGGATTGCCAAGATTTAGGGAGTTCAGTGCTTTTGCTAAGCCTCTGTCATGATCTCAAAGGAAAAGACTGAGATAAAACCATCTGAGATGCCTCAAGAGAAAAAAAAATATACACTGAAATCAATACACATTAAATTAACATCAGCCAAATAGGAGGAACTACTTTCTTTCCATAATCACTAATGTCTGTTTCAGAAATATTTTAAGCTTTTCTTCCTTTTCTTTTTTTTTTCTTTTGAAGGCCAAGTTTATTAATTTAGACAATGAAATGCTCTTCAGCACTGCACAGTCACAGATCAGGTAAAGTGCTGGGACAGTGGGAATGAAAATCAATCCCTGCAAAAAGCTGCAGAGGTCACTCCACCACTCCACTTTCCAAAGCCACTGTCCCATGCACTGGGCTGAAGAAGCTTCTGCAGCTGAGGAGGATTTCTCTGGAGGTCACAGCCCATCCCAGAGCAGTTTTTGGGGATCTCCCCAGTGACAGCACAGGCCACCAGAGCAGAAGAGCCACTGCAAGTTTCCTCTTGTGTTTGTCCTTCCCCCTGAGCACAGCCCCAGCAGCAGGGTCTGAGTGCTGTTTCTTGCTCCTGGAACTGTTTCCCCACATCAGCTGCACAGATTTTATAAAACAAGCCCACAGCAAGGCATTTCCATGACAACACGCTGCAGAAACTAAACTCAGACTTGGAACCAGTTCTCATTTTAGTTCTTAAAATCCAAAAGTGTCTCTAGACTGTACAGGTCCAACCACAGCCAGCAGTGGTCCAAGATGCATTGTCAGGAATGAGTGGATTGAGCACAGGGAGTGCAGCAGCTCCAGTACTTTGCAGCTATTCTTAACTTTGATGTGAATTTTGGTCTCTTTTTCTGGAGACCCAGTGCTGGCTGATCCAGCAAGCAGCACCAGCTGCAGCTGAGCTCTGCTCCGTAGCACTGGCAGGGATCTGAACCAACAGAGCTCTTATTGCTGTTTTCCTCAATCTGTACACAATTCTTTTTGTTTCTGCAATTCCACGCGCCCTCTGCAAGGAGAGAACGCATCGCTCCTGGAGTCAGGAGCAAGGTAATAAAGCATAACTCACCCCCTTGCAGCATTACATGGATTCCTTTTGTGTTCCTCTCTCTTGCCAATACCGAGTTGGCTCAATGCCACGGAAGGAAAGGCACGAGGAGCAAGTGTTGTCACAGACCTCAGAGCAAGGGCTGGGTGATGGCAGGTGTCCCATTCTGTAGGACGAGAATGTAACAACCACATTTGTACCACACACTCAGAGAAGACCTGTTTGGCTGGTATTAAACTGCTGCCTAATTAAAAAAAGTGCTGAAATTATGGTTTTTTTAACTTTCAAAACTGCATTTCAGATTTTATAGAAAACCCGTGGTGCTGCTTTGTGCAAACCCACGCTTCTCTGGGGTGAAGCCTTTCCTTACTCAAATCCTGACACAGACACCCCAAAGAATTTGTGGTTTGGGGTTTTTATAAGACTTTGTTTAGCTGGGCAAATCTTTCCTGAGTGGTAAGAATGCCCCAGACAATGGAAGATGTATATATCATCATATATATCATAATGTCATATATATCATATGTATATATCATATATATATATCATAAATATCAGTATATTCAGAACCCAGATGCTGAATATACTGACTGACATGATTAACAGATTGATTTATTTGATTGCAGATAGCAATCAGGACACACAAAGCTTTGAATTCTGGCTAAATTGTTGGATTGCTATACAAAAATAGACTGAGGGTTTAAGTGCTTTGTACATTTCTTATAAGAAATATCTCTTTCTAGTTAATTCATACACTGATCAAACAATTATTTTGTTTCAGTATAAAAATCACAGAAGCATTAATCAAAAGTATTTAGTTAATAATAAAAGAGAAGACAAAAGCCACTGGAACGATAACTTGAAGAGTGTTGTGCAAATTCTAACATGATTTTAAAGGAAGTCAAATGTTTGATGTATTTTTTTAAAAACACCTTTCTTGATTTGAGTCAATATTAATCTCTAATTGATGAAATAAATGCTACTGCTCTTTCTCTTTGAAATGAATGGACACAAAAATGTTCAAAAGGAATCCTTTATAGACATCACATGTGGCCACATCAGAAACCTTAGGAAGTTAAACTACATCAGAGTAAGAGCATTAACAGTGGCCTGAAATAGAGGCATTGATCTGTTGAAACTGAATGTAGACCAAGTATCAAAAGAAAATGACACCAACATTATTTCCTTTTTGAAAAATACAACCAATTAATAAAATTTTATTTTTATTTTATATTAAAAAAATTGGAAATACTTTTTAGTTATATTTCTTTAATTTTTCAATTATATAATTGTGCTGTAAGAATATCCTGAATACTGTTAGAAAATATCAAATGAGTCCTTATTCTAGATGGCAGCAAAAACTTATCTTTACAGAAATTGAGATATAGTCAATATCTCTGGTTTAAAAGTGACTGGTTTTTGTAAGATGCTCAGTATGAGATGAGTTGTATAACTTCACTTTGTCAAAGTTCTGGAAACGAAAAAATTTCTCTAGTCAAGCACATTCCCTAATTCAGCCTCTGAAAATGCATCCTAGGAGTTTTGCTCACATTCCCTAACAGACTCAGCCAAGGAGTGGTGAAATCCCATTTCTGGCTGAAGTCGTGCCCAGAGAAGGCACAGCTGGGGATGTCCTGGGCTGCTGGGAGCTGCCCCCAGAGCTGCAGGAAGGCAGAGCACCAGAGCACTGCAGGCTCTGCAAACACAGGTGCCTCCATTCCAGTGCCATTCTGAGCACTGAAATCACAGAAATGCAGTTTGCTGCTCTAACTGTGCACAAATGAGGCATTAAGCTGACAGCAGTATGATATTTTGGAGGTATGAAACAGCACAGGGTTGAATTCCATCCATTTTTACTCACGATTAATCTGAATCAGGTTGCACAAATCAGGTGGTGCTTCAGCAGCAGGAATGATGCTGGATTATTTTTCATGTTACTTAAAAAACAAGCACCCAAACTTAACCTTGATCTCTCAGCTCCTCATTTTTGATTTTATCTTGTCCCACACAAAACCCTGGAACCCACTTGCCATTTATGCCAGAACCTCCCTCTGATTCCAGAAGGGGATGGTGCTCCTGACAGAGTACCCAGGATACTATTTCTGTTGATGTCCTCCTGAATGTTCTGGCATTTTTATAATATTATAAACTATCCAGTATTTTAAATGTTTTTCTTCAATGCTACCTCTTTCACAAAGACATAAAGAGAAACTATTAAATAAAATCATCTCAGTTGCATGCATGCTTTGTTCTTGCTTTTAATTTCACAAAGACGTCAGGAAAACTGAGGCAAAGCTGAAGAATTCCAAAAATTCTGAAGGAATCTGACAGTGAATTTTTTCTGTGCCTATTCTAAGGTTGCCAATTTTATCTGTGCAATTGTTTGCAGCCCCCCAAGCAGCTCAGGCACTTCTCTCTCGCTGCTGGGGCACAGACTGCTCTCCTCTCCAGCAGGCAAACCCTGCTGGAGCCTTCAGGATCCTCAGACACAGCTTCTTTGCCATTCTCTTGACACCAACACATTTCACACTTTTAGAAAGTCTTCATTATAGTCTGCAAGTCCTTCCTCACACAGACAGCAAAAGCAGGACAATAATACCAGTTTTGGAAAAGCCATTTCAGTGTTTCAGAGTGGGAAGCAATTTATGGAAAATAGTTTTCACTTCCCTTTGCTGCCCCACGTACAGAAGAGGAATAAACAGTGAGGCTCTGTAGAAATGTGAATTCTTTGGGAGAATGAGAGCCGTGAACAACACCCACCCATAAAACAACAGCAGAGTTACTTGGGATTGAAGCTGGTTTAGACCCAGAGTTAAAATGTTCAGCCTAGATGGGCCAGAGGACCCTGATTAGAAACCCGGAGTAAACACAGGGGATTATCGGGCTGAACAGCTTTTAATGACAAACACCTTTATAATGACCTTAGACTTTTTGCTTTCCTGAGGATAATGAGTCAGTCCAAACCAGTTTTCTTTCCTGGTGCACAAATCTATTGAGTGGAATACAGAATATTCTCCAGTGAAGCAACTGGTTTCCGTGGATACTGCTAAGATTACACTTCAGCATATTTTCTCTTTCAATTCAAAGTCTAGAGGAGCTCAATTTGCCTTATTAAGGAAAAAAAAAATGTCTTTAGTAGCCTGTCCAGAATGCAGACAAAGGAAAGCAAATGTAGCATTCTAAAGCAAGAAGTCTTATAAGAACTGCTGCCCTTTTAGTTAGAGATCATTAAAGAAAGGTTATATACTTACAGCAACAACTGTAAAAGAAACATATCATTTAAACATTGGGAGGATGTGTGACATTCTAATAATTTTTTTGAAAGCATAATATGCATTTAAATGTTTTCCCTCAAACATTTAAAACATTTTTATGGATATCTGGCCAAAATCCAGAATATCTTGCTATGTGGTAGAGCTACTTTTCTGTAACAAATTGACTGTAACATGCCAGAGTAGAAAATCTGTACTTTTGAGACATTTATGTAATGCAGGATTTAAAACAAAACAAAACAAAACAAAACAAAACAAAACAAAACAAAACAAAACAAAACAAAACAAAACAAAACAAAACAAAGAAACAAAAAAAACCTGGGGATAATAATGGTTTTTTTCTTAATATTCTGAATACAAGAAACCATGTATTTTTCCATTTGGTGACACAGACAAATTGTTGTCCTTACCGTTGGGTTCACAGTCTCCCACGTGTTTCTGTGCCTCATTATTACTCCAGAATAGAAATGTTTCTTCAGCTACAAATATAACTGATGTTAATTGACTCAGTTTTCACAGCTCCAATCACTGAGCTGCCTTTCAGCCACCTCTGTTTTTATAGAAATGGTTAAACTGTAGGCCCTGGCCCTCCCCAACAGCCACATGCATTCTGCTGAGATCTTAAGGCAATTTCCTATAGATTCTTGAATCTAAATACCACCAGAATTTTACATAGGTCCCAAAAATCCATCATTTTTAGCTGCCAGAGAACCAGTGGCAGAGAGACCTCCCCACAATATGAAGGAATTCTCATTCCAAAGAGGCAATGCAAGTGTTGAAGACAAAAACATGTGGCCTCTCATAAGTTTACGTGCTCTTAATATGGCTTTTATTGGGATCAATGATATTGATTTCCATCAAACAATCACTGCCTTGATGCTGCCTCCCTTGCCTGTTTAAAGAACACACATTGTATTTCTGCTCAGCAAGCCTGCAGCACTGAACACTTTAATGTTTTTATGCACTGAAGGACATTTCCTGAGTTTGCCTGCTTTTCCCAAGCTGAGTCCCTACAAAGACTCTCCCAAACTTCCATCCAATCTGCCAGATCTGGCCCAGCTGCTCTGACTCTGCTCCTTTTTGCCTCTTTGCAGGGCATTGTTTGCTGATTAATCCAGGAGACAGCTCTCTGAGGCTCCCCAGCTTCTGAGGGGCTGTCAGGGCTTTTGATCCGCATTTCTTATTCCAGACAATGTCATGATAAAATTCAGTGGTGCTCAAATTTCTGTTCTTTCATTAGGGCTCCCTTATCTATATAAACATTTCATGTTCTTTCTTTCACAATGCCTGGAGGTTTCCAATGGTTTTATGCATTTTTTGCCACTTCTATCTTTAATCTTGATCCCAGTTAGTTCTTTATAGTTGCCAGAGGCTTGTGCTTTTTTTTTTGTTTTGTTTTGTTTTTTTCTTTGTTTTTAACTTCAAACACAACTTTCTGCTATACTTCCTGTACTGAATACTGACAAGTTGAAAGGGAGGAATACAGGAAACACAAGGCAAGGCAAGACTGCATTAATCTGCAGAACCTATTGCAGATAAGTAAGCTGCTGCTTAATTCATATTCTGCCAGGGTGAGGCCAAACTATGAATTCTAATAAATATCTAAAATACAAAAAAAAAAAAAAATAAAAATAAAAGGAAAAAAAATAGTACCCAACTGCTTGTATGGCTTCTTAGATATTTTGTTCACATGTCTTCAAAATGCATTTTTAAAAAAATTATCTTCCATGAACACATTTTGGTGAATACTTCGCAGAAGGTATTTATATTTTAAGAAAAGTTTTGTTTGTTTCAATGGACTCTGTAACTTTGTGTATTTTTACGTGCCTACCTCATGAATACACATGAATATATTTCACTAGCATACTTCTCTTTCTGGGAGAAAAAACAGTCAGGAAACATATGGTGTCTATAATTGAATACCAAAGGAGCCATGTAAAAGACCAAAATTATAACATTCTATAATACCTTACAAGTTTTTGGGTTTTTTTTTTACCTGAGAGGAATTTAAAAAATCCATTGCTTTTAAATTAGACTTTCTAGAATCAAAATAATTCTTCACTTACCATTCCCTTACTTGTAATCACCCATTCCATACTCACAGATCTGAGAAACGTTTATTCCACTGCTTCTGGTAAAAATGAAACATATACCTGGATTATTAACTTATTCATTTTGATGCAATTAATTTAAATTTCTACATTTGTAACTTATTAATCATATTGCAAGTTCATTTTGTCACAAATAGCACTCCCATTAAAATGTTGAGGTTTCTTCCAACTATAAAGGTTTTGGTGAAATTGTTGGCAATTCATACAGGGAAGGGGTTTCTGCTTTAATGAAATATTTAGTTTACAGAATGTTGAAAAAAGATTATTTTTCTTAAGTGAAAATAGTAAGGATACAAATTGATGAAATAGCCTGTTAAATTCAAACAAATATTTGAAGGCTTTTTGCCTCCTGGTATTTTTCATCTCAGATATGAAGCTTTATCATCATCACTGTGAAATTACATCCAATCTGCTACTAAGTCCTGCCTTCTGAAAATAGCAAGTTTTTGATTTCTTACACCCACCAACTCCAATTTTCTGCCAATTGTTAACAAATCTCAAGTCCCTGGTAGAATTAAGGTAGCTCATTTTACAGATTCTATTTTCCCCCTGACCTCACACAATTGGAATTACTCTCCATGCCCACAGCAAATCAGTTATTGCCCATCTTTAATTATTCATATTTTCTGTGACTCTTCTGTTTGGATCTCCATCCCAGGGACTCTGGTTTTATTTGCAGCCCCTCTGCAGTGGTTGTGCACCAGTTTTTGTGCACGGGGCACGAGGGGATAACCCAGAACCTGTCAGGTTGGGTTCCTCAGCAGAGCATTAATCTGAGCTCTCCCCCATCCCCTGGCAGCACTTGTCACGACACTTCTAGGAACTTAATTATCTTTGAGACTTCTGTGCCTTTGTCAAATGGGGTTGAAATTGGCAAAAAATTCAATATTTACCAAAGGGAACAAGGGAGAGCAGGTAGAGGATGCCTTCACACCAACAGCCTTTCCTTAGGACACAAGGCTAAAATAACTGTGCAACAAATGGTTTGGAGCAAACTGGCTCATGAATGTACCAATTAAACACAGACAAGCGATTTCTTTTTGCATTTATCATCATAAATACTCTCCTTTACCCTTTGCACGATCTCATTTAACCACATTCATTTTAAAAGAACAGTTTCAGTCCGAGTTTTGTTTTTGTGGAGCACTGAGGGGAAAATGTTCTCTTATCTTCAAATGTTATTAACTGGAAATAAGTGTAACCTACGCTTTGAGGTCCTTATTGCAATTTAGATAGACAATTAGATATCAGACACCAAAAAGAAAGAGAAAACTTTGTAGCAGAGATTTTTCTCTTGGTGCCCCAGGTGACTACAGCAGACTTCCTTCTGTGTTCAAATGATTAAAAAACTACAATTTCCTTCAAGCCATTTTTAGAAAGCTATTTGTAATTGCACTATCAAGTAATATAACTTTTTCAAAATTAGCTTATGAGATTTACATAGGATTGAGCTTTTAACAAGAAGGTGAGTTGGAGCCTCATTTGCAATAGTTCTGCTCTTTCTTCAAGGCTGAAAACTTGCAATAGAGGAAACCAAATCCTTCCTTCACTTACCTGGATACACAAAGAAAAATTTCAACCTTGGAGACTTTCAGTAGCTCCCACAACAAACACACATCACTTTAACTAATAAAAGCACATGTGTCTGCTCTGTGACAAATCTATCCTTCAGGACAGTGCTGAAAATGAATTGCTTTATGCTGTAAATTTAATTTTTGTTTAAAGCAAACCTTTCTGGTTACATCTTTGAAGGGGACAAAAGAATAGTATCTCTGTACTTGTAACCAGATGTTGTCTGCATAGAGACTTTACAGATGGAAGGAGTTTTAATTATTTAATCACAGATGATCCATGAGAAAATTTGTGATTCAGTCACTGATGTTTTTGTGGCAGTTTGCATGTTGTAAATGGGAAACAGCACATAGCTTGAACAAACACTTCTTTACAGGAGAAATCGTCTCCAAAATTAGAGGCATAAAGCTATATGAAGCTTTGTTCAAAAGAAACTGCAGAATCATCCACTTAGGAAGCTTGATTTAAAAGTTGTTTTGTCTTACACTTAGGAAACGTTGCTGAGAAGAACCCAGAGTGGAGCAAAGAACAGAATAAAGAATAGTGCCACTCCCTTGCAGAAAAAAAAAAAAAAAAAAAACAGGAAAAGGAAAAAAAAAAAACCAAAATGAAAATTGTTTAGCTTTCCCCTAATTTGTAACTGCATTGTTGAATCATGCATATTATTAACTGAAATGTATACCCTATGAGCTTTACAGGAACCACTCAGAAAATGTTTTCATTTCTCACTCACATGTTTGCATCAGCCTCAGATCTTGGGGATCTGAGAGCCAATAACGCTGGTAAAATCAAGTTTTCATAAGCACTGGAAATCTGCATAATTTCTCTTTGTTAAACGACTACTCCAGCACGCAGTGTGCTGTAGGCAACTCATTGCTCACAACTGATAATTAGCTTTTGTTTAACAGCGTTGATGTGTGATTTTGCAGGAGTTGTGTTTGGGCAGAAGACCCTGGGATGTGTGGGATGACCCTGGAGAATGTCCTTGCTTAACTGCAGCCCCAGAGCCCGGGTGTTAATTGGCCACAGAGAGTAATAGAAATGGATAAATGGGAGCAGTTTCCTCAGTGAACTGAGAAATTTATGTGGCAATTAAACTCAATTAAAAAGAATAAACATCAACGGTTTCACTAAAATAGCACTGCAAAAATCTAAGCACACTAAGAAATACCTAAAGGTCAGCTTAAGCAAGAATGAGGTGTTACCTTCACCCGGTCAACTCTGAACACCTTTTCTTCTTTTTTCTTTTGTGAAACAACACTTCCGGGATATTAAAAATCATTCTTGGAAGGTGGAGATGAAAAACCACCAGATTAATCCAACAGAAGAAAATGTGCTCTTCTCAGAAATCCAAGATTTCTGGAAACAGAGAGGGGATGTGAGATTTTAAAATAAGAAAATGAAAGGTAATCAGGAAAACAGGCTGCTTTACTCTCTTTACTCCAGTTTTCTGCTTGACTGTTCTGACTTCCTTTTGGCCTCCTTAACAAGGATTTATCCATCATCTAAATTCAAAGCTTTCCTAGCAGGTTCCAGATTCAAACCTAAAGAACTCATTAAAATACAGGAAATTTTGCCCTTCCCTCTTGGATCTCAGTCATTCAGTGTCACCATTTTGACACACTGCATCTCAGTTTGTCCGCACAATAACCTTATTTTCAAATTGAAGAGAATAATAAGCAAATAATTTTAAATTAAAATTTACTTTGTAACTTATGTGACTGTCATTCGAAATCTGAACTCGAGGTATGGATAAACATACTGCTTCTCACTTTGTCCACACAGTAACCTTATTTTCAGATTGAAGAGAGTAATAAGCAAATAATTTTAAATTAAATTTACTTTGTAACTTATGTGACTGCTCATTCGAAATCTGAACTCGAGGTATGGATAAACATTATTATCTTCCCAAAGATTTTTAAGCTCTCTAACCTGTCTGTTATGTAGATGCTGCATTTTAAGTACGTGAAAAGTTGCTTTTTAACCCATTTTTTTAAAAAAGAAACATGATTTGACTGACTGCTGAAAGACAAAGAGAGTCATTAATGACACTTCAAAAAGTGCTGAGAACACAAACACATGGAGAGCTATAAAACAAACCAGAGCTTGCTCACTTGACATAATTCGAAGGCCCATCCAAATGTCAGGGGAACTGCTGGCAGGTATCAAACAACCCCTCTGATTAACTCCAAAAAGCTTCACAGGAGGGCCCTTGACATTCTCTTTCTGTTTGACCTTTGAAACCATTTGGCCTCCTTGCTTTCCTGATTCCTCCCTTCCTCTTCATCTTTCTTTTCTGGTGGAGACAGTGAAATGGAAAATGCCTTCCCTGTGGGCAGGGACTTGGAGCTCCTTGGGTTTGGCTGGAGTCAGCCCTGGAAGAGGATTAGAGGGTGGCCAAGAGGGAAATGTTCTTGAGCATTATCAGGTTTGGCCATGGAGCACATTCAAGGGCTCCTCCTCTCCACGTGGCTCTGTAATCCTCCCAGCCATTGTTGGGCCCGTGCATAATTCCCTCACCATGACAGAATTCAAATTGCAACGTTAATGTGAGTTTGAGAAATCAATGCAACTGTTAATGGCAAAACAGTTTCCTATGAAACATCAAAGAGTTTCTGGCTGATATTGTGGCAGCTGCCATTTTCCTACCAGATCATAAGCAAATGTGACTGACAGGACTTTGATTTTAAATTGTACCATCTTGTCCTTTAGAAAACTATTTTCTCACCTAACAGCAGTGCACTAGTACCTGAAACTAATCTGAATTTGATTATACACTTCAATTCTTTATTTGTCCCTATCCTTTACAATGTTTGCAGGAAAAGAAGAAAAAAAAATTACCATGGAACCTGTATTTTTCATTAATTTACTCCAATATTCTTACACCATCATAAATGCAAATTGCAATTTCTTTTTTCATTTACTACTTAAAACTAATAACAAACTCAAAGGGTAAATGGTTCATAATGGCAGATTTCATCTATTTCAAAAGAAAAAAAAAATAAACCAACCCAAACCTCAGAACACTGATAAGCTGATAAAAAGTGACCAATTTCTACTTATTAGTAATAAATCTTCAAAAAGAAAAACATGGATTTTCAAAATGGAAGCACATATCTGTGAATAAGAGCATTTTTTTTTTATCATGGCACTTTCTAACTGCAATCCTTCTCAAAAATCATAAAACATGATGTTCCATAATCCTGACACATTAACTTGTGTATCCAGTTTACTGATAGAATTCCTTTTATTTTCAGCTAAAGTAAATGCTGGCAAAATTAAATGTCTCAGAGGAAGACACAGACTATTTGAAACATATATCCTCAGTTTAATGGAGTTGTAAATGCTTTCATGCTACATAGTGGAAGGTCAAGTTCTTTAACATTTCCCTCCACACATAATAGAAATAAATTGCATTCTAGTTAAATCTAGCTAGTCTGAGTTCCTAGAAACTCTTGTATCTAATTTTAGGATCTTTTATTGTGTAATAGTGAAATTTTATGAACTACAAAAGCATTACCTTTAATCATTGTGCCAGATACACTTTAGGGGAGTTCCTTGTGAGATTGTAAATCTGTGCATTTTTGTTCTTACCTAAGATTTTTTCCTGGTGTGACTTCTTACAGCTAAGAACATGTAATTTAACTTTAAAGAGAGACACCAGTGAATACAGAACCATAAAACTGTATGCATAATTATATTAGAAAGCAACCTTTGATGGAATTTATTATGAAGGTATTTAAGAATCTTATATTTCTAACAGAATTACTTGTGGTTTTGGAATAGCAAACTATCTAAAAAACCCCTCAGCACAGCAAACATACAATGATAAATCTGATAAATATTCAACAGCATAATTTCACTTTAGTTCGCTCTAAATGACAATCATAATATATTTAAAATAGAATATTTTAGGCTCCTTTTCTGCTGTTATTACTGGCTGCAGTTCTGCAGTAATTCTGAGCAGTTCCACAAAACTTCTTCCTACTACCAAGACAATTCCCATTGCACAGGAGCAGATATTTCCAGAAATTGATGAATTCTTTCAACTGCTTTCAATTTGTAAAGTGTTCCACTCATAACTTAGCAAATTATTACAGTAGTATCATAATTATTGACCAATTATGGTAGGTACATAGCTGCTATCCCTTAAACTGGGTAGAATTCAAAACTAAAAACAAGAAAAAAAGTGCCAGTTATGCTGAAGGAGTACACTGTATTTCACTTAGCAGGGTATCTGTGTTTTTTGTTTAATTAAAGAGAATTCTTGAAATTAAAAACAAGGCTGATGCTGTCATAAAGCCTTACCCAGCCCCCAGGTATTGTTCTAGGTGTGTCTATGACTTGGGGCCAAGCAGACCCAAAAGAAAACAAGGTGCTGCTATCAGAAGTATAAAAGATTGTTTTTTCTCAAGGAAGTTTAACAGAGGGCAGCAGTTCAGGGAGATGAATTTGGGACTCCTGTCAGCAGCTGATTCAGAGTTTTGTGTCCACAGAGCAGTCAGCAAGTTTTCCATAACAGGGTTCAACACCTCCTCCTATTACAGGCAAAAATACATCCATAAATACATTCAAAATGCTGAGTTACCCACATGTTCTCCTCAGCTGTTTAGTATGTGCAGTTCAGGTGCCAAAAAAGCTCAGCTCAAAAGGGAAAGTTTGAGACTTACCAGCCTTGGATGAAGAGGAGTGAGCAGTTCAAACCCATGGAAATCTCTTGTGTTAGAGGACATCAAAGACTTCCAGACACTGGAGTCTGTGCTTCTTTTCTCTATAATTAATATATAATCACAAGTATAGTTCATCATGTAAACAAGCTATAAAAAGTTTTTATCATATTTACAGATGATAAAAGCTATAAGCACTCAGCAAACACCGCACAGAAAATGTTTGTACTTTGTTCCAAATTTTCTAATAAATGGCCTAGTTTCAAGAAAATGCCTAATTCTTAAAGATATTTACACAGTCTAGGGACAAGATGTAACAGTCAGATAAAACACTAGACATGCAGTAAATAGAGCCTTCTATCTGCTCATTAAGGAAAAACCACACTTGCAAATATGGTGGTGGTCTTCACAGAAAAAAACTTAATCAGGAATGGGGAGTTCAGCTTTTAAATGGAATGCCAAACATAACACAAGTGGAATGCCAAAAATAACACAAGTGGTCAGCTGCTTCAAATATACAGACATAAAATATTCTAGTTTATTTCTTAAAGAGTTAAGGAGATGATGTGATTAAAACCTAGCAGAGCTGAGGTCACGGGTGAGGTGGAAATTACAACCACATTGCTGTTTAGCTGTTTGTGTAATTAATTGTGGGTAAATATAAATATTCATTGTGGAACAGAGTCCTCATAAAAAACTTGTGGTCCTGTGATATAGAGCCAAATGATTTTTAACATTTGAACTCCTGAAAACCATGCCTTCTTAAATTGTGAGGAAAATACAAAGAGACAAAACACTGTTAAGAGATCGGGGAATGGCACTCAGCCTTACTATGGAGGACATGAGGACTGTACTAAAAAGAAAGAAGGAAGAAAAGACAGAATTTCCCTTAGAAGACTTGCAGCATTTTATTACAGCAAGTGGAAATGATCATTGTGCACAGCATTAAGAGGTCCATCTGGGAAAAGCAATCCCATTTAGCAAGAGCAGAGAGGCTGCAGAAAAAAGGAAGAGGAGATTGGGTGTGAAATCCAAGCCCCTTTGAAGTCAATGGGAATTTTGCCATTGATTTCACTGGGTCAGGATTTCACTCAAGGTGGATGCAGACTGTGCTCTGCGAGATCCATATTGAACTGGGGTTTCTGATTTCAAAAACCATATTAAAGTCACCCCATGTAAAACTAATAAAGCAGAGTACAGAATAAACTTCATTACTTTTTAATGGGGGGAAATGAAAAGATTACTGTCAAAACCTTGCTGTTAATACAATTAAAGGTGGACAGAAAGGAGGAATACATTTCTTAACATTTGCCCCCTGTGTCTATTTTGTTTTTTCCCTTTTAGTTTTCCTCACTGAACACTCTTATGCCTCCCTGCTTCACTCCTTATGTTCTCTCCAGTGCTTTAACTGCAAATTCCAGTGGCAAAACTGACAAATTCCAGTGACCAACTCACAAAAACCTACTCCCATCTTTATACAATCCAGTCACTTAAACTGCACTGTTCAAGTTCTGGGAAAAGTTTGTTGCACACTGTTTTAAATATATTTTATATATATTTTTCAGTAAGAAAAAAATTACCACTCTCAGATGCTTCTTTTGTTATTATAAAGCAAATTCAGATTTATGAGTAGCATATGAAAATGTCAGCTTAGAGTGATGTGACATTTGATGTAAATAAGTAATATTATAGTGCTATTTTTACTGATGTGGGAAAGCAATAATAAGTATAATTTATCAATAATTTAATAAATTATTTATAAAAGGGTTCTTTCTTTATAAAGGGGTTCTTTCTCATGAAGAGCATTCAAATGTTACAATGAGCCTCGTGCTTTTTGATAGGCTATCTTTACTCATGTGAAGATGCATTTTCCTTTTCCAAAATTGCACATACCATAACAGCTAATAACTTTCATAGAAACCATGTCCAATTGAAAGAGAGAACAAAAGAAAGAAAAACAAAATTTTCTGTGCTGTACAAAAATGAGCCTTCTTTCTAATTAAAATTACTTCTTGAACCTAATGTTAAAAATGTGTGCTCATTCCACACACGTATTTAACGGAATCAGTGGTGCTATTTAATCAGATGCTGGAGATTTCAGTTGGAAATATGAATATCAGGCTGGGAAAGCACTCAGATATTCTTTACCTGCTCCTTTCCCATGGTTTGGTAAATGTATTTTTAATGCAAATACATCAGGGTGCTTTCATCTCTGTGCTGCCCTTCATGAAAGGAATCCCACAAAGGTGCAGCCCCCCCTCCCTGCCCCTTCCCTGCTGTGCCAAAAGAACAATTAAATTGCCACCATCATCATTTGAATGATCCCTACCTAAAGCTGGCAGACCTGTGTCTAACACACCTGAGTTTAATTTTAAAATATGCTTGTTTACAGAATGCAGCAGTTCAGAAAACAGCTGTACATATAGCTGAAAAATTCAGAATTTAATATTTCTGAAGCTCTAGAGAAATATTCCTTCTAAACCTTTTTCTTATCTGCAGAGGAAGGCTGGATTCCTGAATTGAAAAAGTCATCCTTTTGCTTTTAATGTTAACAGTGCCAAACATCTACTAAGTCTCATTGAAAATAAAGGGAAGACTGGCTAGTTTTGAATTTAAGGGATTCAAAAAATTGGCCTTTTTTGGACAAAATTTCCCTTGTTTTAGATGAAACTATAAGAACTTGCCTTGCTTGTAAAAAATACATCTCTTTAAACATTTGATCCTTTTACTAAATGAGATTTTTTCCTTGTAAACCATACTCCATTTCCTTTCAATAAAAAGCGAAAGTTCTAAAGTTTATCTTTTTTCTTTTCAGAGCTGTTTTGTTTCAAGAGTCCTTGTGAAAGAAATGGCTCTCTCTAAACATTTCCAGAGGCATTTGTCACTCATTCAGCCTTTAGCCATGTTCAGCTTCACGATGCACATCAGAATATTCCAGTCCTCTACCCAAATTCAGAAAACACTGCAATGGCAGCTAGGGCAAGGCACTTTCTACTAAAGATTGCACTGAACTTTAGGGTCTAAAATACTTTTTCATAGAGTTTTTTATAACTATAATCATGTACAATAGGTTATTTTCTTGATGTTGCTGAAGACATTTACAATCTAAAATTTATTTTTCTTAGATCTGTGAATTTTAGCGTTTAGCATGTAATTAAGAATCAAATTATTAAATATTTCTGCATGTTTCACAGAAAAATAGTAAGTTTTGTTCATGCGTTTTGAGTTTTCTCTCAAATCACGTTCTCAACTTTTGTTCAGTGAGAGAGCTTTGTGGGGTTTTTTGAAGGATAATTAAATGTTGCTAATAAGAAACTGTAATTATGTATCAATACTGAGAACCCTGATGGTCATTAATGGTGCCTAATCACAGGAGTCACAGTTTTCCATAGGCAGCTTCTAGAGGTTTTTCTTAGATGCTTTTGTCCTCTGACTTGACTCTGATTGGAGTCTTGGATTTTTCCTAAAGGCTGGAAATAGTCCTGGGGTGGAGAAGGAGGGATGGAAGCAGTGGTGGTGCTTTATTCGGGATCTCTAATGAGCAGTTTATCTCTCCTATCTCGGGGGAATGATGTGCCTAAACATGAAGCTCCAAACACACTCTTGTTTCACCAGAGCTTCAGGACCCAACCTCATTTTTTGCTGAGAAATCAAGGCAAAATTTGTTGGCATTCTGGGTTCTAGAATTACTTTAAGCATAAGCTTAAATACACAATAAAGTTAATTTATTGACTGAACAACTGTAATTTACAAATGCTTTAGTGATAGCAACCACTGGGGAGAGGGAAAAAAAAAAAAAAAAAAAGCTGTTAAAGCTTCTGAGAGTGTTGTCACATCAGCATTAAAGCAAAGAAGAAATTTAGGCTACAAACAAGAAACTGGTTTATAACTCCCAAAGGGGTGAGATGCTGAAGCAGCCTTCTTGTGGGAGAGGGGGAGGAGGAGCAGAGAAGAAAGCAAGGAATACACCCACTCTAAAATAAACTTACAAATGCAAAGAACCAGCAGAGGAAGGCTTTCCTAGGCCTGTTTTACCAAAACGCTTGAAGGGATTGTTGAGACTTCAAACCCACTGAGGTGGGCAGTGAGAGTTTGAAGAGCTGAGCTCAGCTGAGGAAAGGGCCAGGACTGACTCTGCACACCAGGTCAGGTTTACCTGTGTGGGAGTTAACAAGAAAACTTCTCAGCTGGGTGGGAAATGAAACAAGCCCCAGGTCGTACAGCAAATTCAATGAAAAACACAGGAAGGCTCTGTCTCCACAGCAAAGGCTGGAGGTGCACAGGCTGGAAAGAAAAATGGGAATCATGAAGGTGAGCCCTGCACCAATTCATCAGGTGCTTTGGGTGCCTGCTGTATTTTCTATTTGGTGCTACTCTAGCTCTAAGCATTAAGCCTTCCTACAAACACTGCTCCTCTTAAGCAGCAAGGTGTGAATGATGTAGCATTTGTGCTTTAACAGTATTGCTCTGCTTTTAACAATTCCAGAGCTTTTTGTGTGATATTTTACTACAAATGCAGTCTGCTGAGCCTGCCTCAAATATACCAAAAAATTAAATTACTAGTGATACTAAAGAAAACTGATTTCTGTTATTGCTGTCAAAAACAAAGAGAAAGATTTTAAAAAAAAGACTGATAGGCTAACTAATACAAAACATATGCAAGGAATATAATGACGAAATTAATGTAATCACAAAATAACTTATTCCCCACTAGAAAATAATAACAACTATTAAGAGTTATCTCATTACAAAACACCAAAGGTCACAGTTAATTGTCCCAAACTATCATTTGCCTTAATTGCAACGTGAAAGAAAATAATCCTCCAAAAAGTAAACATGTGGGTGGAGTTTTCCAGGAAGAGGCAGAGCAGGTTGTGGGTTCCACCTCGCAGAGAGGAGATGCTCACTGGCTGCACCCAGAGCAGGCTGTCTGTGCAGGGCTGTCCCTTCCCTGTCCCTTCCCAGGTGTCTGAGCCAGCTCCATGGGGGCAGAGCAGATCCTGAGCACCACCCAGGGATAGGGATGGCTGTTTTAGGCAGCAGGTTGCCATGGTAACCCCCCATTTACATCGTGAATAGCTGCATGAGCTAATGTGACTCAACACCAGCACTCGCTGCCAGGGGAAGGTTTCAGCTTATTAGCAAAGCCAGAGCTCCTGTGTGGAGCCTTTTGGATTGCCCAGCCCACCTTCCCCGCACCAGGGTCCTCCAAATGCAGTTTGTGCCTTGTGTGTGCTCCCTGCTCACTCAAAACCCAGGTTGCACAAATGGAATTGTATTTTTTTTTTTTAATGTGAACTGAACCTGCTGCATAATTGAAGCTAAACTTTGAATTGTTGAATTGTTTGGGTTGAAGGACTTTGAGGAGCACCTTGTTGCCATCCCCTGCCATGGCAGGGACACCTCCCACTGTCCCAGGCTGCTCCAAGCCCCATCCTACCTGACCTTGGGCACTGCCAGGGATCCAGGGGCAGCCACAGCTGCTCTGGGCACCCTGTGCCAGGGCCTCACCTCCCTCACAGCCAGGAATTCCTTCCCAATCTCTAATTAAACCTGTCTTCTCAGTTCATCCTTGTCCAAAGTCCCTCTCCAGCTCTCTCGTGGACCCTTTATGTCCTGGAAGGGGTCTAAGGTCTCCCTGGAGCGCTCTCTTCTCCAGGCTGAACCAACTCAGTCTTCCTCCCATGACAAGCAAAACCCAACAATTTCTTGCACAGAGCATAAAACCAAAATTAAGTTTCTTGTGCAGGAGCCTTGGGTCTGCTTCTGTCCTTAATTACTTAATTCAGCCTGACATTGCAACTTCAGAGTCTGACTTCTGGGAGCATTTCAGACATTTCACTGAGCTAAGGGCAAGACACAAAAACTCACAAACTCCCCAACAATATTTATTAGCATTGTGACTAGTCTTAATCAAGAGCTACTGCTAATATGCATTAATTCCACATCCATACTTTTGTAATCTTGCATGCACCCTACACACACATTTCTAAAAGCAAATTTCAGTGTACGAAGGAACTACTGGAGCAGGGATAATCAGTTTTGTAAATACACAAGAAAGGATCAAAGATCAGATGGAAGTTCTTCACAAAAAAAGTCCAGGCAGTGTTTGAGTCTGGGCAAAGCACGAGTCAATGTCATGACATTGGTGAAGGCAAATATCACACTGGGATCTACAAACAGGAGTTCATAGTTGCAAGATATATGAAGTGATCCCTATTTGCACAGCACGCAGAGAATTTCTGCTAAAATCTGAGTTTCAGACATTGTGTCCCCAGACACACGTGGAGGAAAGCAATGGGAGGGATGAGAGGTCAAGAGAAATCTGTACTAGGAAAGACAGAGTTAAGTACTGTTTGGCTGGGAGGAAATTCTGAGTTCTTTATGAGTTTAAGAGGCCCTTGTAAAGAGGAAGGATATCATCTGTTTTCATGGTTCTCTCCGAGAAGAAAAATGTTCATGGAATAAATAAAATACTGAGGTTATTCCAAGAGTAATTTCTACCTGAGGAATTTTAATCTCAGAAAACACCAAAGGAGAGTATTGCAGCTATCTCTATTTTCAGTGGAAAAAAAAATTAAAGTCAGAAATAGTTTGGTGAAATGAAACTTAAGAAAAAGAATCTGGGTTTCTGAAAAATTAGCCAGAGGCTATTTAAACATGAGATGTTTATCTTCTAACTCCAGGTAAGCAATCTCTGAAATTTAATCATCTAATTTCCAAGTCTAAGAGTTCTAAAACCTTCTGGAAAAATAACAGCTCTCAATTTATATATATGTATGTATATAGTATTGAAATAATTATACTTCACTTAAGACTTTCTCATATTTATTGATTCCAGTTGTTAAAAAAATTATTGAATGGGGTTGCGTGTCCACACACATAAAATAAAGGGTTGTTTTTTTTCAAAGAATGAGGCATCTTTTCAAGAGGCTCTGCACAAGTATTGTTATGCACAAATTGTCTCGTTATCCACAGATAACATATTAAGTTCTACCTTAGATGTTGGGAAAAAAAACCTGCTCTTCTCTTCTCAACCTTCCTCTAATAAATACTTTATGTGTAGCTGGAAGGTGTGCGGGCAGGAGCCTGTCCACTGTCTGGTCTCCTGAAAGTCTGATTCAATAACTGACTCAACCAAAAACCCTAAAGGACACTGAAAATATATGCACTATGTACTGGGAAGTGTGACACTTAATAGAATTGTGCTCTCCTTTCAGCTCTGCTGAAACAAACGTGCCAAGATTTAGTGCTGGGGAAGCAGACATGACAAAAAGCATTCTGTCTTTGAGGAGCTTTAGTGCAAGAAGAAAAGGCTGAAATAGCTGGGGCTTATTACCAACTTAATAAGATTCAGATTGGTACATGTCTTGGGAAGAAAAAAAGATTTCCAAATTGCACATTTTTTTTCCAGAATACAGGTACAGTTCCTGGTATATCAATAGCCCAAGGGTGCAACATATTGAATGACTTATTAAAGATTCATGATACAAATTTATTTCCTAACAACACTGTAGGAATGTGTTGTTTTCCATTACAGGAAGCAATGCTTCTCAAAAGTGTTTACAAGTCTCAAATTGCAAAATTTAATTTTCAAATCAAATGAAGCATAATGAGCTTCATGGGCTCCTCATTCTTCACACCAGGTTTAGCTGCAAACACAACACAGCAAAACAAATTGGGAGGAGCAAAGCAGGTGGAACAAAGAACTCTGATGGAGCATCTCTCTCTTGACCAATGGCAAAAAAAGAGTTGTGTAGAGCAGAGCATGGCCAAGCCAACAACCTCTGAGATGACAAAAAAATGACATTAAAATTTGTTTGTTGTCATCTCATATAAAAGCAGCTCATTGTGAGATGTGTCTAGATATAACCTGTATCTAAACTCTTTACAAAAAAAACCTATTATTGTACTGTAAATATGCTCCTCTTGTATGACAGTACCTGCTGGCAAGGGAAATATTTAGCATAATGAGAATAAGAAGTGTCAAACAAATTACAGGTAAATGAAGTGAATAATTACTAAATCTAAGCTTTTGAGCCAAATTTTACAAGAAGTGAAACTGGTATTCTAGATCAACTTAGCCTCTGTGTGGGTATCGCTGATTGGAAATTTTGAAATCTGATTATTTCTATTGATCCAGGCAAAGACAATCAAAACAGGATCACCACCACAGTTTTCAATGAACTCCTGTGAAAGCTGCAGCTGTTAAATCAAGAAACCTGACAAACCAACCAAACTCCCAAATGTGTGCAAAAAATAGACATTACTGAAAATTTTCAGCCTTACATGTTTTTATATATTAATGACTTCATAAAACATTATAGCCCAAATTCGTAAATCAGTTTTGAATTAGTTTCCCTTTGTTATCATGTCAACAGATATTTGTTCAGAAGAAAAAAACTCACAGAAACTTAACTCTAAATTACTCATTCTTCTAGAGTAGCTTTACCTTGCTGTTATCAGGTCAACAGATATTTGTTCAGAAGAAAATACTCACAGAAACTTAACTCTAAATTACTCACTCTTCTAGAGTAACTTTGCCTTGCTATTGCTCTTAAAAAGATTAAAAGATATTTAACTCAAAAATTAGGCTCCATCACAAAATAATTTAAAATATTTGGGATCTTTTCTTGGAAAGAACCTTCAAATTAGCTAAGTAACCCCAGGGAAAAATATGAAACCAAATAAAAAACAAGTGCCAAGATAAATTCCTGCCTCCAGGTGAGCTCCACCCTATTGTGCACCTGTCTGAAGAGTGGCAAAAATCTTAATAATCCCTGATTAATCAAAATTTTAATAATCCCTGCTGTTCAGGAAGGTTATTCAGAGGCTGCCAAGGCCTGGAAATCTGTTCCCTGCAGAGTTTAGCCAGAGATCCCCTGGGAGTGACCCTGTCCCTCTCTCCTGCCTGGCACAGCTCCCCAGACCACGCTCCTGTTTCCCCACGTGTCCCCTCCCTCCAGGCACTGTCACCTCGCCTAATCACTCCTTTAAACAAGAAATAAGATGCAAATTTAGAGCAAAGAACTCAACCAAATGTTGTCTGTCTCAGGGCAGCTTGACAGATTCACCCTCAAACCAAGAAAATATTTTGAGGTACGTGGTGGAGCTGGGAATCCAACTGCACGGAGAAATTGGAACTTTTTCAAAGTGTTATTAAAAAAAAAAAACAACTCCCAACCAGATAAATTTGCATAAAACTTCATAAATGTCAATAAGTGTCTTGCCTGTGACATACCAGTTCATAATTGAAAAAAGCCCAGGAGAGGCAGGAGTTTTGTTTTCCCAGGGCACTCGTTTCCTTCTGGTTACTCTGTGACAGCTGGAGAGTGAGTCTTAATATTTTTCAGAAGTGAATTTAATTGCTTTAGAGAGTCAGTTTAGCATATCACTTCAGAAATACCCCAAAGCTACGAGCAAACCCATTGCTAGCCAAATAGCTTCTTATTTATGAGATTCTTAGTTTACGACTGCAGTTACCAAATTATGTTTCCAACACCTTACTGGGTATCCCACAGGTGGCCTCCAAATCTTATCCCTGTTGGAATATTTTCAATTAAAAGTTTTATGATAAGAATCTGTGATAGCCTGAGAACTGTTGATGATAGATAATGGGCTATAATCCAATGAATTTGGGAATTAGGGGCTTAAAGGTTATGCTGGCAACAAGAATCATGCACTGGCCTAAGCAGTTCTAAGGAAATAATGGTTTAAAATGTGATAATTTGGGAAGGAGGGGCAAAGTTCCTTTTCTGAAAATGATAATGGTTCTCAGACTGAAAGTAGCTTATGTCAAATGAAACAAATATAGTTTATAATTAACAGTCATTTACCTCTGCTGAGAATACAAAAAAAATTTAGAATTTCTGTTTGATTGTACAAAGCTCTCCAATGATTCAAATATCTCAACTATACATTTTCAGCTATATGCAGTTCAGGCATAAATGTCTGTTAGATACTTTGTGTTATTAGCAGATTAGGTGTCTCAACAGACACATTTGTCATCTGGGGGAATTGATTTCCAAAAAACATCCATAAGGAAATCATTATTTTATAGTTAAGGAAAATACTGTAAGGTGACAAAGTAGTGACATGATATTTTTCTACATTTTTTCCCTGGATATATAACAAAGTTATAACATAGATATTTATAGATATAAATATATAAATATATATATGATATGTAGCAAATTGTTACATTTAATCGTTTTGTATCTATAATTAAAATCATATTGATATTTTTGACAGTGACAAGAAATTTATTATTATCAGTCTTAACATTTCCCCTCCTTTCTGTCCTTTAAATTTTAGAAAAAAATTTCAATATGTAGCAGTTTTGTTCAGTAATAACAACCAAAAAGACAAGAAAGCTCTCCCGTTGTTATCCCAAATCCCTATAAATTGTGATGATTGAAATTTTCACAGCCAGTTTTTTACCTCCAAACAAAGTGTGCTTAAAGGGCACATGAACAATTCTGCTGACATGTGCAGTGTGGTATTTAGACCCATTTATTAATTTGTATTTTTCATGAGGGAATTTAGTAACTAGCTGTGAAATATAACTGCATTGAAATGTTACATTTGGTAGGTACAGGCAGTCTCTTTACAGCTATTTATAGAGTACCTCGTCCTAATAATCTCATTTGCCTTTAGCTCAGCACAGAGCACCCTGAAGTCTTTCAGGAGAAGGTTATTCAGATTGCATTTTTTGTGCATTTGGACCTTTATGTTTCTGGGTTCTGGGTCAGCTGGACTGACAGATACCTTTGCTGTGAGATCAGAATCCAGCCCAAAGAGCCACCAGAGCCTCATCAGTCAAGGTCACCTTGTTGCAGCTCTACCAGTGGGAAACAGCTGGGAAATGCAGCATGCAAGGAGAATGACACCACGGTACTTTCATTTTCTTACAGGCATGAAGGGCTCTCTGCACTGCATTTAACCCCCATTCCACCAGGTTTCAAGTGCTGAAACAGATTAGTGATCACAACTGCTTCAATATTTTTCTATCTGCTCTACAGAATTATGGCACTCCTTGTTTCTACAGCAAGGTGAGGAAAAATTACTGTTTCACCTCAGAGAATCAGTCTAAATTTACTATCCAAACGTTACACAAAACCATTTTGCTGGACAGTTGATGAACACTTTATTTCTAGTAGCAGTTATATTTCTTTGCAGATTTGAGCACATGGCTGATCTCTAAAGCTTAGCTCTTTTACGGGAATTTAGGACAGTTTCAGCCACATAAGTAGGAATTAAAGAATAAAAGTCTACTAATTCATAAACATAAATTTGTGTAAAATCCAGGTAAGATCAGCTCATCTCTGCTGTTTCTTTGCTAAGGTTACTCTTATATTTTCTATGTCCTACTCTTTTCAGTCTTTCCTCCAAGCAAAGTTCTTTCCAAAGCCAGAACTGTCTCTGCCTCCATGCCTAGTCTCTGTCTGATAAACAGATTGTACCTGCTCTTGTTTCATCTCTGTCTTTGATATCTGTACTAATAGCTCAGCAGTAAAACCATTTCTAGCCATAAATGTGTATGAGCCCCCATCATTTATCAGGCCTTATTGGCACTTCAATAGCTGACATTAAAAGAAAAAAGAAATCCCAAAGCCCAGACAATCTAAATTGAATTCGTAATCTGTCTTGGCAGAATCTTCAGACGCAGTTTAAAAATAATAGAGCAGGAGTTACCATATTGACTAACACACCTCAGGAAAAAAAAACAAAATAAAATCATCAAATCTAAATGGGTGAGGTGGTAAGAAATGAAATGAAAGAGCCACCAGAGCTGGTTCAAAGATTATTTACACATTTGCCGTTTTTTCTGAGATGCACTATTTCAAAACCCGTGTAATGCCCTGAACTGCAAGTACAACATTTGCAGTCACTGACTTTTTATCATATTTTAAAGCAGTTTAATTACATCAAGAATATGTTTTCATGACTCAGGACAGAAATCTACAGTGCTCTATTCATGTAGAACAGAAGAGACTCTTTCATTTGAAAGGGACTTAAAATGATCACGCAGTCCAGATGAATACATGATTATGAATTGCAATCTATAAACACCAACACCACAACTGCTGTTTAAAAAGGGGATTAATTTGGTTTTAGTTGAGATGGCAACAGATGAATTGAAATAATGGATAAAACCTTCTGTACCAGAACAAATTGCTTGGTCACTCCTGAAAATGTTAAGCATGAGTTTGCATAACAAACATTGGAGAGGAGGTTTCCTGTGAAAGGACATGATCCTGAGTGCCACCTGGAAAGTTTTTTGAACAAATTGTACCCACAATGTCTTTGATTAAATTTTAACCCTGTTTTCACTGATCTGTGCAGGTGCTGTTTCAGAGCAGTGTTAAAAAGCAGTGGCACATGGGCTGAACAACAGGAGTTCTCTGCAAGCTTTCTATTTAAAAACTCACAGAAGCAGTGAAAATAATTGCCAAGTTCAGCAGAGAGCGGTCACAGATCTGTCCTCACATTCCCACACAACTGCCTGGGACAAATGGAAGGTGAGAGAGGAAATATATAAATAAACACTTCCAGATTTTTGTCATTCCTTTCAGCTCTATCCAGAGAACATGGCAATTTTTTGGAAGAAGTTTCTAGATGCTGCATGACAAAGTAGACTCTAATAAAATATTATACCAGCAGAATGAAAATCTCTTATGGTTACTCTCAGTGAAAAGACCTAATTTAAGATCTGGACCTTAAATAAAATTATGTTGATGGTAGTTCCAAGGTTTAATGCATGTTTATCTAAACTTAAACTTACTAATTATACAGGGATTTGAAAGACACCTTCAGCTATAATTGGAAATCCCATTAAACCACAATGCAAAGCTATGATTATATTTAAAGACCAAATATGCATCTAGAAGTCATCTGGATTATTTCTTTACTTTTGGGTCTCAAATAAACCATTTTGTAAATACTGGACATCTATAAAGTATAAAAAAAATCTACTGCATAGCTGTGGGATAAATAATAGCCCTCCATGTTCTGTCATTTCATAGCTTAAGGATTATTTTTTACACCCAGAGTAATCCTGGCAAATCTCACGTTTTTGCCACTGCTAGCTGCAATTTGGTCACATTACAGAATGTTATTTAGTGGAAACTCTGATTGCTGAAAACTAAGTTGGGTTTGGGATCATAGATTGGTCGAGGGCCACTGTCATCTGCAGGACTAACTCTGAGATTTCACCATCACAAAACTCATAATTCTATAGGAAAACTTTCAAATTTTTTTTAAAGCCTTCAATATAAAGAAATGGCAGAGGGATCAGAAATAAAACATGTTTTCTGCAGTGATGAACTCTTTTCATCTGAGGGAAAAGATTCAGGAGGACTTTCTGGGAGGTGTCTGTGGTGAGGAGATGCAGGGGCTGCAGAGCACAGCTGGAGCAGGGGCGTGAGCGCAGCAACAGCAGCACCAGCTCAGCTAATCCACACTTCCCCGTGCTGAACGCAAAGCAGCAGTGCTTCACAAGGGGTGTGCATGCCAAAGGAAGGTTTTCCAAGGAAGGTTTTCCAAAGGGATATGACCAGAACCAAAGGAAAACTCCTGGCCTCACCCATGAGCTGAGATGTGCTGTTGCGCCTCTGCTCCGGCTCTGAGGGACTCCAAGGGCTTTGCAATTGTGTTCACTCAGGCTCTGAGAATCTGAGATGTTTGTACTTTGTTTAACCAAGCCATTCTCCATCACCTTTGGTTTTTTTGAAATGAAATCTCTCCAAAAGCTGGCTGTGATTGAATTCATGACTGCCCCCAGGCAAAGACATCACTGCAGAGTTCCAGAGGTAGTTATCAAAATTGTCAGTGTTCAGGTTCTGTCCAAGGCATAGCCATTTTCTTGGGGAAAACAGTCTGTCTGAATATTCAGCTGATTTTATTAAAGCACTTCTTTGAGGCCTTGCTCAGATCCTTTGGGGTGTTTGATTTCCATGAGCATTTGAGTGACTAACTTATTGCCATGCACATTTGTGCAAAGTTAATTTCAAAGCACTGTGCACCAGTATTTGCAAAAGGAAAGTAAAATCCACACACAAAAGTGTTTGTGCTGGAAGGGATTTACTGCTGTGGGACTTATCTGATTTACCACAAAATCCCAACCTCCAGCAGTCAATACCTACCCAGCTCCTTGTGAACTCTGCAAATCAAAACTATTTCAAAAAACTGGGTTATTTAAACCATTAATATCTGTTACAAAAATTTAAAATCTGCTCATAAAAACAACCAAAAAAAAGAGACTTAAGATTTTATAGTGAATGTATTAAATGCTTAGCTCCATCAAAACTCAGCTATAATTTTAGTAGATACAGAGAATCTTCTTTTTTTTTTTTTTGTCTATTGACCAGGGTATCTTCCTGTTTACTTTTTCATGGGAACAAGATAAATCCAGTGCTAGCTCCAGTGCTGCTCTGCACGCTCTCCATCCTTCCTTTCCTTCCATATCAGCCCCCTTAGGACCAGATTAATCTTTCCCCTCTGGAAGAGTGAAATAACAGGTGATAACTATGGAAAACACAGCCTTATTTGATTTATTGAGTGAATCACTTCTTCTCTGGGTCATTAAGTTTCTCAGGAAGAAAATTCACATTCATACACATTTTTCTCCATTTTCAAGCAGACATTCCAGTTGTGCTGCTCATTTGCTTTCAATATAAAGGATGAATTAAAGCATTAATCTATGCAATCATTTTCTAAGGGAAGCAGTGATAGTTTTATACAAAATCCACCTCACAATGCTGTAATCACCTTTTGACGACCCTCTCATAAAAAATCACATTGAGCTGAGGAAGAAATAAAGCCTCAAGACTTGTCCTTCTAGGACTTTACTATTATTTTCTAAGTTACTAAATTACATTGGGAACAGATTCTTTTTTTCTTCACTTCAGAAATATATTTGGCAGCTGTGAATATTGTCAGAAAATGTGCAAAGTAAGAATAAAAAAAATTGAGCTCAAGACCTCAAAACAAGGTTTATTCAGGCTCCATGTTCCCACATGAAGATGCTTTTATTTTACTTATCACTGCATGATTTGTAGGAGAAGAAGGAAGCAACACATTAAGTTCTGCTTCCTTGCTTTTCCGTGATCAGTGGAAAAGATGAGTTTATTTTTTACTTTATAAAAAGGTAATAAAATAGTCATGGAAGAAATGAGCTTGGATTTGCTGTTTGGAATGGAATCATCACACCAAATATTAAAGATGTGAACACTCATTGCTCATGTATGAGGTTTGCTGGTTTGACACTTAAATCAAAGGCTGGGAAAGTTCAGGGGAGAGCCAGGCTCTTCTCCCTTTAAAATCTGCATGGAAAGGAATGGCAGGGAGATGCTGGCACTTGGCTTTTCCTGAGTCAGGGAGGCATGTAAAACAGAGAATGGGAAAGTAACCTGGACAGCTCGTTAGGAGAATGCCTCCAGCACTCCTGTGCTGCTCTGCTCTGTAAAACCTGCGCTCACGAGCAGCAGTGCCTCAGAAAGCAGCGTGTCAGAGGGATTATTGGGTAGGCAGAAACCTTGCCTGGGGAGAATTGTACCCTTTTTTATTCCTTTTTGGAGTGTTATGTGCAGGGCTCGCTGAAAAAAAAAAAAAAAAACCAAAAAACAAAACCAAAGAAGAAACCAAAAACCCAGACCTGAAGAAAGGGGTGATGCTAACCTGCAGAAAATGTGAAAGAAAATAAAAGGTGCTTTGGGAGCCAGCACAAAACAGAACCAGAGGAAGATTTCTTATTCAGATCCATGAACGTGGCTACACTTCACTTCTCTCACACAACACTGTCCCACTCCTTTCTGTTCTCCTACTCGACACAAAACTGTTCCAGCTCTTTCTGTGCTCCCACTTAAAGGCAGGCAGTCTCCTGGGAAAGGTCCCTCCAGGAGCAGGTGGGGGACATCACAGCTTTTGTGACCTTTACACCTTGCTGCTTCGGGGTCTCATCATCAGATCTGCAGTCAAGCACAGAGGGAGCGACACCCTGCACGCAGCCAGGCCAGGGGGGAACACCAACAGAGGGTTCATTTCCAGCTGAGCCCACACAGCACTGCAAAGCCACAGAGACACAGCAAATTCTCCCCCACGTTCAAATTTTATACCTGGTTTTTTGCACGTGATCACAATTTCTTAAGAGTTATCAAATTGTGTAAGAACGAGCGACGTTACATTTCAGATCAAAGCCCAAACGCATTTAGGAGAAGGAGCAATCCTCATTTTGATATTTTGCATGTATGACTTACTATTGAAATCTGACTTGCTCAGTCTGTGTTTGCCCACAGGAATGCATCTGTGATAAACCCAGGGTGTTACTCATGGCAACTCCCAGCTACAGTTCAGGTCAAACCCTTTGTCACTGCAGCAGTGGATGGGGAATGGGAGGTGAAGGAACACAGAAAATTAACTTTTATTGCCTATTATTTTGTCCTTCCAATTTGCCTCTTTTGCCTTCTTGACTCTCCCCCCCCCTTGGTCTCTTCCTGGCAAACAATCTCAGCCCGACACACAGGGAGAAGTTCCAGGGCTAAAAGTGTTCACACTGGGGTCATGTCCATCCCTTTTCACCATTATAATAATTTTTAATAGTTGCTCACAATGATTAAACAGTATTTCCTGTAAATATAAATTGATCATGCTTTTGCTTTGGGGGGGGAAAAAAAGTTTAAATTGAAAATAAGGCATTGATATTTCAAAATCCATCAAAATGTAGAAGAACAGAAGTTGATTAAGATACATTTTCTCCTGTCATATACAAAATTATCTATCTTTTGGCTGATTCTTTATCTTTGCCATAAAGAAGAGCTGCCTTGAACCATTCCCTTTGACCTGACAGGTTTATTAATAAATTGCTGTTCTGTGTGCAACTACACAAATATAAATTGGAGGTCAAATTTACCTTTCAGCCAAGTCTGCTCCAAAAAGTGGAGTTCAATGTCCCCTCTTCAATCTGGAGTCCATTTAGAAGCTGAAAGAGCTGAGAAAAGGAAGCAGATATCAGGGTAGATTGAAATTGTATAGGAAAACCAAACTCATCCTCCTCACACACAGATATTAAAAAAAAAAATAGTAATAAAAATAGCTTTAAGCTAAAAATGATAAACAAAACTTTAAGGCTTCAGGCTAAAGATTTTCCTCCCAGTAACTGTAGCCACCAATGAATTTGGATTTCTCATGACCCTTCCAGGGAAGCCCTGGGTCAGGAGACTGGAGGAGCAGAGAAAAAGCTCCTGGTGAGAATCCAGGGGCAGGGGATGCTGTGCAAAGCTACACTTGATATTTATTGACTTATTGGTGTTTGGGAGCTTTGCAAAGATTAGGCCATACCTGGCCCCTGAGCCTCTGGCAGCATCAATAGATGTTCTGCAAAGATTCCTGCCTTCAGCCTTGTCATCCTTTATCTTAGTAAACATCAAAATCTGAGCACAAAAGACAGAAAATGAGCTATTGATTTTCCAGTATTGTCTTAACCTGCAGCTTAATTGAAGGTCAGGATATGTATTGCTGTCAAAGGCAGACTTGTGCTGTTCATGGGGGTGCCTGGCACAGAGCTGTCCCTGAGAGGCAGAGCACAGATATATTTTGGGCAAGCCACCAAAGGGGAACGTGCAACCCAACACTTTCAAACATTCCCTGAGGAAAACTGAGGCACGGAAACGGCAGACTGCAGGGTAATGGGATTAGATGTGGAAAGCTTTGCAAAAGGAAGGGAGAAGATACAGAGTGGGAGAGAGAGGGAAGGGCAGAAAGAGAGGGAAAAAAGGGTGAGAAAGAGATGAATGTGAGTTTGTCATTACAAGATGACAAATAAATTGTCTCCTAAGAGAAAGTAGGTGACTGTACAAATCCCTCTCTGTGTTCTCTCTCTCATTGAGTGATGTAAAATTGTAAATTCCTCTTTTCCTACCACTGTAAGATGGCAGCTTTTGCAAAGAAAAGTACTTGGCTTTATTAGAAGGTATATGTAGAATGACAGTAAAACAGAAGTTGTCAGATAATAGGTAGGAAAGAAAATCCACATCTTTCTCTTCTTTTCTGTTATTGCTTTGGCTTTGCCATCCTTCACCATCCTCCTCTTGTAAAGTATCAGATTTTGACATTTTATATCTGTCATTCAGGAGGCTAAGATCATTTCTCAAAAAAACAAAATAAAACAACAACCAAAAAACCCCAAATCAAAACAATAAAAAAAAAACCACTCTAGTAGTAGATGCTTCTATTTTTAAGATATTCCAAACAACTTATAAAGCTTGCACTTTATTCTAAGGGTTTTCCTTCTCTACATTAAGTGAATTAATTTTATCCTATACGTGCCAATCACCATCATCATATACCCCTCTTGCACCTGAAACCTGGAGAGAAGAGCAAAGGAAAAAGCTTCATGTTTATTTACCTTGACATTGCAGTGAAGTGCCTCAGATGGTGACAGTCAAAACGCTTTGGTAAAATCAGAGAGTCCAGCAGAGCCCCTCCATCTCTGTCAGGATAAGACTTGAGGCTGCTGTGGGAGGGCTTGCATGATCACCAGGATACTGAACAAAACCAGCATTCCATCACTGAATTTAACTGACAAGGTGTGAGACAGCACAAGGATACCTGGCCCTGCTGAAACTTTTAAACATGGATTTCCTGGTGGTGGGTGAAGCAACTGCGTTTATTTAGCTGTTATTTGCTGCAGAATAAACATGGCAAGAGCACATAGTGCTGGAACTGCTCAATTTGAACATCCAGACTGTCTTGGCTTGTGTCAAGGCTTTAGAAATATTAGGTTTAGTTTCATTCATTTATTTTAACTTAATTGCAGCCACTGGGTAAACATCTCAAAAATCTCAGTGGTCTAGAGCTGTTCTCTGGGGGAACTCGGTTCTCAAGCCCTGGAAGGACAAAAGGAGATTAAAGTGCTAAATATCTTCAGCCATCAGAGCTCCATGGCCACACAGGCACAGCACAGAAGGCAGATGTTTTATTCAGCAAGGAGGAATTTGTTTTTCCTATCCTGATTTTATTTTTCATTTGACCTCCAACCAATGCTGGACCTTTCCTGGCTCAGCTCTTTGAATAAAGATGGAATGGAGGGCACCCTTCATCTCTCAAAATGGGGTTAGCACAGTTTTTATCAGTTTATTATAGTTTATATCACTTTGCCATTGCAAAGGTTATGATTTCTTGCTATCATTTACAATGGCTACCAGATACTTTTGAATTCTTATTAAATCTGTTTCATATTACAAATAAATATACAAATATAAATATATATATATGTGTGTGTGTATATATCTATATACTGGCTATGGCATTTATGACATTGTGATCTGTTTTTTTATGCCTTCTCCTCCCAGAGAAGGGAAATGCTTCTCTTAATTTTAGTTTAGTTTATTTTTAAATGAGTGTATTACTATGCTTCCTAAGTGATTGTCTCTTGTCTTAATTATTCCTGTAGCTATGAGAGGTGCAAGTCATACCCTGGGGCAAACCACAACCACCTTATTTAGATAAAATTAACCAACAGAAATAAAGTGAGCTGGGAATAAAACAAAAAAACCTTCCTAAACACCTTCACAGCCAAAGAAACATGAAGTCCTCCATGATGCTGTCAAATTGTAGCAATTCTCTTCACAGCAGGAATTCAATACAAATAGAAATTGAATACTTCATCTCCTGGCACATTCCTGATGGAATATTCATTCTTCTGGCATTTCTTCCTGCCTCTTTGGAAAGCACATTCTTTACTCCCCTGGTCTGAGCTGTGATTCCTGCAGCAGGAATTGGGGTGCAGGTTTGCTGCCCACCTTTCTGCCTGGATTTGTGTCCCCCCACACCTGGGGGTGCTGGATCTGACGCCGGGGTTCTGCACCTCACTGAGACCCTTCTGGGAGGCTTCTGCTGGGGAAAAGGTTTTACAGTGACTTCTGGGAGCCAGAGAGGAGTTTGAGAAGAGGATCCATGCTCACCCCTGAAAGGATTCCCTACCGAGATCCTTGACACAGAAACCAAGAAAGGAAGAAGGAGAAATAAGAAAAATCTCAGCTCCAATGAGCACTTTGTTTGTCTCTTAGCAATGAGTAAAGTGTAAATTTATGAGCTTGTAATTCTGTATAAAAAGCATGCATGCTAGAATAAAACCAGTTTGAAGCCTTCTGGAAATGGAGTGTGGTGCTTTGGAGTGTCCCTGTCTCATTCTGTCACACATGAAATTATCTGGATTTCCTCTCCAGGCTCACAACTCTTTGCAGTTGTTTGTGACATTAGGATTAACCCACAGCATGTGTTTTCTTAATTACCACAATTACCAGCATTTTTCTACTGTCCAAAAAGCCCTTTTACCCCCTTTTTTTATCACAATATGCAAACTAAAGGTAAAATAGCCACACCTCGAGCCACACATTCTGGTTTTGAATTCAGGATTATTAGTTTTGATATTTTTAAGCAACACTGAAAAACATGGAAAACTGAACCAGACAACAAAAGTGAGAAGCTTAAAAATATCAAAACATATTTACCTTTCCAAGTAAAACACAGCTGAGACACAGAAAGCAAGCTGTTCTCCAAGAGGTGGATTATAACAAACAAATGTACACATTCTATAGCAAGGCTCAAACTCGGAGTTATCAAGTGACAACCACACCAGAGTGCAACGAGGAGCTACAGAATATGATTTAATGCAGAACCAAAAGCATTAACTTGAATATTTTTTTGTCCTTCTAAAGCTTATGAAATCATTCTACTCCAGCATTATAAAAACTGTGCTGAAATGTCATAGCTTCACAGTGGGAGTCTGCTTTTTTTCTTTTTAATTACTAGGAAGCTGGAAAAGACTTGACTTCCCAAGAGAAAAAGGACTTGAAACTCAGCCAGCCATCTACAAGTGATCCTACAAAGACAGTACAAGCTACATTTCCACACCATGATCAAAAGCCCAAAAGAAATGACTGGGAATGCACTGAGTTTAGAAGTTCCTACTTCTTCTCTTAGACACTAATGCAAAAATCATAAATGCTCTATTTGCTCATTAAAAAAAAAAAATGTAAAGTGTATCAATTTAAGCTAACAATCTCATATTTTATATCTAATTTTCTTTTTAGTTAATATTGCAAATTACATTTGTAATTTTTACTTTTACATCTTATTTGTTTTGGAAACATTTTCAGGTTATACTCAAGATTTATTTATTCTGTGTCTCATCACCTTTCCTTGACTTTCCCTTTCCTACCTCCCAACTTCACACAACTTTGTATCCATCACATATTCTGAAGTTCAGGCTTTTTTTCTCCAGCTTTACAGAGTTCTTTTCTGCACCATTTTCTGCACTTCAGCATGGGCTGGGTTTTGCCTGGCTGCATTTATTAGGTGTGTTTTATAAACAAGTAAGCATAAGCACCTAGGAATACTGGATTTGAGAAAGAAATGCCACCCTGACAAATTTAGGGGGGGTATTTCTCAAATGCTGACACTTTTTGCTTTGGCCACACCTGAAGAGCCTGGTCTCCCTTCCCAGCTGCACACAGAAGAGTCAGATAAGATAAATGGGGAAAATGGTGAATGTGTGGTAGCTCATACTCTTATTTTAGAAAAAAAAAAATAAAAGCAAATAGTTGTAGTATTTGAAAAAAAAAATTGTTTTAATGTAAAAGTTAAAATAAACCATTCAGTCTAGATAAGATAATGAAACACAAATATATGCTTTGTGGTGTTTTATAAAGGGTAAGGTTTTTCTCAATAGTAAATAAATTACTGAAATGCTGCACACAATAAAAGTAGTTCATTGCTCCCAACTCTAACAGCACTTAGCAGGAGGGAGAAGGGGGGATTTTATTTTTTCATTATTTATTTATACAGACTCATTCCTTCAAATATTCTTTATAATAAATATCAAGAATATCCCCATGCAGGGATCTCCTTAACCCTGGCAGGTTTTGGTTCCTGTTTCCTGGGTTTAGAGGATAACAATTGGTGTCAGTAGTTCTAAAGGGGGAAAAAAACCTTTTCACTTCAAGAAAGGATAGTTGAGAGATGAGAGAAAAGATTTCATCCCAGCTCATCTGTGCAAAGCCTGGACTTTCCATCACCTGGAGGTGTTTTGGAGGGAGTTCACCAGCAACCCTCCACAAAATCTTCTCTGCTGTCCCCCTAAGCTCCCAGATCTGCTTTGCACAAACAGAACCAAAAATGCCCCAGTGCTGCTTGAGCAGATTGTGTCTGCTTTTCATCCTGAGGGACCTCTGCATGTCTGACACCTCCTCTCACTCCAGCCCGGCCAATGTGAGCATTGCCCAATTCCCTTTATTAACCAGGGGCACTTCACTGCTTCTGAACTGGGATCTCCAGAGAGATTCTGGCATAAAAACCTCCTACAGGCTTTGTAAACAAATGTAGAAAATATTCTTGGTCTTATAGGAACAGCTGGTTTTGTGAACAGATACTTTACATACAAAAGAAAATACAAAGTATGAGCTTCAAATTTCCAAGAATCCTTTTTAAAAATTTCCTGGATTTCAGAAACACACCCATTCTGGGAAATCAAGGCACTGAATGTGAAAAAAGTTGCATATATTCAATATTACATCTTCATATCTGGCTTCTTTCTCAGCTTTTCTCATAAATTTTGTCCCTTCTGAAAAACATCAGCCTGCTTCATTTGATTGGTGAAGATGCCTTTTTACTTAACCAAGAGTTGGAGAGGGTTTTTTTAAAGTTTGGTTTGTTTTGGGGGGTTATTATAGTTATGTTTTATATTGTTGTTAAATTTGTTGCACCTTAAATACATCTCAATAGAAAACTTACATAGAGACTCCTCACAACTTAATATATTAAGTTAAAAACTCCAATTATGTTTATAATTGCTCAGTGTCTTTCTGTGAGTCATATTAATTTCTCCAATGTTCATTATTTAATTGTAAGTGGTTTCAGAGTTAAAAACTCCAATTATGTTTAAATTGCTCAGTGTCTCTGTGAGTCATATTAATTTCTCCAATGTTCATTATTTAATTGTAAGTGGTTTCAGTCCTCCACATCATTCTTAAATAAATAAATAAGAAGATGAAACAATATTCTTTGAGGCAGTGCAATAACAGAAGAAGAGGCTATTGTTCCTTCAGCCTGTGCTGTACCCTGATTGCTGATTTTCTCATTTTGCTGTACAGGCATTACAAAATGATCATCATCAAGACTCTCTTTCTGCCTGGGGGTTGATTTTTCATTAATAAACCATAAACAGAGCGAGTTCCAACCTGTTGAACTTCAGCTTTTCAGTCAGTTTGCTAGAGGTTTACTTGGTTCATACAAAAAAAAAAAAAAAATCTATTTTTGAGAAAGCCAAACCTGAACTACACTTAGGTGGATTTTTCTGGTTAACTGTTCCACCCCGACCTTTCTAGGTGTTATCCTACATGATATCCAAAATATATTTTGTACCAAGTACCAAGCCCACCTCTTATACACAATATTCACTGGAGAAAATCTCATCAGGGCACTTCACGGAGGTTTCCTGAGCTGGATGGGTTTGAATGCCAGCTGTGAGCTGTTGGCAACTTTGGGGCACAGCACCTGGGAGCACGGAGAAGGAACAGAGCTAAAATTGATGCTTGGAGGTCAACACCTTTCTATGACTTGACATTCACTCTGCAGTGAAAATGCCAATTTTACCTTGCTCCTGCACAGTCTATTACAATCTTTTTGCAGTGTCAAAAACTTTCTGAAATTCCTGTCTGTGGTCCTCACAGTTGCACCTTAACCCCAGCCCAGGAAAGCATATCACCCACATTATTGGCACTTGTCTGACATTCAGCTCTAAAGGAACAGTAATCCTTTCACAATTTAGAGTTTATCTAAGGAATGGGGAAAGAAGACCCCTTAACATTATAAAATGATTTTAAAAAAACCCAAAACAACAACAAGCTAAAACAAAATAAACAAAGAGCTGTGCAATTCCAAGTTGATATTGTTTCTGTCCAATGTTCAGGCCAGGTAATTGTCTAGCACAAAACCTCATATCTCTGTGACTACAATTACACATAAAAACCCTGTATAAGAAGGCATCCAATGTACAATTTCCAGGATATCTCTGTTTTCAGAGTTGACCCACCTATAAAATGTGAATCTATGTGTTTACCTATTATTTAACACACTATAAAATATTTTGAGAAGTGCAAATAGATTGCAGAAGATGAGGTCTCTCTGCTTTGCAGTCACCAGACAAATTCTGAAGCCTATTTTTCCTTTTCTGAGGTGGGAGAAACTTCTTATTTCATCTTTGACTTTCGTTGAGAGAAAGCCACTAATGGAAAAAAATATTTTCCCAGGTGCAGTAATTGCAGTTATCTGCAGCTATGAAACTTCCTGGCAGCCCTGTGATTTAAAGCACACGGGATCTACTGACACTCCTCAGGCTCTTGGCACCACGAGGCTTTCCTGAGCTCATGCACAACTCCAACAACTCTGTTTGGAGCCACAGCCCTCCCTGAAGTCTGGTGGAGCCAGCCCAGGCTGCTCCCTTGGCTGCTTCTCTGGCAAGGAAAGTGGAGGAGGAGAAGCACATCTGTGTTTTTTTCTTGGACGACAAGCCCTGCTCCCAGAGTTTGTTCACAGCTATTACCTGTAAAGAAGCAAGGAAAAATATGTCTGGTGTTATGGGTGTTACCTTTTTGCAGGGACAGAGAGGATTTTGGAGCTCACGTGTGACCCTGTCCTGTAGCTGTGCTGCACTTTAACACCTTTGCTTGCTCTGTGACCCATTCAATCCCATCCTCACCTCCAATTTTCCCTTTCACCATCTCTCTTGAGGCTCCTTAACAGGGTATCAAAATTGCTGAGCAAAAAACTCCTCCAGAAACCAGCTGCTGTTTCCTCCAACACTGCTCAGTTCTCCACACAGGGAACTGGGAAAACAGAATTAATTCTAATATATGGCAGCACACACACTGCCTACAGGTGCAATATCTGCTCATGGCTGAAGCAGCACCACTGTCCCACCCAGCACAGGAAGATATCCAAGGAGAGATGGCTCTTAAGTACCTTCTCAAGCCATCTGTGAACATTTTAGAGAGCATTCCAAAGCACACGGGAGGCTGTGGCATCATTTGGAGTGTAAGAGAAAAACACAGCACATGGCTGGATCGAAACCCAGGCCTGCTCCAGGAGGCTGGTATTAACCCACACAGCTCTTTTGGTCATTATTTTGGTCATATCCAGAGCTGTGACCAGTGACTCTCAGGGGATGGTTGGGATTGGAGGGAACCTTGGAGGTGTTAAGCCACACAGCTCTTTTGGGCGTTATTTTACATTTCCAGAGCTGTGACCAGTGACTCTCAGGGGATGGTTGGGATTTGAGGGGACCTTGGAGGTCATCCAGTCCCAGCCCCTGCCATGGACAGGCACACCTTCCACTGGACCAGGTTGCTCAAGGATGGAGTATCTCCACCGTCACAAATAATTATTTTGCTTCACTAATAGCCTCCTGAAGAAAGACAAATATTTTTGGGCTGTCTTGTAAGCAAAGCCAGCAGAGTCCACAGTGATGCTGAAGCTTTCTGCTCTCCATGTTCTGTGTACAGAAATAATGCATTTGGAGTAAAAAAAATAAATCTCAAATTACTGAGCATGCTGCTAAGACTAGAAACTTCTGTCTGAATGAACTGCTTTCTTTTAGAAACTATGCCAAATTGATTTCTTTAAATAAAGGTTTATTTTAAAGGAGGTCCTGTTCTGTTCATTGAGAGTAAACTCTTTTGGTAACAGCCTGTCTTTTGCAGTTAATTGCTGCTTGTCTCCTTGGATATCATCATTTGCATAATTGTGATTCTTTTCAATAAAAAGGGATTATATCATCTTGGAGAAGCAAACATCATAAAATTTAAATTTACATGAAATTAAAGGAATAAGTGTTCCATGGTAACAGTGCTATTAACTTGCACCAAAGAGTAAAGTCTTTAATATTATAAAGTCAACGTATTTACAGAAAATCACTTAGACTATGCTGCTTCTCAAATGTCATGCAAAATTAAAACATCAGACCATACTTTGAAGCAACATTACTGAAATAAATATTAATGCCAACTCTAAATGTTTGTAATAAGGACACAAGGTGCTCCCGAGGACAGTTTTGTCTTTCTGAAATGGAAAATTTGTAACCCTTGTAAATGAAAAATAAGCAGCTGGGTTGCAATTTCAGAAATAAGAGTGAATTTTAAATTATTTGTCAAAGTTTTTCATGCTTTCCACTAGGCACATTTGCCTAACCCATGGCTGCACTACAGAACTGTAACATGTGCCAGTGAGACTCTGAGGTTACAGCAGAGTTTTTCCTGCCAGGGTAACTGGACCATTTATTCCTTCCTTTTTTATGTATGGATTAATTAATTGTGTTTGTTCTCATTGCCACTAAAGCTGGAATTTGCCAAGAGCCTGTGGCAGGCTAATCTAATTAAGAAAGTGCTTTGTAAGCTGAAGAACAAAACCAAATTAGTTCAAAGGTCTGACACTGACAAGTTACCATTTTGGATTCTCTAACATTGTCAGTGTATTCTTAGAGTTATTTCACAGCACTCTCTAGCACATTTAATACTCTAAGAATTTAATTAGGCCAAACTCTGACTTAAAACAGAAAAACAGCTGCTCACACCTCCCTCTTCACCTTGCACCATCCAGCTTACCACAAAGTTTCTACTTTCTGTCGAGTCAGATGTGGTTTTGGTACTTCAGAGAGTTTATTTCCATCAAATCCCACAGACAGCTTGGGCTGTCATTCATATCTGCAAGCTCAGATCAGTCAGTTTGGGAACAGAGCTAGGGAATGGAACACAGTGCTCAGCACAACCTGGAAAACATGAAAAAGGTGATGGAGACACAACACAAGACATAATTCATATTAAAAGTAAACCCCAAACACCTGGAGAATGAAGCACCTGAAGCTTCTTTGAAGGTCATAAAACTCACTGCTCCAGCTTGATAACAATACTCCTCCCTTAACCTGTTCACAGTTTTAAAAGCCTGACAGAAAAATCATCAAGCTAAATAATCCAGATGTCAGCATGGTCTGAGGGTGAATTGATTGCAGCCTTCTCCTCAGCACATGCAGCAACACAAGTTCTCCCCAGGAAAAACTACTGGCCACACGTCAAGGAGCTCTTGCCTTCTGGAATATTTTCTTAGCTGTTCAGGAAGATAAATGACAGAGCCTGTGGGGCCCACCCCCAGTACTGTGCTTTAGTTGGTTCCCCAAATGCCAAATGCTTTTAACCCAGCAGATGAGAACATCCCTGCCTTCCCTCCTCTGCTGCTGGGAGGGTTTGGGAATCCATGGATTGATGTTCACAACAAAGCAAACAGTTTTGTCACAATTCAGTGTACACACTGGAGAAGATATCCAGAACAATAAAAATAACTGTATTTATTTTAGGCATGGATCTTGGCTGACATAGCTGGCTGGGAATACAGACAATGCAGAAAATCAGCCCTCGTGTGCTTTGTATTTGCCTTTCTCTTTGCAGCCAAATATGCTAAATGTTCATGCACAAAAATAAGCACTGAGGGGAAAAAACAGTGACTAAATATTGGGTGGGGAGATGTTTTAACCATTCATTCAGCACAAAAAAGAATTCTAGTTCCACAAGAAAAAAAAAAAAAAAACACTGGAAGCCTTCCTGTGCAAAGAAACCTTTGCAAAGTGCAATGACACAAACACAAATGAGCAGCAGTTCTGTAAGTGTCCTATCTTCAGTGAAGTATGACATATGGAACGTGAACACAACAAAATAATTTCTGAGACAAACTCATCTTTGACAAAGCAAAATAAAGACAAGGAAATAACAGGCACTGACACCTTGAGATAAGAAAATATTTACAAGTTTGGAAGACTTCAGATTAAAAGGAACACATTTATGTTATTTATCAGATTGTATTGGACCCCTGGATGCCAAGTACATTTATAAAATAATATTATACAGTGTGTTGAAGGTGCTGGATGAAAGTTAATGGCCATGGACTTCTCTTCTGGAACTGTCCAACACTGCCTTGCAACCTCTGCTTTTGTGTAGAAATGTGGCAATACAGGAGATTCTGTACAAAACTTACCTGCCATAAGATACACATTATATGTATCCTGTAGCTTTAGAAATGAAATCTGGGGGACAAATTCTGGTTTGATTTACTGACTTCAAAATTATGCTGTTAAAAATAGTTTAATTTTAAAAGTCTTGGGTTGCTTTAAGTGCTAACATCAGTAAATTGGGATTTTTTTTTCTTTGCAACTAGAGAGGAAAGCAACCCTCACCATTGCAAACTGAAGTGTTCTGCCTAACTTAATCTGGAGGGTGGCAGAGGGGGAATAAATAAGTGGACAAAACTCCCAGCCAGCTGACCAACAGAACAGCGAAAGCACAACTTCATCTCCTGCCTGTGGTACCCTGCTACAATCCGTGGCAGAGCTGGAAAAGATACAGGAGTGTCTGCTGTGCTCCCAGAAGGGGAGGAGCAGGAATGGGATAATTCCTGCTGGAATTGGAAGGACAGTGAGCACACGGGTTGTGCTCAGCAGGAGCGCCGTGCCTCGCTCCGAGCCGTGAGAGCAGAGCTGACATTGGGGTTGGAACCCAGCAGGGACAGGGACAAAGCCATGGCACCAAAGTTCCCTGAGGGCCCAGCTGCTCCAGGCTCATCTAGATTACCCCCAGCAGACAGTTCTTCTGGAGAGACTTGCTTTTGAGTACAGATGGTTGAAATTAAAATAGTTATGGCGGCTCATTAACATTTTGGGGGTGGCAGCTTTCAGTCTGTCCTTTCTGTCTGGACTCTGTCCTTTGCCAGGCAGGGATCTGCTCCCCACCAAGCCCAACAAACATGTCCCAAGTGGTCACTGCCAGGATTTGCTGTGGCATTGCTCAGTTAGGTCCCCCTACCTCAGACTGGGAGCTGCAGCACAGAAACAGCCCCTGGAAAAACACGTAAATATCTGTGACCTTCTAAAGTTTTGTGTCAAAGTACTTGTGCAACACAGCTTCAGCAACGGGCACTGCACTGCAGGGCAATAGTGCATTGTGGTATGATACAGGTGGAGATCAGAGTCCTGGGGCAGTTTGGGTTGGAAGGGACCTAAAAGATCATCTCCTTTCAAACCCTGTGACATGGACAGGGACACCTTCCACTGTCCCAGGTGCCACCAAGCCTCTCCAGCCTGGCCCTGGACACTTCCAGGGATCCAGGGACAGCCACAGCCTCTCAAGGAAATCCATTCCAGGGCCTCCCCACCCTCACAGGGAAGATTTTTTTCCTTAATATCCAATCCAAACCTACTGTCCTTCAGCTCAGAGCCATTCCCCCCTTCTCCTGACATTCCACATCCTTGTCCACAGCCCCTCTCCAGCTCTCTGTAGCCCCTTTAGGCACTGAAATGGGCTCTAAGGAATTTTTAACCTTAAAAGAACCATCTCACTTCTACTTCAAATAATTGTTTAGTGCACATTCAGCCCAAACTGGCCTCTGTCACCAAATTATAGTTAAAATGTGAGTCCCCTTGCATTTTGCTGGATGGTTTTGTGCAACACACACCATGATCAACCATCCACCTGTCATTTTCCCTGGAAGAAGAGCTGTATCATCAATGTCCAAAATGTGTTATGAGCGGGGAAACTATAAATGTTTTGTTATGGAACCCTGAAGAACACACAGGCATTGGATCTTGTTTTTTCCTAAAAAAAAAATCCCAACAACAACAACAAAATCCCAAAACAAAACAAAGCCTAAAACCGAAACAAATCAAACAAAAATAACACAAATAAAAACAAACCAAACAACCACCAACAAAACACATACCAATAAATCCCCGAAACCCTTGAACACCAGAACCAGGGTAATTTTTCTGGAATTACAAACATCCCTGGCATATCACTGCTCTTCAGTCCAGATTCTCAAGCTTATGCAAAGTATCAGCTGTACATTACACCCAATGTGTGATTTGAAGTCTGGATTAAATAGCTATTAAGAGATAAGAATCAATGTAGAGTGTTCAAATGCACAGCAAGCCCATTATTGCACACAGGCAGCACGGGCTGCAAAGGAGCTCTGTCACCTTCACAGCGCCCAAGAAGTGAAATGTAAGTTATTGCTGCCACCAACAGGATGTTCCTCAGCACATTTTAGCTCAGCAGTTCTCCAAATTTGCCTTTCTCTACAAACACCTGTATATTCTTGTGAGGCTGATGTGATATGAAACTCACAATCAGCACTGAAAAAGCTGCAGAGCAATTAATTCCGTGTTTGCTGTTAAATCTGGGAAGCGCATTCCATTCCCTCCTTGCAAAAGCAGCCTGCAGAGAGAACAAGAGTATTGTCATAGGCTCTATTCAATTACTGTGAAAATAAACCCAGACAAAGTCCCCACCCAAACAGCCCTGAGGAAGTGAAGACAGGCTGCAAAGTGGATGAAGGGTTCAATCTGGTGAGTGCCACCGAGAGCAGCAGTGGCACAATCTGAATTTCTGCAGGAGCAACAGAGTCTCTACAGATAACATAACTGTGATACAACCATGCCAGCTGAAAAGAAAGAAAAATTTGGGCTGAGAAACTCTGCTGGTGTTGACAAGTTCATTCTTTTCATAGTCTCCTGTTTGGTCTGGCCTTGTTCAGCACACTTAAAATGAGAGTGGAATTGAGAAATTAAAGAGAAGGAACAGTGGCATTACCTGTGGTAGAGAGAGAGAAAGGCTTCACCAGTGACACTGTCCAAGCTTTGGAGGAGGTGGCTCCAATAAAAGCTTAAAAAGAGATAAAAAAAGAGAAAATCTAAAAAAAAAAGTCATTACAGCTGCTATGATATACTGATAAGTATCAGGCAGATGATAGCAAAATTATTGTCTGTAACAACAAAGCTTTGACAAGACTAGCAGATTTATAAACAAATCAATTCTAATCTGCTGAAAGGTCATCTCTCCATTAAGACTGAATAGGAATGAGATTAAATTACATGGTTGGCTACAGATATCTCCAACAGGGCACCAAACAGGGGAGGGCTGCACACAAAGGATGCAGAGTGATACTCCATGGCTTTGCTCATGAAACACTCACGTGAGGCTGGCTCACCATGGTCTGTGAGGCCAGGTTTGAGGTATACCTTACATGCTTAAAATGGAAAATCTGGCTAAAGAAACGCTGCAGTGGGAGTTAACTCTGTTCTTCCACAGTAAATAGTTATTTCTTATAAATTAGGTCCAGCTGCTGAAACCTGCACAGGCAAGATTCAGCTGCAGTTATCACTCTGCTGCTTTCCTTCCCTCTAAATTTTACCTGATTAAGATCTTCCATGAATTTCTGGTTATAAAAAGAATAACAAAATCTAAGCTAGAAACAAAAGCAAGAGTTGTTCATATTCAGCTGTACTAGAGGGGAGAGAAAAGAAGCAGGGAAGGGACAGAACAACCTTTGCCAACAGAGCTCCCAAGAAAGGTTACACCCCACCCAGAAGAATATCTTGTGAAGATAATTTGTTGGATTTTTAAAAATATATATTTTTAATGTCTCCTTTAAACCTGTCGTTATATACTTTAGCTTAATTAGCTTATACTGGCACCTATTGGTAGGAAATATAATTTGCATCACCATTATCAGTTATTGCTTGCTCTTTAATCAACTGCAGAAAACCTGTTTATGGTAATTATCATTTTGCACCCTTCCCTCTTCATTAAGAGTATGATTTTTATTGTTTTAATTATGTGATGGGACAGAAATCAATGACAAAGCCAGACTTTGGATGGACGCAGAGCATGCCTGAGTCTTAGCAAGCAAACCACCATTTACAGCAACTGTAGAGGAGGCAAATGATAATTACCCTTTGAATGGTACTTAACTAGAATAATAATGCTAGGGAAAAAAAAAAAAAAAAACTAAAACCAAATGAATAATTAGAATAATTAATAAGTAAAATAGTATTTCTGAACACTGTTCTGGCATGGGTCCTGTGTAGGAATTATTTTCTAGTTATCTTTTTTTTTTCCCCTGTTTGATTATTGATCTAATTGTTCAGAAAGATGAAACCTCAGTTCTTCAATAGCAATTTATTTAGTAGATCATGTTGGCAAGCTGAAACAACTTCAAGGCTATCTACAGCTGTCCTCTGTGTGCTCTGTACTGGAAGGATCTCACCTCCAAGTGTAAATCCTGATTTGGAGACTCTTTTTCCCCCTTAGGGGCTTAACATTTGAGATTATTAAAAATTATAGAAATTTTGAATCCTATTACTTTTCAGTTTTGCAATAGCTGTTTCCTGCCATTCCCATAGACCATTTTTTACTTCCTAGAATTCCAAATTTTGGCTGTCATAAAGGTCACTACTCAGTAATTCTGTAGTGAAAGTACAGGTTTCTTGTGCCATTTTGCAATTTCAGCTGTAGCCTCTGGCTGCTGCTTCAGAGGAGTGCTGCTGTCTCATCCATCCTTACATCTGCCAGCCCCACAAAGCTGTCTTTAGTACTAAAAAATAGCTTTCGATTTTGATATTTATTTATTGAATTTTACCCTTAATATCAAGAAGAGATTCACACAGTTGCTTCTACTGTCAGCTCTATGAATTGCTAATATGAATAAAGAAATTGATGCAACCCCCTGAAGTTTCATGGAATGCATTCTAAAGCTGCTGTAATTTTTCTCTTTTCCCATTGTCCATTCTTCAGCCAGTCAAATGAATCCAATCAAATGGCTGTCTTCAACATTATTGAAATGCAATTATTGCATTTGTAGCATGAACTGGGGCAGTTTTCACATGTTGGCTGTACCCACTACACAGGAGCTGGAATAGAGACACCCAGCAAAGCAACAAAAAAAAAAAAAAAAAAAAAAAGAAAAAGAAAGAAAGAAAGAAAGAAAAAAGAAGAAAAGCCTGAAATGCATGAAGTATTTTTATTGAGCAGCCCTGGCCAGCTCCAGCAATAAAATGAAGTGCAGGGAAGGACCAGAGTGCCTACTAGACATTGTGACCACATCTTCTTTCACTTGGAGCTCTGTAAAGATGCCCTAAGCACACATCTTTATGGCATTGTGGTTGTGATTTCATTTCACATCATAAGCTGCTATCAACACAGCCTTGTCATTGCAATTTGTCACACACAGGAGCGTGAGTTTGCTCTATCTCACTGGAAATTTTATCTCACCCGTCACAATCACAGACTGCTAGTTTAAAGCGGGGCTCTCAGACATTATGAGAAGATGAAATCACAAAAGATAACATTAATAGACATTGCCACCACCACAGAGACAAATGCTGTGGCTTTTCTGGGGCTTGTGAAAGGAGAGCTAACAGGGTATAACAGCCATGAACATGTGTGTGAGTGGGAAGTGAGCAGCCACTTACAGCTCTCCTGAAATGCACATGAAACCCATCCAGTGCTGCTCATAGCAAATACAGAACTTGTCTTCTTGGAGTTTTTTTGGTAATAATTTTAATATCCCCTCTTTTCTCCATTTCCTCCCCACAGGAAATTTCAGGGAATGTGCTTTTTTTGTTTTTTGTTTCATTTCTCAGCCCTTGAGTTCCTCATTTTTTTGTTTCACTATGATTCAGATTTGCTCTGGTCATTCTGTGTTGTACTCTGGACTGTAAAAGTCACAAACCTTAAGCCAAAGACATTAAATCAATGGAGGTGCAGTTCAATGGCAGCGTTGACCCTAAACTGGAACACATGAAGAATTCCCAGGAACAGAGACCATCTGTATTTGGGGCTGTGAAATTCTGAGTATCCACCTGATTATCCATTTCTGAGCAATGATCTGGGCATGAGATTGCTTCTGTACTTGGATTCCAACCCAGCTGCTCTGTTTATTGAGTCTTACTAATCTAAAATCAGCAGTCCCATGCCTCAGTTACCTGCTCCTAACTTTTTTTTGGTTTCAAGTTAAAAGGACAACTTCAAAAGTGTAATTTCTAAAGACTAAACACAAGAAAGTCTTTGGCATCTACTTCTCATTAGTTCCCAGTTATTGTTCTGGCTGATGTTGACTGAAATTTCCATCAAGAAAAATTTTTCCACAAAACATTTTCAAACAGCACCCTAAACCATGATAAACTAAAATCCTCATCTTGGTCAGCCTGTCACAAGTACCAGGGCATGGAGTAAAGACAGGAGACCAGGAGCTGCTAATTTCTGTGATGTGAGTGAATCTGGAAACAATCATGCACAACTTGTATTGTTTTCTTTTGATTCCTGTTCTACCAACAAAATTTTGTTCCGAATTCCTTTATCAAAAATTGGTCAAGAGTGATTTTCATTTCAGCAGCTTACTCTTCAAACAGTAAATTATGATTATAAACAGAAACCATCCACTTTGGTTTTCTCTGGTTCTTTCTTTTACTTTCACTGTAGAATGGAAAAAAGAATACTCTAAACATATTGGAAAAAACCCCAACAGCCTAAAATGTGCTGTTTGTGCATTATTGGGCCTCTGTTTGTTCCACACCACACCAAAATGGCAGGAAGGGCAGTACCTCAGCTTGCTGCTGAAGCCAACTGGCCTCACTCTGTGGTCTGAGACAAGTTTATTATGTCAAAAAAAAAAAAAAAAAAAAAAAAAAAAAAAAAAAAAATCAAAAATCAGATATGACTTCCCTGCCCCAAGCAAACTCCCTGTGATCTCATGTACCCAGTAACAACCACCAGCACTCTGAGCAGAACTCCACAGTAACAGTGTTTTCATTTTTCTTGTAAATGACACTTCAAAAGATCCACACTTATGCAGAGTTACACCTAATGAAGTACTTTAAAAAAAAAAAAATCCACCAAAACAAAAACCCCTGAAACCAGTTTACTACACAGGCACTTGATTTGTCACAGTCTGAAGAATATTAAAATATTCTTCACAAAGGCATCAAATTAGCACTAGGGCTTCTGAAAGTTTGGAACCTTTTTTTTTTTTTTTTTTGCTGCCATGACACTTTGTACGTTATGCAGTTGGATTTATTCAAGCTTTTGCTTTCTTTATCGTTGTTTGCACTGTAAAAACCAGATGCTTATCCAAGGATGTACAACCTTTAACTTCACTTGGAAAAAAGCATTTGTGTGACTCCAGAAAAACTTTGGGGGTCTGATATTGGAGTTTGCTTTCTTTGCAGAAAGATTGCATTTCAGAAAAAAGAACTGTAGCTTGGGCAAACCCATAAGTCTTTAAACACGTTTTCCATTGTTGGATGTGAGAATACAACCTCTTCTTTATTAAAAATGGTTGTAGAAGTAGATCATGTGTGGATAACTCCATCCGTGTTTAAAATATGCTTGGAAAGGCAATGACAGATGCATAAAATTAAATTAACCACCTACATTATTTCTGCATATTTCATCTCCTCCCTCTGACAAAGTTGCTGGTACCCCTAGAAGTGGGAACCAAGCAGATTTTCTAAAAAGTCTCTATTGTCACAAAATTTTAGATGAGGAATGGTTTTCTTCTTCAAGGCTTGGCAAACACAAACAAGGTTTCTTGGCATGTAGAAAAATTGCTTAATAAGATTAACTGTTTGGGAATTTGAGATCATAAGGACAAACAGTGGCAGGGTCTGCTGCCAGCTATCAGAATTTTGGATGATGAATCTCTTAAGCAGTTAAAAAGTTGAGGGGGGAAGGTACAAGTAGCAAGTTTTCATGTTTGATGAGCCATGAGCAATTCAGAGATTTTTTACAATAAATATTTTCTTTGGTGACAAAATGAGACATTGCTGAGAGATTTCCCTCTAAAGCACTGCAGGTCTCCTTTGTTTCCATTAGAAAACATAAAAATTCTAGTAAAAAAAAACACCAAATACTAAGAGAAATACAGATATAGTGCTCAGCTCTGACTGAAAAAATTTAAGCAGAGGTCTTCATGGAGGATCAAATCTTGAGTAAGAGGAAAAGGTTTTCTTATTCCAGACTTCCTTTAGATTCTGGACAGGAGGGGCCCTTGATAAAACAGTATGTAAAGAGAAAATATAACGCATATTAATGTGTGAAAAGCACTGTAAGGTGATGCAGCTGGTAAAGAGAAAAGCTTAACAAAGGAGGACTTAGGAAGAGTGAGTACATATTTCACACCTTGCTGATATTTACAAAGATATAAAGTTTCAACAAAAAATGTTTGCTTCCAATAATGAAGAAAAAGCATATTTTGTCTTAAGTTTTCCATGGCTATGTAAGGATGGTGATGCAGGAACAATATAATTTGAATTAACAAAGATGCAAAAATAGTCTTCAGAGCTTTTTCAAGTGAAAATTTCTGTATTGGTGCAACTTCACCAAAAGCTGGGCTCACGCAATATTGGACATTTTATAAAAGCTTTCAATAGGGAACTAAATTATTTTTGATGAATGCATTCAGTTGGCACTCAGTTGCTTGGCAAGGCAAACGGGAGATGAAAGGCTGAAGCAAAAGCTGGATTCAGAATTAACAAGATGATCATAACCAGCAATGGCTACAATGATACACAGACATATATGAACATCTCAAATTAACAGCCTCTCAATCTACTGAGTTTCCAGGTAAGATAGTAATTCAACAAATGACTTCTATTTCTGCTGAGAAACACAAGATGCCTTTTTGAAAGGAGGAGTGGTACTAAAAATACATTTAAATAAAAGTTCAAAATACAATCACCAAACCCACATTTAGCCTGAAATGTCTCAATCAAACCATTAACATTGGATATTTTCAATACTGGTTTTTTTTTTTTTTTAATTTAAAATAAATACTTTTTTTCTGGAAATTTCACTGATTTTCAAAAGTATAATGAATCTCTAAATGCAGATGGGTTACACAGACTGTTTCTGCTCTACCTGCATGGAAATATTGACTTCTTGGTTTTATAAACTGTCTTTCTAGCTGATAAACAAACATATTTTGTTCTCTCTATGTAATTTCTTTTTTGACCTCATGAAATTTATAAACTGATACGAAAGTGGAAGATGCAAGCAGCAAAATATGCAACTTGCCATTTGCACAGAAAATGTAGCAGAACTCACAGATGACCCAGACTGCTCCAAGACTGAACAAGGAAGGTGCCACCATCTGATTACACAAATGGGCACACGTAACCATGGCAGCTTCCTGTTTTATAACACCAGGCAGGGAGAGAACAGATTAAGAAGCATGAAAAAGTCTTTGTATTTCGAGCACAAGTGCACTTCACCTGTAAAAGATCACCTGCCATGCTTCACAGCGTGGTAAAGCCACTCTGAATGAACAGAGCAGGTCACACTCTGAGCCACACCAGGAGCAGGGAGGTCTCAGCTCCCAGAAAGACTCCTTTTGTAGAGAGTGATTATCCCCTACAAAGTAAGGTGGAGAGAAAATCTGGGTTCGGGGAGCGGTTAACACATGGAATAAAAGTTTGTTGGAGTAGGAGTGTGTGTTTCTCCTGCACTGTGGTGAGGAACCTGTTAATGGTGCCAGGCCTTCAAGAAGTGACAAGAACATTTCCCCTCAAGCACCAGGACAGGCTGCACAGCATCTGAAGGTGCAGAGGCTAAAGGTACCCAGACCTGAAGGAAGAGGTTTCAGTGAACTGCTCAGACACGTTCCCAGCAGCATTTCTGTGTTCCCATGGGCCATTCATGGAACCACAGGGCTGGAAAAGAGTTTTAAGGTCATCAGGACCAACCCAGTGCCACAGCTAAACCATGTCCTCAGGTGCCACATCCTTCTTGAAGGCTCACAGGGATAGTGGCTCCACCACTTCCTTGGGCAGCTTCTTCCAAAGCTTTACAACCCTTTCTGTGATTTTTTTCCCCTGATATCCAATCTAAACCTCCCCTGACAGGACATGAGGCCATTTCTTCTTGTCCACTCAGTTATTACCTGGGAAAAGAGACCAACCATCACCTGAACACACCAAACTCCAGGGAGCTGTGCAGAGCCACAAGGTCCCCCCTGAGCCTCCTTTGCTCCAGGCTGAGCCCCTTCCCAGCTCCCTCAGCCTCTCCTGGGGCTCCAGCCCCTTCCCAGCTCCACTCCCTGCCCTGGACCTGCTCCAGCCCCTCAGTGTCCCTCTGCTCATGATGGGTCCAAAACTCAAAAATAAACTTGATGTTGCAACTCATCTTACCCCCAGACAAGGTACTAAAGTATATTAGCATATACATACTGGGAATAGGACTTTAAAAATCTTCAGTATATTCATAAATTTGCTGGAAAATTAAACATTGGTAACTGCTTGTATTTTTTATTAAAAATATTCCTATTTTTTCCTGGAAATGGTTTTAGCTTTTTAATGCTTTTTCTGGAACACTGATAGAGAATGACTAAAAGTAAATCAGTTTAAAACTGAATTAAATCTTCTTCTTCCCAATTTATCTACTTATTAATTGCCTACTATTAAGGACATTACAGTTTAAAAGTCTTTCCTTGTCCTAAAATTACAACAGTAAAATAGTTCACAATCAATTTCAGAAACAACTCAAATTTTTGCTTTAAGATGTGATAATTTTTGCTATCAGATGTGATAAAACACAAACTCATTCAAAAAGTTTTTCAACACAACTCCCACATGATCCTGACTGACAGATAATCCTAAAAAATGTCAGGGCAATAGGTTACCTCAATATGCTTTCAGAATCCAGAATATTAATGTTAATGAGTTAATGCAAAATGTGAAATACCGAGCAAAATCTTGAATCCCTTACAGCCCCTCACTGGTAAAAATACCCTGCAAAATTATCCTAGAGGTTACATCCTAATTGAAGAAACCAAAATGATCAAAGGTTGTGATTCTACGGTCTTAAAGTCTTTTAAAAATTGCTACCACAGTTATAGGATACAAATACTTTGTAAGTAACTGGAAATAATCCACAATGTCAAACAAATGGACGTATTTTACTTCACTATATCCTTATTGTAATTTCATTTAGTTGAAAATGTCACATAAGACAGCCTTCAGGTTTGGACAAACAGAACTCTGGAGCACAGACTATTCCTTTTAAGACAGCACTTTTATAAATAATATAATTTTACATATTTTTCACTGGGGGAGGCAAAGACAACCCTTAGGACATTGCTGACTCCAGGAGAGGAGAGGTCAAACTCTGGCCTCAAGGACTTTGAGCTGCCTGTTTTTAACACATGCTGTGAGTGTGCCTGTCCTTCTTCAGCTACTGGAAATCATAAAGTGTCTTTTATTCCTGGAAGTTAATTACAATCTGGTTTACCCCCACAAACTTAAACACAATTAAATAGATAAAGTGCAGAGTTCAGGAGATGTCTCTCCTGATGAAATAAGCTTTGGCAGTCAGAAATCAAGCTAAGAGGAAAGGTTTGCACTTAAGAAAGCAAAATGTGCTATGGCAATAATCCTGTTATTTTATTATACCTCTGACAACGAGGAATATCCTCCATCTGGGTAGCTGGATGGCTGAGATGGCCTTAAGTACTTGATAAATGCATTTTTCAATTATAACTGCAAAGAGAACAATAATCATGTGTCATTTGGATTTTCTGTAACTTAATAAAATCCAGGAGACTTCCTTAGAAATATGTTGGTTAAGCTATAGTACTTTTATATAAATTTAGTTTAAAAAGGTCTCTAGTTGAAAAGCTAAAATGTCTGAACTGTCCAAAGAAGTTGTCTGGAAAAGTATTTCATTTCTTTATGAGTGTCTCTGGATGTTTCTCTTTGCAGCAATAATAAGAGAGCAAGCAAATGCCAATTGTTTTTATCGTGCATCATCAGAAGTGGACCTTGTGTCTCAGAAATATTTAAAAATTATGTTCTCTCTAGTAGAGTCTAAAAACAGAAATAAAATAGAGAAAAGCAAGCTGAAGAGCAGATGGCACTGAATAAGATTGCAGCAGAAAACCAAAATAAAGTAATATTTTAAAAACAAACCAGCACACTTCTGGAATAGGTGTGCTTCCATAATGGCATTGTAACTTTTTTTTGGTGGTAAGGCAGTTCCAGGCATGTAAAAAGGCACACAGATACATCTTTAAGATAAGTCAACTGAAAGCCAACTTCTGCACCAGAAATAAAGAGCTCCCTGCTCCAGCCACATTTAATTAGCTTGCCTTATGAGGTCTTTTAGCATAACTGCTGAACTGTTCACCTGCTGTACTTTTCAGGGAAAATATCAAGCATGTAATTTCCCTTTTGTTGGGGAAAAAAAAAATTGTTTCTGTGAAACGGAAACCCATCTCATACTTTGAGTCAAGACTGGATCCTTATGAAAGGTACTTTGGGGTTGATCTGTCAACCAAGTTTAGCCTTTCAGGGATGTTTTTACAAACAGTTAAAATAAATGTAGCATATAAGCCCCTATTTCCTGTAATTATAGGGATGTGAGGGGTAGAGTAGCCAGCTGACAATGAAGGACAGAAAAAATGGGACACACAAAAATTCCCATGGCCAGGAAGACATTCTAACAAAAGCTTAACCCCAGTCTTTTGATTAAACATCTCTGAAGTAATTAAAAAAAAAAAATACAGTCAGTACCATACTCAGGCAGATGCTGATCCCACAACAGAGACCTGAGATTGACAATACATGGAATTTTCCCCCTAACTGTAACACAGGGCCACAGTGGGGGTAAATGGCAGCACACAGAATTAGGTGAACAGAACAAGGAGAGATGGAGCAGCCATAACCAAAGCACTCAGGGGAGACAGAAACCAGAAATGAGACTTTTCTTACCTGATCTGAGCAGACTCAAAGGTAAGGCCTCAGCTGGTCAGGACAAACCCAGCAAGGCTGACCCTCAGGAAACCAGCAGCTGATGAGCTGAAGCTCCTCCTTCCCTTAAATGTGTGGTTATTCAGCTGATTGCAATCTAGGCTGGCATTTCAAAAGATTTTGAACACTTTTTCCAAGGCTTCAAGCAGTGATCTCACTCAATCACCCATGTTAATGAGTACACCTTTCTTAGCCCAAATATTTCATTACCAGCAAGTAAATAGTGACACATTAAATATATGGCTGGAAGTTCAAGTTCAGGCAGGCACCAGAAAGGGAAATTCACTGCAACTTCTTCATTTCTCCAACATCTTCCCAATGCAGCTGTACCCCTAACAAGCACAAATCACTGTCAGATACACCTTACTAAAGTGCCTGGCAGAAACCAGGAGGCTCACCACAAATACATTTTAAATAATTCAGGTGCTGTTCTAATATGTATAGCCATTAATCATTCCTTAAGACATTTGCATATATACACCCTCTTCACTCTGCCCTTGCCAAACAAAGGAAACCACAGATAAACCAAGGTATTTCTTATGGGTCTGTAACTGAATTTTTTTCCCCTGACTTTTAATTACTTATGACTCAAGAAAGACTTTATATACTCACACATGAATGCAATTTATGGTATATTGGATTTATTGTAATCAAGACTGACTAGCAGCTAAAAGCAAAATTGTTAATCCATTTTTCAGTTTTCATATAGAGTCCCTTATATGCATGTGTTCTATATGACTGTATCTGCTGAATTAATGGGAGTAGCATGAATATAGAGAAATGAATCTGTAGAGATTCATGGTACCATTATTCAAACTTTGAATAGAGAGCTTAAATCAAGTGAATATCATCTTCTCCTGTATGTGAAATACTGCTCATGCAAACATTCATGTTAGCTAATTTACCAACTAAATAGAAATTAATTAAAGCAAGAAAAAAAATCTATTTCAGGTTTTTTCCTTTAAATTAATACATTTGTGTTGAATTTGGCATACAATTCCTTGATTTGCATTGCCAGTTTTGTGTAAAAAGTAATATCATTAAGGGCTGCAGGTATTTTTTACTTTCTCCATCACTTTGCTAATTTTGAGATTTAATCATCCTTTCCATCATTTAGGACCCTTGATTGGTCCATGAATTTAATCGGAATGTTTATTAAGCGTGTCTGTGAAAAACAAGGGTTCTCATTAAGTGGAGCTGGTCAAGCCTTTCCACTGACAGCTGGTACCCACCAGGTCACCAGAGGTTCTGGCCCCGTTAGAGGAAGGTGCTACAAACCAACTTGTTGTCCTGACCTTGATCCAGTGGTTTCTTGCTCAGTTTGTCAAGTTTCTCTGTATTTCTCTGTGGATGGCAGCGCAGAAATACCTCAAAAATACAGCAGGATGACCTTGTTTGGGAGATTAAAGTTGCTAACTAGGGCAGCACAGAGCTCAGCACACCCTTAGCTAGCATCTTCTGGCCGCATCGCTTCCAAAAATTGAGCTTCAAAGCATCACCCAGGGCCTGTTGTCCCCCTGTTGTCCTATGGAACCCTCCTTTTCACAGGAGGACAAATGGCCGAGTGAACACAACCACATTGTGCTGGTTTCATTATGTTGGGTCCCAAACGGATCCTCAGTGGGTGGAGGATTCAATGAGGTATTGAAGTGCTCAACATCTCCAGCTCACCAAGTACAAATCTGTATAATATCATTCTTTGTACTTTTTGAGACTTGAAGGGCAGAAGGGTTAAAGAGCAGGAGGGAAAGGTCAAGCCAGCTAAGTAAAAGTCCATATTCCATAGAGTTACTGTTTTACTTATCACTTTCCTTGAGATTTGACAGGCATTCTTGTGATTAGATTATCACCTTCAAATAGATTTATAGGCTCTAGGGAATTTCTATTCAACTTACCCTTGGGATGTCTTGACATTCTGTCTCTACACCAGCATTTGTGGTTCTTAAAGGCCTTGAAAAATAATGTAGAAGCAAATATCTTTGGATTCACCATGGATTCTGGTTTCAAGTATTTCACATTATTTTCAGTACGCCTGTTTGCATTGAACATTGCTTTTGAATGCATGCTGCTAATGTTCCAGGAGAGCTTTAAGGTAGTGAGTGAAAATGAGCATTTCCAGCTTTAAGTAACTTTGATTTGTGCCTTTTGTCACCAGCAATCTCTTCTGATGCAACATTAATTAACTTCAAGGGGTTCTTTCGTATTAATTGGACAGGTGAGCACTGAAGCAAACACAGTAATGGATCTAGATTTCTCAGATGCAGGATCAGGTGTGCACACCCTGCTGCAGTAAAGCCAGCAAGAATTTAAACAGGGAATTTTGCAAAGGCTTGTGCACTTTGCTAGAACCAAATGCAGCTGAAGCACTGCCTTGAAACTTGACATCACAAATCCATGGATTTACTCAGCAGATGATTTCTCTAAGTATTTTCAGTCTGTTTGACAGAACTGTATCTCCACGGTAAGTAGTTTAAAAAGGTCCTGCCAAGTTTGCCACAAAAGACATTCCCATCTCTACTGAGAAAAAGAGCATCAGATAACGCTCTATGTAAAATGCTAAAAGCAGCAAACAAATGACATCAAGATGCAGACAGTTGCCTGTTCAGCAGTAAGTCTCTGCTCTGGCTGACTTGTGGACTTCTACATTTCATTATTCTGGACTTCAATGCCTTTTTTTTTTTTTTTTTTTTTTTGTAAAATCAGCCAACAGCTGTAGGAAAGGGCTAGTATTGGTGCCTGGACAACCACCCTTAGTCTCATTTCAGATGTAAAGATTTCACTGCTGTCTGGGTCGCCCTCCTCTCTCAATGTAATCCTAATTTCCATTTTTCAGTTTTACTCGGCCAACGTACAATACCTGTGAACAAAAACGAAGAGGATGCTTGTTGCACTTTGTTGTTAAGACCATCAAATATTCATGTGGCTTCTCCAGGCACCTCAACATTATGGCAAGTGCTCAGAACATTTCCCCACAGGAAGGAGCTTACTCAACTCATTGTTTCTGCAACTTCAGAAAGAAGATCCCTTCTCTCTCAGTGCAGGGAGAGGGGGAGAGCTGTCACTGCTCCTTTCACCCTTTTGAGACAAAAACATTGACCGTCAGCTACTTTCTGACAATTGGCTGTTATTAAACTCCAACTTGCGAGGGCCAGCTGTGCCTAATTTGAGTCACTGGTGCAAAAATAACCAGTCAGCAGGAATGGAGGCAATTATGGGTAATTCTGCTGTAGAGCAGTCCTGCATCAGAATCCCAGGATTAACTTCGGGCTGGCACTCCAAGGTGATTGAATGAAGAGCACAAGGCCTCCGTCAAATCGTCGGTAGCTAGAATCAGTTTTTATACCAGCTGATTTTGGAAGCCTGTAACCTGTGTTTTAATTTACTTACAGGAAGATTGTGAGAATTCTTTACTGCTTGAAGATGCATAGAAGTATGTAATCATATTTTCAAGGGGCTATTGGTTTTAGTTTTAAATATCCAGGCCTTTTGGCCAAATGTTAGCATATAATAACCTTATAACCAAATTTATCTCTGAATGTGTTTAGCAATTTCTACATCTTGCCTTATATCTGCTCTTCTAGACATAAAAAACCCCCAAACATTCCAACATTCCATTTTGTGTTTCTTTAAAAAACCCCAAAACAAACCAAAAATCCCCTTAATTTTAAGAAAATACTTTGTTCTTCCTAGCTGAAAAACATATGAGTATTTTTGCAAGTGTTGCGATGAAATGCATACAAATAAAAAAAAAATTTAGAGAGTAAGAAGTATTCTTCTAAGCAGTCAGCTTTGAGTTGTGTTTCTATGTAAAAAAGAGGTAGAAATAAAATTTTAAGTAACCATGTCATTTTGAAAAACAGCTCCAGAGCAACTACTACTGCTTCATACTACCACATGATGTAGTTTGTTTTAAGCTTTTAATAGGAAAACAGCAGAGAGCTTTGTTACATCACTTAAACAGCATCATTTGAAAAATATTGCACAAAGAAAACTGAAAGGAACCCAGCATGGAGTTTACATTTCACATTGTCATTAACAGCAGCATTAGGCAGAACCAAATAAAATATCTGTAGCTTTGTTTTTGAGGATGGCACTTTACCTTCTGCCCTTCTGACTCTGTTGTGTCACTGTAACAGAGAAAAAAGTCACAGAGAAAATTAATGGTATCTTTATTTTAAGTGAGGATTGCTACAAATTCTAGTTTTTCAGCTTCTTAGGATATATGTGACACACAAAAATATCAGGTACTCTGACACTGTTTCCTGAAGTCAGTTTCTGCTGAAACAAAGCATAGGCTCCCTACCTCTAACAAGGTATAATTTAGGACATCAAGCCTCTACTCAAGCTAATAAGTAGATCCATGTCCTTTCAATTATTTATTCCTCTGGCAGACAATCCCATTAACCCCCTCCTGTGCAATAATTTGTTCTGCCACATGTTAGAAAAATTATTTTCCAGCTGCTCAGCAATGCTGCTAGGGTAAATTGAAAGTTTTTCCTGGCAGACAGCTGATACTCAACAGAGAGGTAAGCAGTGACATCTGCTACATGGGGGGGAATGTAGAAATAAATAGCATAAGACAAATGTTAAGTCCTTCCAGTTTGTGGACTGATGGCAATAGGATATGCAAAAATACTGATATATTATTCACTCACCTCAAGAAATACCTGAAAGCTGTTCCTGCAGTGCAGGTGGGACCCAAGCACCAGGCAAACACCAACAACCTGTTGCACAGAAGCTATCTCAGCAGGATGAGCATAAAGAAACAGCACAGATGGGTTTGAGCTCACCCACCATGCTGCTTGTGGGCTTACAACGACGAGATGTGTAAAATAGTAAAAAATTCTTCACTCACCTTGGGTAATTTCCATCCCTGCACCCAGGGGTTGCTTGGTGAGTCGGTGCCAGCAAATGGGTAAGGACAGCAGCCTCTGACCCCATACTTCATTGTGTTGGAGGCTGCACAGCTCAGGAACACTGAGGATTTACACAAGGTTGTACAGCTACACCAGCTGGTATCCCCTCAATAGGAACAAGTTTTGACTGGGTATCCAGTAACACAGAATCCTAGACTGGGAGTGGTGACAGCAGAAATGTCCCCAGAACGCTGTAAATGAGCAGCTGTGAATGCAGGACAGCTCAGGATTTGTACAGGTGTCCTGCTCCTGAGTTAGAACACGTCAGGGTTACTGGAAAGCCATGCACTCACCTAAGGTCTGACCAAGAAACAGAAATAGGAAACAGCCACAAAAATAAATGAACTAAACCCCTACGCCATCCAGAAAGTCCCATCTGAGGGATCACACACCACATGTTACTAAACAGAAGAGCTATCAGCAATCATTAAATCAAGACCAATTGGCTGAATTCCTTCTTCATTCCCTCTTTCTCTCCTCATTTTGGTGAGGGACTAATTTATTTATATTGTGTTTTTTTCAGGTTCATATCTCATATACTCAGTCAAAATATACATAGCTATGTTTTTGTTTTGAATACTACACACCTACCCATACATACATACTTTTATTTATATATATAATGTTAATTCTGTTCCATGGTTAAAAGATAGGAAGGCATTCCTCATGAGCACTTTGAGCAGAAAAGAAATGATATAGTTCTAAAAACATATAAAGAGAAAGAAATCCAGGCACCTGGAGAAGCTGGTTTAATGTACAGAAGAGAAGGCACAGCATGCTCTACAAATGCTAATGTGTGTGGTGGAAAATTATCAACTTCAGTTCTCCACAGAAAACTTAAAATTCCAAGCTTAGATGGTTTACCAAAAGCTACACAATAAGTCACTGCTAAATTCTGAAAGTAATCCCAAACCTAATCCCCAGACCATAGCAAGTCTCCAGGGAATTACCTATGGATGTATTTTTCACTGAAATTGTGTTTTCCCTTGTTTCCTTTGCATTTAATAGAACCCACGGCTCAACACCCTTTAAATTTGTTATATTATATTTCACAAGCAGCAGGCAGAGATGAGAACCTCCTGAAGTCTCTCAGTCCTTACTGAGGTCAGTCAGTCCCACACAAATCCCACCAGGAGGAATCTGATGTCTTTGGGCTCCCTGGACCCTCAGAGAACGGGGGGTGAGCCCAGGCTGCCAAACCCCCACCCTCTGCACTCCTTAAAACAGCCTCTGTAAAAACAAAACCAAGGTCTCTGAGTCCAGAAACATATGGCAGGGAAATTTCCGTGAGTCACTGCAATGTGTGAATGAAACTGGGAAAGGAGTATTAAATTCATCATTGCAGAGTCACCACAACCTACGGCCCCACTGTTTTTCCTCATGCTGAAATGGTCTTTAATTAACTTCAGAAACTCTGTGCCGAGGAGTGGTTTTAAGCTTTTGACATCACCTATTTATTTGCCTTTATTCACTGTAGGTACAGCCATTTCTAGACTATTTTAAAGGACATTTAGGCTGCTATAAGGAAATTTTATACATTCAAGGCTGATTGTACTTACGAAATCACAAAGCTGCACTGGGAGCGGGTTCAACAAAACCAAATCACCAAATTCAGCAGAAAAATTAATTTTCTTCTAGAATCCAGGATGCTGCTGCCAGCCAATGGGAAAAAAAAAAGTACTCTGGCAGGCTGGGAACACATGAAATATCCCTTTTATGCTTATCACACAGACAGCAAGGACTGAGGCAGGACACCAGGATGGGAGAACTGTTTGTGGAGATAGAGGGACTGAACTAAAAATGTGTCTAGCAAAAAAACCTTTTGGATTATTGAAGAAAATGGACAAGAAAAGAGACAAAGGGAGAAACGGCTTCTAGGGAGCATTCAATTAGAAAGGGACACCCAGTTGGACATTTTTTACAGTAAATTGTTCCCTCCCACCCTGGCTGGTGTGCCAGCAGTGAATTCTTTAGCAAGGTGTTCTGCTGGGCTGGGCAGCAAAGTCTGAATGCTGCACTGGAAATCCCAAAACTGATGCTGGAAATGGAAAAATATGACTAAAAACCAATGGAGAAATTTCACCAATCAAAAACCAGCTATATGAACTCCAAAAAAACCTCCAAATTCTAAAGCATAAGAATAAACCTTGCCTGAAAAGAAGGATTTGTCTGTCTCATATTGAGTGACTGATTAGTGGGTGATACACAGACCCATTGTGCACTTGTTTGTTGTTTCAGTTCCTGTACAAGCTGGAATGTAAATGCATCATTGTTAAAAAAGAAAAAAGGATTGTCTGATAGTCAGACATTCAGCTGAATGCTGTTCTAAAACACAAATTAGAATTGCCTTTGTTGCACAAACCACACGTAGTGCCGTGCAATCCCTTGAATTTAGGATTTTCTAGAGCTGGTCATTTTCCTCCTGGGGAGTGTGATATCTTCATTAATTCCCAAGCACACAGCTTTGAAAATTGATCCTGCTTATAAATATGGTATTACAGCTCACAAGTCAATGAAGCTATGGTATAAGAATACAAAGTTCCACATAATTATGGGTGTGCTGAAAACACCAGCATTTGCTTCCTTGGTTTGGGCGCCCTGGACTGAGAGAGTATTTGTATCTTCTTTTTGTGCCCCAATTCTCTAGTTATAATTCCCTAGTTACAGGGAGATTTTTCCTCTTATTGCTTTGATAGTAGACTTTTCAAATTCCATACAAAAGCCAGATAGAAACTAATTCCATCTTAATAGTGTGATTTTACTTGTGTATCGTAACTTAGGACAAGAAGAGGAACAAAAATGTGCATCATGTGGGCAGTGGGCATCCTGTTTTAAAGGATGTAGAGTCCATGATGATTGTTTTAAAGATATTCAAATTCATATTAATGACAAGCTGATTAAGAACGAACAGACAGCAGTGATTCAATAAATCTTCCACTCTTTGTTGAATTAGAATTGTTGTTTGTGTTGTGTTTGTAATTCCACCTGTATGTCTCAACAATAAGCAATGCTTAGAATGGTAGAAAAAGCAGCAAAATGATAAATCAAGTAAACAATATATACATAAACCCTATAAGTAGTGCCTACGAAGCTTCAATTCATGCTAAGAACACAGATGGAAAGTTGTAAATATCTCTTAAGAGATATTACTCTTAAGTTGCAAATATCTCTTAATATGTCTTAAGACCTTACTTCTTTTAAAATTAGCTTCTAGTAAAAAAAAAAAAAAAAAAAATCAAAAGCATCAGAATTGGAATCAAATCAATTTTTGGAGATCTTATTAAGAAAGATGAAACTAGAAGAAAAATTATGTTTTTGAAACACTGATTCAAATGTCAAAAAGATGTGGTTTAATTGGGACTGGGAAAGGTCTAACAGGGAAATGCATTTCCACAAAAACAACTTGTGCCTTCTGACTTGGAAGCAAGATGCATGTATCAGGAATTGCAAATCCCACACATGTAACAACACAAATGGAAAGTCCTGGAGTGTTTAAGAGACTGATTGTGGGAGCATGATCCATGCTGCTCCAGCAACAACAGCAAAAAGCTCATGTGCCATTGGGAAATGTGCTACCTGAAATATGGAAATTGGCCTGAAATGTAAACTGGGCTGGGGAAAGGTGGGAGCTGGTCACAGGCTGGACTCAATGTGTTCATTTTCCAACCTAAATGATTGAGTAATTCTGTAATTTTACCTAATCATGCCTACACTGGGAGTAAGGTTTTAGAGTGTTTAGATAACAATTTCACAGCAATAGTCAGGGATGAAATCTAATTAATTGTAAAATAAAGCTTGTAACATTTGCAAATAGGATTATATAATTTAATTCCTAATGATAGAGGGGCCTGGACTCCCAGCCGAGATACCTGCTATTTCTAGTCCTAACATTTAGTGTGATTAATTCTGCAGAATTAATCTGCAGAATAGACTTCATATAATTTGTAAAGTATGATTAGCCAAGATAATTTTTACTGAAATCATGTTCTCTACTTTTGCTCGTGAATGGCCCATGTTCTAACTTTAATTTGGATGGGAACAATGGTAACACATTTCACACCACCTATTTTTAATCTTCTCTCCCTTCCTGCAATGAATATGATTTTTATATTCCTTCTCTGACTACACAGTGAACTCATTTATAACCTGTTTCAGCTTCCTATCTGATTAGTTCTTTTCCCTATAGATTTAGTTTTGCTGAACCACAATGGTACCACACAGACAGCAGAATAAAATATAAATTCATACATAATCATGTAAGCAGAGATAGAATACCTGCAACTCCTATTCATTTCAAAGAAGCTGCCACTGTTTAATACCTTTAGAAGCTGCACCACTGTTTATATTCAGCTGAATGCCTTATCCTAGCAGAGAGCACTGTAATTATCACTAGATGAATGCACACTGTAAAATAAATATCAGAACTGGCACCAAAAAAAAAAAAAAAAAAGTTCTTTGCAATCCACTCTTTCCCCAGAATAATTGTGTAATCTTCAGACTGGGAAAGTCTGAAAAGACCATTGAATGAAAATCTCCCCGTGTCTTTAGCTTTAACAAGGGTACTACTGAAAGAACATGCACAAAGCTGGTGAGGAAACTCTGAGAAAAGCGATTGAATTTCCATCAAGATTCCAAAAGATTTCAGTACTATCAGCAGACTCAGATAAAACTCTGTACATAAGCACTTCTCTGTCTTGCAAGAGTATATAAGAGAGAAAGAGCAGCAGATTTCGTTATAATTGTCAGTTCTATTCAGATAAGCACAGAGTGGTACTGTTCCCTCACATGGAGCATTTTCTGCAGTTTATAAGGCCATTTGGAAATGTGAGCAAGCTGGCAGTTTATTACCAGCTGCACTTCACAGAGCAGGGATGGGGCAAGCAATTTCCATCAGAATTAGAATGAAGGGATGGCAGCCTCCCACTGCCAATAACCACATGGTCCAGGAGGCTGGGTAAAAATTCAGGTTAGAGCAGCCCCACATTGCTGCTAACTTCAGCAATGGACTTAGAGTCTCTCCATTTCCCACCAACTTTATTTTTTAAAGTATTGGGTTGTGTCCAGTGTCCAGCAAAATCTCTCTACAGGAACTGCTATTTGTCAACAATTTTAAATTAACATTAATGTTGGTAGGTCTCAATTAATATAAGTTAATATTAGCAGTAAGTTTATAATAAACAACCAGGACAGCAGACATCATGGATGAAGCTAACCTGAGTTACCAGGCTCACTGAGATTGAGTCTGAGCCTCTGGACATTAACAGAATTCTGTGCACAAAATTTCTCTGGTTCATTTTTAATTTGGGGCCAATATGAAGCCTGAAATACCTCCCTTCCTAAACAGAGATCTATTCTTCTCACACTTTTACCTTTAACCTCTGGCAAAATTAGAAAGTGCTGTGTGGAAATTCAACCACGTGTCTGAAAGAATTCTTCAGATGGATCAGAGGAATGTTGGAGCAGCAGATGCTCCAAGCAGTGAGAAAAACCTGGAAGCTGCTCATGGTTCTGCCAGTCCCATGCTGCCTGTTAAGGATAAAATGGCACTAAAAGTGGGTCACAAGTGTACCACTTTGTGAGAATTGAGCCCTAAACAATTAAAGCAGAGCTGCTGGAATAACCAGTGCGTGAGGAAGAAATGAGAAAGGTTAAATATTTGATGGAGTGGTGTCTAAGCAGCCCATTAGTATTTTGCCCCTACTTCGTGGCTTTCCTGAGAAAACTTGTAAGCTCAGCAGCAGCACTTCAGCAGCACTGTCTGCATACATGAAAGCAGCCTAGTGAAACTTGTGACCAGAAAATCTGCATGAAACTGAGAGCAGGAGATAAGTGAAAGAAATTTTAAACATTTACTGTTTGATCACTCTGGAATGAGATATTTCCTCGGTTTGCCTGATTCAAGGTAATAACCCAAACTTCGAGCTCCCTCAAGTTCTGGCTGTTACCCATCCAAACTCCAGTACAGTTATTAAATGCCTTACCAACAGCTGCCAAATTTTACACCTGAGTTCTGTCTCTGAAGTGCGAATTCCTCAGCTCTGGGGTTTTTTCACTTCCCATCTGCAGGTCCATGCAGGGAAGCAATGGTTCTGGTGCTGATGGTGACTTCACAGGGGGCACTGAGGGCAGCCCTCCTTCCTGGGCCAGGAGGAGCTGGTTCTGTTTCCCAGACAGGCTTTTGGGACCCAGCCAAAACTAACACTGCTCTGGATTCTGTGCCACGCTTGGGACGAGATGCTGGAGATGTGGGCTCATTGCTGCAGATCTCACGGAGTGTTTTGAAAACAGATGGGGATAACCAAGGATTCCTGGCCAGCATCTCCCCCATCACACTGCAATCTACCTTCTGTCAGCAGCAATGCTGAAATCCATTTCACCAGCAGCCCCTGCTCTCGCATCAAAACTGTCACTCATGGCAGTCTGCTGTCACTGCTGCCCTGCCTTAACCAACAGATTCCCCCAAGAGATGCTGCATGGTTTCAGACAAACCCCAGACTGTGCAGTGAGTCCTCATTCTGGCCTTTGAACCACCTCCCACCTCATTTTCAGCTGAGGCAAGAGCTCAGCACATTGCTTAACTTCAGGTAACTGTGGAAGCAGCTTAATTTGTCTCCAGTGAAACTTTCACAGAGCTTGGCGCCGGTATTTTTTAAAATAAATAAAACTTATGGCTTTTCAAACAGTACAGAAATAGCTATGAAAATCCAAAATCAATGATCATGTGATCAAATGTTTTGCTGAATAGCGAAGTTACTTTGAAGTTTCTTTTATGCTCCACAACAGGGAATTTCAGCCTGGCCTAAGCTAGAAACATCTTTCCATAACCCAATAATATGTTTTCTTTTCAATTAGTTAATTATAGAACCATATTCTTACATTACCTTGCTCTACTGAAGAGAGGCACAAGAAAACTTCTTGTACAGAGCTTTCATGCCACTCTGATACCTCTATTTCTACAAGAAAAGGCCAAAAAAATCATTGAAAAAGAGCACTGTAATAATTTTCCTGATGGCATAAAAATCCAGTCACTCTTTTAGTTCTTCCTGATCGCTTTTTCACAGGACGAGAAAGATATCACAAACTAGTAAGCATGAAAGAAAAGGAGAAGATAATCCATGCTGCAGACAAAAATCTGCAGGATTTTGCTGGAATAATGGATCCTAACCACCAAATAGAATGGAGTTCAAGGGCCTGCCTTCTTTTCCACACACTCCAAGGAAAATGCATTTTCACAGCTGGAAAGTGTGGAGTTTGTTCTGTGCTTTCCCTCTAGAGATGAGTCTAGAACTGAGATTCAAAAAAACAAGACAAGCAACACCATGGAAAAGAATCAACTCTCCGTAACTCCAACAGAACGAGCGTTTTCCTGACCAATAAAAGTGATATTTGTGTGGGTTGTTACTCTCAATACCTCAGGGCACGGTTGTGCAGTTAATTGGATTCAAGGGAGTGCCACACAGTGTAGGTGGTATCTGTCAATAATAATTGTTGCTAAAAGTAGGGGGATGTTTTAGAAGTAAAATTACAGATGAGATATTCCAGGAGTGTTTCTTTTTCTACTGAGAATACAAAAATATTTATGCACTTTTTTACCTCTACAGCAGATGTCATATCACTTCTGATTAAAATTGCTTGCCAATAATAAATTTCTGTGGGGCACAAATTAAAATCAGCTTCTATAGATAACTCCACAAAATAAAAGTTTCTGCTGCATTTGCCAGCATGTCCTCCATACTGTCTGATAAAAATAGGTACAAAAAGCAGACAAACAGGACATCAGGAGCTGCAAGCTGGGGATCACAAATGTTCTGAATATCTTCTGAGAGCTTGTTCATTTAGAGACCCCTCTACCTGTGGATAATTTATGTGTGTTCATTCCAACTATTTTTGATGTAAAATATCAAGACAGCTCAGTAACCTCAGTAAAGAGACTCACAGGCTTCAAAGATAGGAGAGAGCAAAAAGAACAAGCTTGCTTGATGAAAAATTTATACTTTTAATATTTTGTATTTCCACGTTCTATTCTGTGTTCATCAGAATCTGAAGCATGGAATAGCAGTGACTTAATTTCTTTTCTGCCTCCAGATATCCACCAGGGCATCAAGCTGAGGGCTGGCTCACAGAACACCAGCTCTCTTATTACTCCAGATCATTTATTTATAACGAGGTTCATGTGCTTTGCCTGTTAGATGTTGATGAAATTTGACTGTGCTTTCAGTTTTTAAAGATGTGTAATTGTTAAATGGATACAAATATTGATAAAACATTCCCTACACAAGAGCAAAAGTGTCATACAGGGAGATAAATCTTGGGAAATATACAGCATATCAGCTGGTTTTCTGCCCAATGAGAAAAAATCCTCGGTGTTAAAGGTCTAACTGCAGAGGAGCTTTAATATTTTAATTTAATATTTCCAATTCCATGTTAATTAGCCCATTCACAATGACCTGGAAGTGCTTCACTACCTGTGAGGATGGCTGTTTACTGTTCTTAGCTCCTGGAGAATGGACACTGAGGTTGTGTTTGGAAATGCAGAGACTGCTTATTCCATACATTAAACCATGACATAAAATTGTTCTGTGGCACAACAGGATGCACAAAAAAATGCAGATTCACTGAGAACTGTGGTGGCAGAAATGAGGAGTCAACCTTTCCTGCACGACCATGATCCTCACCAAGGACAGACCCAAACTCCTTGTGAGATTCCAGGCAGAATCCAGGCCCTGCAATAGATGCAAAAAAGCTGGAAAACAGCTCAGGTTTCCTACAGCAAGATGATGCCAAAAAAATTAATAATAAGCAAACCTCACCTTCTAAACCCTTTGGAGAATTGAGTACAGATCTTTCACAGGTTGCTGAAAGTGAAAGACACTAAGAGACCACCTGAGAAGCTTTTCATAGGTGTGAGTCAAGTCACTCAGATCAGTGTAGTGAATGCAAAAATAAAAGAAAACAACTGAAAACTGTGCACATCTGAAGGTACACTTACAGCTGGCATAACCTTCCTCAGAGGAAAGTGAGATTCAAATGCTGTGATTCTATATGATTCTTAAAATTTGTCAAAAAAAGAATGCTGTGACTTTGAAAGTTAGATATTAAAGCTTTCTTTGAGGTTCAGTAGCCACAGAGATGGTGAATATCAGTGAATATCTTCACCTCTACTCAAACCAAGCCCAGTGCAGTACAGCACTTTTTCAGATCAGAAGTTAAGTGGCGCAATTGAAGCTTTTGGTTTGTGCCCAAATGACTTGGCAAGACTAAATTCAGTGATAATGTGACTTTCACAGATTTGCAGACATCCTGGAAACAGCAGAAGCAAGTTTAGTATTGTACTCCAGGACATAATTACAGCACTCGCATATTTTCATAAAAAAAAAAAAAAAAAATCAAGAGGAAAAGACAGAAATTGTTCACAGATTTGAACGGCCCTATCAAAGGACAGCTATAAAGAAGAAACCTCTCCATCCCTCCAAAAATTATATAGTCATTTGAACTGGTGATTTCAGTAATTAAATTTCAAAATGCTTTTGTTTCACCACATCTAAAATGCTCACGTTGGCATGTAAGAAACAGTGATGTGACTGAGAACATTAGCAGGTAGTGCTGCAGTAATTAGCAGTGTGCTCTGACTGTGCTTAAACACAGGTCTAATGTCCTTCCCAGAGATTAATCCTAAAAGATGAAGAAGTTCAGCCCTTTATGAAGAAAGTAATTTAGCCTCAAAACCCAGCAGTGAGGGAGTCTGGAGTATGTCAAGAGGAGAAACAAAGTACCCCAAATCCATCACTTAGCAGTGTGACAAAAAGCATTTTACCTTTTAAGCATTTTTTTTCCTAAAATCTGAGTTTAGCCATATAAAAAAACCCACAGCTATAGCTACCAGCCAACCAAAATAATATTTTCTGTTTGAATGTCAAACACAGCCTATGACAGTTTCAGAGTCTCCCTCTAAAGAAAACTGTAAAATCCATCTGCTCTGATGGGCAAAAATAAATAAATAAATACCCCCCCAACCCTTTTCACATTCCAGGCATGTCCATTAACTTTCTCTATTAACACTCTTTGGACAGAAATAGCACCTAGAATGCACAAGAGCTAATATTGGAAAAGCTAAACAAAAGCTGTAATCAGATTTTAAAGCAGACAATATAAGGCATTGTAATTAACTGGGTTGGAATAAAGTGGTCTTTATTAGTGCAAATGAGCTCATTTGCTATAGGAATGAATATTTCACAATCTAATCCAGAATGTATTGACACCAGCCACACATTTACATTTCTTCCATGGACAGATTGTTATTGACCTTGTGATGTGACATATCTACTGTCACTAAGCCACAAAATGGGAATCTCATCCTGCCTCTCCTCTTTTATATACAGAAAGCAACTAATTTGTCAGCATGCCAGCTTTAACTAGCTGAGATGAAGGTAAGCTAATTTAATAGGAACTGTTCAATAGCTTCGACCCACCTGACACTGTCAGTTAAGGCAGCTCCACATTGCAGTGTCTTTCATTATTTCCAGCTCTTTCTTCAGACTACTTGAACAGCAAGTCAAATAATATGCTCAGGAGTCAATAGGGCTGACTTTTTCTCAAGGACATTCTTTTGATGCCAGGAAGCGTCAAGTGGGAAAACACGTAGCGTGAAGGTGAGAGGACACTAATTAAATATACATAGCTCTGGCCAAGGAAGAATGAGGCACAGCTTGCTATCTGAAAACTCAGTTGCCGGCTTGGCTGAGGTCACAGCTGTTGACTTGTACAAGTTCTTAAGTTGCAGGCTCAGTATGAGACGCTTTAACACTCTTAAACACCAGACAAAGGCTATCTGCAAGGATGCTGTGTGCAGCTCTGCCTGCTTTTGTACTTTAAAGACACACAAAAGAGATTCCTTGTTTAAGTTTGACTGAAATGAATATGTATCTCTTATCTGTCAAACTGTTCTGGTGTTTCCTGAAGCTGGGAAAGGATTTGTGCTTGTCACACCATGAGTAATGCCATTAATCTTGTCCGTGCAGGATCTGACTTTCTAAAGGATTATTTCAAAGTGTGGATCTAACCACAACGCCCCTTCAGAGTAAACTGGCTACAGTGAAGAACAGGAGTTTACATGCATGCACTTGGATTGTTTCAGAGGGAAGCATGCACATTCCCACCCATGTAAAACACTTTCAGGACATGAACTTACATAAAAATATAAAATAGTGCAATCCTCTCCTCCCTTTCCTAGGTTTTCTTGGCGCTGCTCATTGCTCCTATTTAATATATTACCTAAAAAATCAAAATTTCAGTTACCATCTTGCCAAATGCCACCCTGACCTGCAAAGTCTTGCTTTTACCCTGCTATGTGACATGAATTTTGGATGTTTGTCCTTCCACAGACATCTGGGTAGCAACGGCCCCACCTACAAAGGCATTTCTGGTTTTGCTCCTGTGTTTGTGCAGGAAGAGGAGATTCTGTGGGGCTGTTTGCCTGCTCTGAGTACTATCCCTCCCTTCAGGCTCAAGGGTAATCAAAACTCACATTATCTCTAAATGGACAGATGAGGAAGTGCTCAAAACTGGGCTTGTTTGATAGAAAAATTATGCAAATTAAGACATTTAATAGTTGCATAATTTCACACTAACAACCGAGCATCCAAAACTCCAACATTTACTATTCCTAGAACATAAATATAATGGTGCACCACATCCATCCTTTATTGTTTGCAGCCTCTTGCAATTTTATCAGTGTTTTCCTGAAAGCTGAATATTTCCTCCCAGTTTTTCCCTGCTGACCATGCAAATAACATTGCTCTTTTAGTTTATGAGAATGACTTTTGCTCACCAGCCATGAAGTTCTTGCTTTCTTCAGAGGCTGGGCTTGACCTCCTCCTTCCCTCCACCAGACCCGTCTGGTCTGAAAGCTGTGGGATTAAACACCATCTGATAAATTGCTAATACACCATTTATCTCAGTCTCTCGAAGTATTTGAGAGCAATTGCAGATCTCAGCTCATAAGATTTTCCAGTTAACAGCCTTTTTGCCCAGGCTGTAGCTGCATTCACACTCTGAGCACATTAATATGCAGGTTGAGAGCAGTGCTCTCCATTCTCCTTGGGAAGGCCAAGACTCCAGCAAGATTGGCACACATTTCACTAGAGCCTGTTTGTCACTCCTGTTTACCTTTGGTTTCCATGTTTAGTTGGTTAAAGGCTCTGTAAATGCCTCAGCCCTTCAGCTGGCCCTGGACCAGCAGGTTCCTGGTGTTCCTGGGGGGACACTCCCTGCTGCCCAGCCCATCCCATCCCGTGCTCTTGGCTGTAGGAATGTGCCCCCTGTTCACAGAGTGAACAAATTATCCTTTGTTTCCTTAAAAAGGAAAAAAAAAAAAAGCCCAGAAGTTTCTCTCCATTTAGTAAAAAGTCACCTCATAAGACCTTTGAGACTTCACCTCAAACCTAAAGCTACCCAATTAGACAAAAGCTAAAAAGTCCCACCTAAGTAATTCATTAGAAAGAGAAGAGAACAAAAGAAATAATCGTTTTTATGAAGTGTTTTTAGCAAGAGCAAGAACCTCTTGCCCCTAGCTCAAGTGTTCTCTACAAAGAACTTTGTTATTTTGTTGTTCATTAAAACTTTTCAGTTTCCAACACTACCTCAGAAGCCATCCTGCTGATTTTGTGCCACTTGAGGTAGCTGAGCTATCTCGGGTGTGATAGGATGCTCTGAGAAAGACAAAGTAAGACCTGGCTGAAGGAGAAAACATCAGCTGGGAACTCTGGCAAACACAAATGCAGCAGCAGACACTCCCTGAGCCCTTCATTTTCCAGCCCTTTGGGTGTCACAGGCACAGCTCAGAAGAGCTGGGAAAGATGAGCTGGTGGGTTTGGTGGGGCAGCTCAGGAGACATTTCCTCACGGATCCTCCTCCCCTTCGGTGCCAGCCTGCAGTGGTGCTGCTCTGCTGGTTGCACAGGAAAGCCTCACACCTATAAAAACGTAAAACACGTCGCAGATTTTGTCCTTTTGCTCTTAAACACAGATGAATGTTGGCTGTGCTTGCTGGTTTCAGATGCTTTAACATGTTACACTCCACATTCTGGTGCTGTGCTGCAATCACTCTTTCAGCCAAAACCACAGAAAGAAAAATTATATGCCTTGATCTTTTCAAAAATGTGTATTATTTCAACTGTGATAATAGAGAGAGGAAATGCAAACACAACCATCAAGAAAACGGTAAGAGACAGTAGCTTGTGACAGAGGCAAATTGGATGAAGGCAAAACGTTCAAGAAAAATATTTTTTGACTTACCATTCACCCTGAAACAATTGCAATATATTGATGGGAGATAAGAAACGTGAGATACTAAGATTTCTACAAAATAATACATCAGCTGCCTAGCCAATGGCTGTTCTGTAATTAGTGCACCCCTGGCACTGACCCACTTAAAAAAAAAATCAAAAAAATTAAGTTATTTTCCTTCTTTCATTTCTTCAGGGCAGGAAGCATGTCAATGTTTATAAGCTGTTATGTAAATGCACAGCACTACATAATTTTTGTTAACAATGAAATAACTCTGTTTCTATACCCAAAATCCAGATATTAGGAGTAACTCTTTTCTAGCCAGTGACTCCGAGTAGAAGCATCCCCCAGCAGGGCAGAAGAAAGGGAAGGCCAGAGCTGCAGCTTTGTTTTGTCACATGGTTTTGCAGCCTCACGAGCAGCTAAGGGTGATCTCAGAGCTGGCCTTGTCAATCTGCATGGAAAACATCGATGGAGATGTTTAACAGCACTTTCAGCTTCACTTCTTTCTCATAAAAATCTGCTTGGAGTATATTACAAGGTCATTTGATTGATCTCTGGTATTTAGAGATATTTAATATTTCAACATTTTGGTCAAATCACAAAACTGAAATGCTGAGAATTTAAAATCATATTCATGCTCACCACACCAATGCTGTTCTGGTTCAGACCGTGTGTCCTGCAGCATTTTTTAGATCGTAATACTTTAAATTAATCCATCAAACTAATGACATAGTTTTTCAACAAGAAGTTGTAAAAAAATAATTCATGTTCCATGCATTGATTCAAGAAAGGATGTGACAGGTATATAAGATAATGAATTATGTTAATCAAAATTCACCATCTCATCATAAATTATCTGAGAGCTAATGGAAACTGGGAAGTAATTATTAAAACAGATTTTTTTTAATATAATATGTAATTAACACATGGAAGTCACTGCTTCCAGGCATCATTTAATGAAGATGTTTATAGGGTTGAGGGTTTTACTCTGTGTGGGTAACAGGAAATTTCATATATAATCCAGAAGAAATGTTCTGCTCCAAGCTAAAGACCAGGGCCATCATTTAAAAAGCAAGACTCAAAAGACTTCAGGTTTCTAATCCACTAAACCATGATTAAACTACTGTGCATTTTATCATTAAAAGTCACAAATAGATGCACTTGTGAAATTTATCCTTGTAATAAAAACCACTTCTACATCAGGTAGGGAGCAAAATGACAAACCGTGGCTCACTCAGAAAGCACATTAGACAAAATGTTGTGTGGCAAGGCCCAGAAACTCCACAAATAAATCCCAAATTTCAGTCCTAAAGTGCCTGAGAAGGCGTGAAGAAAAGCTCAAATGGATGAGATCAAAGAACCCTCAGTGGAAACAACCTCTCTGTCTCTATGTGGGCACTTAAGAAAAACTTGCATGGAAAATGCTCCCACCTTCCAGCATTTTGGAGCCCCAAACCTTCCTGACTTTCTGAGGCCTTTCTCTACCTGGCAAACCCTAATAATTTTTTCCCAAAAGAAATTTTCAAGTGCTTCTTGTTTATTACTTGAAAATGGAAAACGCAGTGAGGATGGATTTGATTACATTTCTTTAACTTCCAGTTTGGTTACCAAGTAAAAAAAGCAAACAATTTGCATAGCACCAGAACAGATTCTCTCCGACAAAATAAGAAGATATAAATATCGGCAACCAACAGCTATAATAAAAATAAACAAAAATTGGACTGAAACCCAAAGTTACTGATCTCCTCTTAAAGAGACCCGAGCAGAATTTTAAGGCTGCAGGAATTCCTCTGGTTTCCATGGATGGGGAAGAAGGAGAACTGAGAATATGCAAATAGGCCAAGTATTTCATGATATGCAGATGGTAAGAAGCTAATTTCCATCTGACTTTTTTTTTCCACTGGGTAATTACACTCTCCCTAGCAGAAGCTTTATGTCTGCATTGAAAGCAATAGCCAGTTCTCTGTAAATAACCTACTTCCTATAGTGGGATGTAGAAAAGGGATTTAGCAAAAGCATTTTTATCTTTTTTTGGTTAGAATTTTTGTGCTCTAATTTCACTTCAAGTGGCTACTGCAATTACAGGTTAAATTTGGCACCTACACTCCACTAATCCAATATTTTGCTAACTCATTTAAGCTATTACATAAGAGGAGAGAAAATTAGTTTTAGGCTTCTGTAATGTAATTATTACCTTTTATATAAAAAAGTAACATGCCCAATTAGTAAATAAAGAGAACTAATTTCTTTTTGGTGGTTGGCAAAAAAAAAAAAAAGTGCAATTTCGTTCTTACAAATTTTTTAAAATTACCTGCTGTATATGACCAATTTTTCTTCTAAGTTTTGTAAGCGCTTTTGCGCAAATAAACATCAAAATTCTGTAATTACAAATTAGAGTCACTGATTACACATATTTACAGTAATTACATAATTAGCAATAATTACATTAATTAGGCGAACAATACACTGCATTGACTAGCGAGGAAAAACAAGAACATTCACACATCTAAAAACCTACTTTGAGCTAGGAAAGAAAGATTTTATCATTAGCACCAAACGCAGAACTAAAGCACAGAGCAGCACCACTGGAGGGTGCCCTGTGTTGTTCAAGCACCAAAAACTTTTGAAAATGCTGTTACAAACACGATGAAGTATTTTGGAAAACATATATCCCAAAAAACACAAGCAGAGGAATACTGAATTGATGTGGAATGCCTTAGGGACAAGAATTTCTGTTTCAGGAGCCCCTAACTTGATTTTTTCCAGAGCCTGACCCCATGGCTGCAGAAAGCCTCAGCTGCCCATGCCACGGGCTGTCACTGGGAAATGTGACCTTGCTTTTGGCACTGACGCTCCTGCTGCACCCTCCCACCCTTCCTCTGCTGCTGCCTCTGATATTCAGGGCTCAGATATTCATGGTTACAACAACTTTTATCCAGCCTGGTTTGTTTCCTGCCAAGCTGCTCCAGATCATCCTCAGGGTGATGCTACCAGGGAGAACAAAACTCCTTTGGAGCAGCAGCAGCAGCACCTAGGATCCAGGGAAGCAGGCAGGGAACTCACTAATTTAGGTGATTAAATTACACGATCATGGTAGGCAAAACCAAGCAAAGTCATCACCTGGAAGACAAAGTCACCCTGGGGACACCTCACTGCACAGGAGGTGAACACAGAACCTGCTGCAAGGGGACTGGGAGGAGGTCAGAAAGCTCCACAAATGTGTGTTTTCCTGAGAAAAGGAAAAACCCCGTTATTCCATCTGCCACCAGAGAATGGTCACAGCCAGTAACTACTAATATGGAAAGAGTATTTTTAGTCTGGACCTTGCAAGTAGCAGCCTCACACTGTTCTACGTGCAGTGCTAATTCTGTTTTCCTATCCAGGCAGTGAATCACAAATTTCAGACAGCTCATGCAGAGTGGTCTTGGGTTCCTTGGGGTTTCACACCATGGGGTTCCCATCTCTCAGGGGGTGTTTTTTGGGGTTTTAATGGGTGTTGACAGGATGTGAGAGCTATGCTGCAGCCCACCTGAACAAAGGCATCGATGCCCCACAATGCCAGCTCCAGAGCTCGGGAGTTTCCTGGCAGCTTGGCACAGAGGTGTCCCAGGGAAGGGACAGTCTCCTCCACTGTGCTGAGTGGAAGAACAGAATGCTGAAGGAACCCCACTGCAGCAAGGGATTCCCAGAAAAACACCTGTGTTAGGGAGAACTTGGAGAGAAAATTAATTAGCCCAAACCAAATGAGAGCTTATCACTGAATTAATATTAATGCAGCACGGGCAATCAAGGGACCAGGAAATAGGATGGAATGGGGCATAAAGTCCTTGAAAACATAGTTGCTCATATTAGATTTGTCAGAGCTGTAGTGAAGGACTACAGGAACAGTGAGGGTGAGGCAACCTGGAATAAGTCAAGGCAGCTGTTCTGAGGGTTTCCTTGAACACATGACATCTGTATTTTCTGTCAGACAAGCACAAAAGAATCCGGGAAAAAAATCTGAAATTGGCTGAGTTAGAGCCCTGCCAGGTCAGTGTGAAGGTGCAGTGCTAGCACCCCTCTAAAGCCGAGACCCAAGGTTTGGGGCTGTCCGTGGCCACCTCTCACCTCATTAGGGACCGATGTCCTGCCATCCATTCTTTTTTCCCAAGAAAGCGTGCCAGGGCTGACAAGGAGGCATTGATGGTGCTGATGCTCATTTGGGATTGGGAGGGTGAGGCTTCCACTGCAAACTGTTTGGCAGCTGAGAAGGAAGGTAGGCAGGAGCAGGCAATCCAACACATAAAGGTGTTTTCTTTGTTAAATAAGATTTTGATACAAAATAAATTATCTAAATATTGTTTTCTTGTTCTGACAGCGAAGTTGCTCCCTAATATAACTTCCACACTGTGTTTGAGCACAGGCTCAGATGTTGTCACTAAGTGGCCCCAATACTCACCTGCTTTTAACTTCACTGCCGAGTGACCACAATATCACATTCTGATAATGTACTTATGATATTAATCTGAGCATTAGCAGGACAGCAGGACCTCAGTTTGTTTCAGTACCCAGAACACTTTGACAACAAAGGCTCAACCATTGGGAAGGTCTACCAGGTTCAATAAAAAGCCAAAACTTCTGGGGTGCACTGGGATCTTTTTCATTATCTGCACTTCTCCTTATTCCACAGAACCACAGGTAAAGCTGTTACTGTTTAGAAATTTAGCTATAGCAGTCTGCCTAAAACACTTCAATTATGCAGTTCCCAAGCTACCTTTGTGTTTAGTGAATGACAGCACTGCTGAAGGTTTAATGAGCTGTGAATGACTATACAAAACTTAGAGGATCACAAAACCCGCTTCTGGTAATTTACATGAGCAGTTACATCTAAGTGCCAGAATCTATGTCATGATCCATTGTTAATACACTCTCTATGTTACTTCTTAAGACTGGTTGGAATATAATTATTTCCAAGTCTCCAAGCTAAACCTGTCCATTCTGGTTTTCCTTTGTCTGAAGCACTCATTGATACACAAAAAGCCTGCCTAGGAACATCAGCTCCCTAGAGCTTTTAGCAGTTAAAATATTTGATACCTTCATACTTTCCACCTCGCACGGGTTTTTTTTTTTAAGGAGGAAAAGCTTTACATTTCTGTTCAAATCTGTCACATTGTGCTGGTGGGTTTGCAGACTGCCAGTATTCCCTGCTGAAACAGCTGTGGGCTCGTGGCTCTGCTTTCCTTGCACACACTTTTCCTTGCACACACTTTTCCTTGCACACAATTTTCACCCCGTGCTTTTCCCGGCTGCCCGGAGTGCCACAGCTTTGGCTCTTTGCACATTTGAACTGAGAACACGCCCGTGTGAGGTGCTGCCTCTGGTATTCCTGCAAAGTGTCCGGATCACATCCCTGCTTACCTTGGGAGACACAAAAAGCCCATCTCGGAGGGACACAGATGAACACAGTAATCCTTTAAGCCATCAGATAGTGTTATCTCATTAGTTGTAGCTACTCCCTAACGAAGAATTCTTCATCTCCTGTGTTCTCTTCTGCACTTCTATCTCTACTTATAAATAGTGGCCACATAATTTAAGAAATTTCTATTATTAAGAAACCCTGACTTTGAGTGTCTCACGTTGACATCATCTATCCATTAATTACCAAGAGAACCAAAAGCTACATCCTACCTTGTGAAACAAGGGAAAGCTATAGGAAACAAAGAAACCAGAAGCAGAATTGATGAATGTTCACTGCATCTTTCCTGTTAAGTCACCTTCAATCCAGAGCATGAAATTTGTTTTAAAGGTACAGGAAAATGTATCAGGAAAAATAATTCATTTTTAGCCCTTAATATATACATACATGGGTGCAATTACTATCATTACTGTTTCTGCAGTCTACAGAATGCTCAAAAATAAGTTAGATTCAACTGCAGAAGCATGGCTAATGCTGCAATGCTGACATGGAAAATAAAATCAGAAATGCTGGAAAGTAAAGTATTGTTCTTTACTGCTAGCTTGCTGAAGATTAAAAAAAAAACTGTAAAAAAAACCCCAACGATTTTTTAAAAAATTCTGTTTATAAAATTTAAAACCACTTACAGAAATATAAAATAATTGTCTAGAGATTTCATGCAAAGAATCTTGCCCTTGGTGTTACAAAGTCAGATTCAGAAAGACACTTTATATATTACTACTATATTACTACAATATTACTACAAGCCCTCCAACACACCTGCTGAACATCCTCTTCTGAAATAACTCAAAGTGATCAAAACCCCAGAAGAGCAGGAGCACAAAACTAGAAATTTCATCGTGCAACAGAAAAATAAAACATACACAGGAGGAGGAACTGACTCCAGCCTGGGCTGATGTGGCCATGGAGAAGTGAGTGTGGGGTTGCTATTCCACTTCCAAAGATGAATCCACAGTAAAGGCAAACATTTTTCTTCTTATATGTGAGTTCTGCACATCAATCACTTCGTATGGGACAGAAACCAGAAAGTGAGAAAATAAAGTCCACAAATAATTCACCTTTTCAATGCCTCAGCTCTGAACTCAATGACCCAACCTGGCCAAACCACAGAGGCCTAACACTGCTTTTCTGTGTGTGCCTTAAACATTAATACAGAATAATTGACTGCAAGTATTCAGTGTCAAGTGTCCAGCTGTGTCTGTCCACGAGCTGTCACAAAATCCAGTGTCTTACCCTGGGATTAAGGCAAGCTTTAATTGTGCTGGGTGGGGAGTCTGGTTTGGAGTCAAAGCCACATGTTCTCTGGCATGTTCTGTGAATTGATCATGCAGATCAGTGGGCAAAACCCAATTAAAATAATATCACAACTCAGCAGTTACAGCAGCGTGCTGGTGACCTTCCATGGTGTTAGCAAGTACATTACGTTTTGCCAGTGCTAATAGACTTGTTCCCAAAGAAACATTCCATTATCTAGATATTGAGAAATTATTAGCACCCTGCTTTAAACAACGTTAGTTAGAGCTACCTTTTTCCTTTATTTTTCTGGCTTTTCACAAGGAAAACCAAATAAGCCGACTTCAGAATCTTTCACTTTTTTTTTTTCCATCTAAAGAGCAGAAAAATTAACACACTTGGAAAACAGTCTGAAATTCTTAGTCTGAAATTCTTGGGGAGAACATGTTTATTCTGGAATTTCAGTAATTTGGGTGATGAGTTCCCTATAGAAAGCATAAGGAAGGTCATGAATACCACTCCAAAATTGTCTAACCAGTGTAGCCAGCAGGAAAGGGAGTTTTCTTCCCCCCTGAGCCTCAACACCATCCATCCCCTCTTGCTGGGTCTGTAAATCCCACCTGGAGCTTGGTGCCTGAAGGTGCACTGCTCATACAATCACCCTTCCAAAGCAACATCTTTATCTCACCGCGGCATCCTCCTTTATTTAACAGAACTATTGTTCTTTGTTCCATTCAGAAGCCATCGTTTGAATGCTTACCAAGCACAGGGGATGGCTGATAAATAGGTAGATCAATTAATCTGAAAAGGTCGTAAATTGCTGTTTCGTTTCCCTTGAAAAATTACAATTGATGAAAATTTATTTGAAGACAGAATTCTACAACAGACTTCCATAATTAACAATCCAATGTAACAGTCATTCCAATTCCCAAAGGTTCAGAAGATCAATTTTATAGTATTTTTCTCACTCGAGCATTATTTATTCATGCATTCATCTTAAATTGTTGCTTTTTTTTTTTTGTTCCAATATGATGATTTGTCAAAGGCAAAGCATTTTCCAATGCGCTTTTTTTTTTTTTTTTTAACACCAGCAAAGTGTTAAAAAACCAAGAGAATATTTGAGGCCAATCACTAACAGAGAGCCACAAGACTGCCTGAAATGCTGTGGAATTCTTTTCCATGAATATAATCAGAACTGCCTCTCCTGTATCTCATCTTTGTGTCCTGATCCTGGTGTCTACATTGCTTCATTTCCCTCCTTCTCTCACCCCTAAAAAAATTCCAAGTTCCCCACAACACAACCTTACACTTCAGTAAAGATGAATATTTCAGGAATATTTAAATTGCCTGAGCTGATAATGCTGAGAAGGTGGAGTTCACTCTCAGTTTCCAAAGGAATGGAGATAACTTGTGAATGCTCCACTCTAGGTGTAGCCAAAAGGAATTACAGCATAATAGCTGCAGTTGTGAGACCTTTCAGAGTTCATCAATAAATCTCTCTTTGATATTATGTGAAGATATAGGGAAGTTTAATCAATAATTAATGTTAATCACATTCAGTCTTAATCAATGCCAGAACTACTACTCTTCACAAAGCCCAGAGACAGCTTTGTGAGGTACAAAATCAAATTTAATTAAAGCCGTGCATGTAGAAGAGTTTTTAATTCTATCATAATTAGTTTGTTTAATACTGCAATTTCCAAACTCTCCTGTACATTTTGCAGAGCACTGGAATATTGAATCCATTATTTACACCTGCTGTTGGGCTGGTCATGTACAGCTCCCAAATGTGAGACTGCACAGGGACAGAACTTCTCTCATCCTTCCAACACCCAGAAATAAGGAGATGGTGCCCAGAAATCCAAGCCTTCCTGAAGATCAAAACCATCAATGGAAGATGCATCAGAGTCACTCAAATTTTGAGTCAAAATGCAAGTTATGGCTTTCCCAGCCTCCCAGGATCACTGGGGAGAAAAGCAATTTCACTCAATGCTGGTTATTGGGGTAAAAAATGTTTCTTTGGTAACTTGGGGATCAAAAAAGGGAGGTGCATCACTGCACCCGACCTCCCGAGAGGTGAGTTGAGGATGGGCCTTTCTATTTCCCTTCCCACTGCTTTCCTTTCAACAACTAATTTTTTTTTTTTCTTTTATTTAAAAAAAAAAAAAATCTGCCCTGCATTCAGTCTTAGCCTGTTAATGTGGGAATTAGCACTGCAACTCATACCAATATTTTGAGTTTCACCTGTTTGCCTAGCTGCCTCAAGCTCCCAGGTGTGCAGGTAAGCAAGTCCCTAGAGATTTGTGAGCTCAAGACCTTAAGAACTCAGCCATTCTCCAGCAGTCTTCGACTAAAATCCAACAGTAAAAAATCCCTTGGCGTGAAATAAACAATCAAAAGACAAAAGCACAAAATGGAAATGTCATGAGCCAGTGTGTCACCACCACAATAACAAAAACCATAGTTTACCTGCCTGAATGGCTGTTACCACTGGCCACAATGTATTGTGGTGTACCACCACAATAACAAAAACCATAGTTTACCTGCCTGAATGGCTGTTACCACTACTGGCTGTTATATGTTTTATTTTTTTTTTTAATTAAGCACAGAGAGAAATTTGCTGTCTGTATTTTTCTGCCTTAAGCATTCTTGATTGCTGCAAGATTTAGTCTTGTTAAAGAGCAGTCTTGCATCATTATATATTTCATTGACCATTTACTGTAATGCTGAATGACCGATCAATTGGCAGTTAAACTGCTCATTAAGAAAAAAGTACAAGTTTCTCTAAACTCAGCTACTCCATTTTTCTCCCAATCATTTCCTTGGTCTATTAATAGGCAGGTTTAGTCCTGCTGTTCAATAGCTCAAAGTTAGATTTACCTTATTCTGTGTAGTGTAAAGCACTTAGGCAGTTTTAAAGTGAAAGGACTTTTTGAGAATCTTCTTTAAAGCCAAAGTGACAGTAATAACATGCATCTTAAATGCTAGATTTTTATGTTAAAGCATCAATTGGATAATCTGTGATCTGTGAAAAAGCAGTTATTTTCCTGTGATTTTATTTGTTACAATGAACTGACTGCAATTCTCAGGGACAAATTATGCAGGCTATAAAATTCAAACTTAAAAATTTGACACTAATGGAAACTCCGATACACAGATAGAAATCTACTTACTCAGCAGCCACAAATCAGGACCAACATTTTCTTTCAATAACCTTTGCAACTTGTCTTGCAAGTTGAAAGGGCTTATTAATGAAACCAAAAGGAGGTGCTTCCAGAGGTGCAGCCCCTCAGCTTTTCACCCCCTTACTCCAGCCTGACAAGGTGGGCTCTGTGCACAAGAACATATCTGGGTCACCTCAGATGATCCCAAGTTATCCTTATGACGGATACTTCATAAGACCTCTTTTTTTTTTCTCTTCTTACAAGAATGAGACACTATATATATAAATATTTGTATAATTAAGTCACATGAATGAGCAGGTCTTCAGAACTGAGATATTAATGACTCATGAAACACAGGTTAGTGCTCATCTGCATAAAACCCATCAAACTCGTGGTTAGACTGAGCACTGCCTCATTTATTACATCACCACATATTCCCTTTTCCCAGATAGATGAGTCTGCAGCACTTTGGCTCCAAGCTGGAGGACCAGATGCCAAAAAAAATAAAAGGCACCTGTTTTCTGAAGCTCAGGAGCAATTCATCCATCTCACAGCACAGCAACCAGTCAAAACTTGCTAAAGGCACCGTGCCTCCATTCAGAGCCACTGAAAGAGCAGAATTATCATCTCAAACACCTGCACATGAAAAGGCACCATTAAAAACCCCCACATGCCACCAAACCCCTGGCAAGCTGATCTCCACGGGGGATGGGAGCAAGGAGGGACCAAGGAGGAAGGATGGATGAAGAGCAGGAAAAACTTGGAGAGGACATGAGTGAAGAGCCCAGAGGAGCAGGGAGACAATAAAAAAGATGAAGTTTTGGGCAACAGGCTGACCAGGAGCAGCCTGGAACAGCCAAAGGCACTGTTCTGGTCCAGGTCTCCCTGCAGGGATTCACAGGAATTCATCCCCCTCTTCTCCTCCAGAGAGGAACTGAGCAGGAAACTGAAAATTAGTGAACCAGTTGGGCTAAAAAGAAAATAATAATAAAAAAAAGAAATAGTGCATTGCAACAGCTTTACACTGACTATCAGTGTTTGCCAAACAGCATTTTAGAAGCAGGTGAAAGGACTTTTACTGTCATTTTTTTTACCCAAATTTCAGTGCACACGATAGAACTGCAACCTTCTGGATTTTGAGACAGTTTAGTTCCTTAACACTAATGCAAAATGCCTCTCATGTGGATCTTTCAGTCAGATTAGAGGTGTGATTCTCCTGAGCTGCTTTCTTCAATAGGCAGAGTTTTCTACGTGGTTTCTTTTTCATTTGTTTAAGCATATTTGCAAAACCTGGCAGGCTGAATCTCATCAGGCAGAAGAAAATAGAAATGTGACAGGTTTGGAGCTATAAGACCAAACAGTCTGTGTGACATTTGGGAAGGAGATTTTATATTTTGGAAGAAGGAAGCCACTCATAATCAAGCACAAAAATCAGAGGTTATTTGGCAGCACTTGGATTTTTTATATATATATTATTTCTAGTTTTGCACAGAATGCATCCAGAACATGCAGAGGAAAGAGCAGTTTAGCACAAAAAATCCAATTTCTCACATGTTTGTCACCAATATGGATAAAGACTCTAGAGAGAGGGACCATTTGCTTCCATTTTTGGTTTGAAATTCTGCCACCTGTGGAAAAGCTGTAAATCAGAACCATGTACATAAAATGTCAGTTTAATCCAGCTTGTGAGAATTTAATAACAGTAAAGGCAATGGCTGGTGGGGTTTTTGTTTTGTTTTTTGTTGGTTTTTTTTTTTTTTTTCAGTTTTAAAAGGCAAGTTATTGGATTTGCAGCTTTGTATGTTAAACACAACTTCAATCTTATTAGCTTTTTTTTTTTTTTTACTTGACTGAATGATAAAATTTCATCAAATATCTTTAGGAACGCTAATGATGACCTGTACAAATTTATATTGGTATATGTTGCCATTCAGTGGTAATGATGAAGTCAAAATAACAATGTTTGGGGAGATAAGGAAGGAAATGATCAGGAAACCCAGCACTGTAGTTACAACCACACACAAAAATAAAGTCCCTATTGAGAAGAAAAATCTGAATTCTCTCACTTAATGTCACAGAAGCTAAAAAAGCAACATTTATGCTTGATTCAGAGACTAAAATAGGCAATAGAGAGATAATATGGAGCCATCTGTCCTGATCAAGTGTGGTGAGTGGAAGTCACTGGACTTTCAGTTCATGAGCAGGTTTTATACCCACTGCCAAAGCAGCCAGGGCTGCAAATGAAATAATTAATCTGTAAATATCACCAGCAAACAGCCCCAGCCTTCTGATAAACAGTGAATCCCTCTCCTTTTTGCTTTTGTGAGCTGCATTACTTCAGCTGGTTCTTTTCATGAGGAAATGCCCAGCCTCAGACCTTTACAAACTCTTATTTCACTGCTGTGGGCAGGACAATCAAAACAAAACATGCAAATAGCAGAGCAAAGCAGTGACCATCTGGAAAGACATTTAATATGTTCATATATCCAAGCAGCTCTTCACAATAGGAGCGTGAGCAGATTTTTGCCCTTTACAGATTTTTTGCTCTTCCCTCTTTCTGGAAAAAAAAAAGAAAAAAAAAAAGAAAAAAAAAGCTTTTCACAGTTTACACAGAAAAATCCAGTTTGCCTCTCCCCTGATTTGCAGTTTTCTGCATGATTCCCAAACACAGGGACTAAAATGGCACTCCATGACTTAGAGATAAAACAACCCCCATAATGTTTACTGAGACCTGAAAACACAACCTCATAGTCACTCCAATAAAGGCACAGGCAGCACTGAGTAATTCTGCTCCAAAACTTTCTAAAAAAATCCCAACAAGGCTTCTAAAAAGCCACATGGCTTTTCAGACTCAACTTTATTTTAAAATGAGAACAAAATACACACTTAGATAAGTCACCTCTCTCTCTCTCTCTAACTGGTATATATTAATAAGCCTTCATTTCTAGAGCATATAAAGTTACAACATAAAACAAATAAATGCCAAGAGGTGGACTGTACTTAAATGGGAGGCCTAAAAGCTATCACTGCCTCTTTAACTTTTAAGTACAAGTCTTTCTCACAATAAAATAGTCAGCTGGCTCCCCACTGAACTATAAAGAACAGATTTAGTGGATACATTATTAGCACTCTGTTCCTAGACCTTTGCAGCAGAAAGCCAAATTAAATGCTGGCCTAAGCAAGATCAATTTGGTTGCAGTCAGCAGAGATGCATCAGCCTACCTGTGATCACAACACATCTGTAAGTGAAGGACTGCCAGTCATAGAAATCCTGGGGAACAGCACCTGAAAGCTTTGTTTCCTTTACAAACATACGGCTTTTGAATTTAGTCTAAAAGTGATGATTTTCTCACCTAATTGAAAGCAATGGGTTTTAGGGCCTCTGTGTATTAACTCTTGAGAAGGAGCTCTGACAGCGTTTGCAGCAGTGAACAATAATGAAAGGGGGAGGAAATAAAACACACCCTTCTGTTCAGCCATTTCCACACCTGGACACACAGGAGGAAACAGTTTGTCAGAGATGTTAAAGAGGCCTAAAAATTGAAGTTTTTAGGGAGAATCAGCTATGTGGGATTCCATACAGCAAGAGCTGCGACGATCCTCTTGAATGCAGTGAGACAAATGAAGGTCAATGAGTACAAGACTAAATTGAAGTGAAATGAAAGTTCCTCGGGCTGGGTTGTTCTGGAGCAGCATCCCAGCATCCTGAAGCAGCAGAGTCAACATACAGATCCTAACTGCTTTTGAGATGTAGCTTGATCAATTTATTTTACAATCCCTCTCCCATGCCTGGCTGCACCAGTAGGAGACTGGATTCAGTCATGCAGGGTGTTCCTTCCATTACTCTCCCTTGCTAAGAGATATAAATAATACCTTCAACGCTTGTATTGTTTAATATTAAAAAATCACTGGAGTGAATTTTCTAGTTAGCTGGAGCTCTGGTGCTGGTACAGAAGGAATGAGGCTTTGCCAAGGTGAGGATGTAATTTGCAGCGACTGCAATTTGAGTGCACCTGGATGGAGATGCCCAAGGAACTCAGTGATGAACTGACAAGATCATCACAAAATGCACAGGAAGTAAATAGCTGCTCCCAGCTGTGCACACGCTCTTTAAACAATAATGTTTTGGCACGATCCTCCAGAGATTAACATGGATACATAAATATGGAAAGGCACTTTCTACAATGGAATGGCTCTTTTTACTCAATAGAGGTGAAAGAGCTCAGCAAAACCATTTAAACCCGTTCTAATTTGGGATCTCTCCATGCCTGTGTGAGCAGGCACAGGCAGACATATGCTCAGACCCCCTAAATGTGCTATCTGAACCCTGATCTGAGGCTGTTTATGTTATGATGCTCAAATGATGGGCCGAGGTTTGCCTCTGCAGGCATTGGCCTGGATAAATATCCCACCCCTGGGTCACAGATCAGGGGTGGTGATGCACAGTTGAGTCTGGGAAAGGAAATAAAGCTACACCTTAAATTTAATTTTCTGTAAACACAGGGGTGTATTTTTTCTCACACCTATTTGATTTATCACTTTTCAATAAAATAAAGGAGTTAAGTACTCGTGTGTTTGAAAATGGCTCTCAAGGACTAAATTTGCACCAAATGATGCCTTTTGTTAACGTTTGAAATCTTTTGTCCACCGAAATGCTGAAATCTTCCTTGTTTGTTATTAAAGCCCAGGGTGGGCCCTTCCATTTATGGTGAACTGGAATAGCCATAAAGGGTGCTTAAGTATGAAAGAGAAAAATGCAGAAAATTCGTGCTTAAATTTGTTAGAAAATTAAGAAAAGAAAGATGTGATAATCATTGTTACTTTATTACCAAAAAGAAATAGTTCCTACATTTAATTTTCTTCTGGCATTTTTTTCTTTGTTAGTTAATATTCTGTAATTTTGTTTCTGGTTTTTCTTTTGGCTGTGTTTTTTAAAATATATTTTCCATTTTAAACTAAGTTGACAGTAATCAGTATATTTAATATGAGTATACTGGGGGTAACTGGAAAACTAACTATGAACTATGGAGGGATACTGAAAGTTCATTTTAACCTAAGATAAAAATTCTGCTACTGTAAATCCAACAATGTAGATATTCTGATGTTTCTAATAAGTTTTGACTTGTGCAGCACTTTAAGTCATAGCCTGTTACTTTTAGATCATATTTTTAAGACTTTAAATTAAAAAAAAAAAAAAAAAAAAAAAAAAAAAAGAAAGATCTGGTCTTCCTCACTGTAATTTAATACAGACCTCTTCTAAAATGTCATATCTTTAGTTTGGATTGTACCAGCATCTTGCTTGGATCTTAACAAATACATTTTTAATTAATCACACTGTTGGTTTTTTTCTTTTTCCTCATGAACTTCAACGGTTTGTCTGAAACACTGTAATCCAGAAATACTTCCATGTCATATCATAAAGCTAATAACCTCAGTACCACTTACTTGCTGACAGAACACAGTGTCCTCATTTGCAGAATGTGAAGAATTTCGAATTTGAAAGGAAACCAAACGCCTTTAACAAGGTGTAAAGCACAATTTCCGAAGGAAGCTTCATCACCTCGCTGAATTCATACAGTAGCCTTCTTTCCTCTATAACCAGTCTAATTAAATACAGCTGGAGATAGCACAAAAGAATTCCATTAATTAATTGGCAACCTGCTGACACTAATTAAGCTATGAAAATTCAACTCCCTCACACCAGATTTTGAACATTAGTCAGTTCCATTTGTTGGGAAGTTTGCCTCACGTCTCTAACGCAACCAGAAAGGAGAAAATGAACTTTGTGGTTAACATGTGTGGGAACAAAGTGACCTATTATTGGAAAAATGAGATATTAAACCTTGCAGTCATACAGAGAAGCTGTGCTGAAGAAGCCCTTGCTGACAAATTCCCCCACAAGAGGGTTTAAGGCCATCCCAACTGCAGGGAAAGCATCCCAAAACACCAATGGCACAGTGCAGGATAATTAATTTATTTAATCCTCTCCACCCTCTGTAAGGTGCCTGAAATCTTCAGCCATCCACTAGTCAAGATTTCCTGCAGTAACTGGGAGAAAACGTCCAAACTCCATTACTCTTATTCTAAATCTCATTTAAAGCATCCAACGAGACCTCAGTTAACATTTGAACAGTTAATTACACAGTAACAAGGAAGATTTATTATTTAAAGTCTCAAGGCCTACTGGCAGTGAGTGGCTCTGCTATTATCTGAGTGGACACTAATGAACACCATCTGCTGCTCATTCCCTTCCCAAAATCCCAGACCCATCTCATGAGGAAGGTTTCAATGTCGTGTTGGAAATGTGCTAAATCTGATCCGTATCCACATTATTTACTAACAATCTCAACAAAAAAAGAGGAGCATAGCACAGAATAAAATTACTGTCTACTTTTCTTGAAATCCAAACCACTATAATGCTTCAGGGACCATAAGAATAATTTTTAAAAAATAAAAGAAATAAGCTATTATAGAAAAGTAGCATATAACTTTCCTGCTTTTTCTTCTTTTCAGTTTTCTCTTTCACAGGAGACTTAACAGTTAAATCACTTGGCCTTCAGATAATACAGTGCAGCACAATTTGCCCACCTCACCATATTTTCAAAATTTAATTAATTGGAAGGTGTTAATTAATTTTGAATCTGCAGGAAAGTAGATTTCTGAAACAATTTTATAAGAATTGATTTATATAAAGGGTCTGTAACCTGATACGCTTTCAGTTCGAAATTTTCAGCACCTGGAAAATCTGCCAGGAACATGGCAAACGTCTGGCAATGAATGGGCCATTCATCATCAAATGCAAAAATCTTAAAAAAAAAAAAAATAAAATAACGGGAGAAAAAGAAAAAGTCTGTATATATACCAGCTCACATCCTGCCCTGTAAATACACATCCTTTTTTCCAAGGTATGAGTTTTGTTTTAAGGCTATAGCTCAGTGTAAAGTCCAATAAAATTCCACCTTTCTGTGCAGGTTAAGCTGACTCACCGTGAGCCTCAAGGGTGGCAAGATCTGAAGAGCTGCATCTGAGTCTTCCCTTAAATCCCTTCCTGCTGTGGCTGGGCAAATGGGCAGAAGGTGATGCTTAAAAGTTTCTGGTACTGCTGCCAGCTGGGAATAATCAGTCAGTGGAAAATAACAGAGGTCTCATTGTCTCAGACTCTGTGGAAGCATCAGAGAGGTACAGGTGTGACCAGCACCACCAGAATCAGTCTCTTTGCAATGAGATGATTGAAACACGCAAAATACAATGAAAATAAAGAAGACAATAAAGAATATTTGCTTGCTATTTAGGGTGGGGAAGAACTATGCTGAGAGGTGTAGCATTCCTACTTCTAAACTTTATTATACTCTCATTTAGGACAGTCATAACTGTAATATTTTATCATGGGATTGGAGTGCAGCTGACAATACGCTGGGTAATGCGTTTGATTCATAGATCATCTAGAGTAGAATGCTGGCTTCAATCCCACAGCTCTCACAGGGAGTCTTCCATTCCTCAGCCTCCCTCGTGCCATCCAACTTTGGGAGCCTCTTCAAAATGCTGAGAAGTCAAACTGGCAGAAAAAGCACCACGGGGCAAGAAAACACTGAGATTATCACCAGGATCTGCTTGGAGGCTTCACCTGGGCACAAAGCAAGGTCAGGCAAGATCAGAGGGCATGAGACCATTTTAGAGACTGGTCTTCACACTTAGACATTTCATTATTTTTCTAGAGAGACTCACAAATTAATTCCAGAACAGCTTTTTATGAACATTTGTTTTTATAACAGTAGTAAAAAAATTGGGTGATCAAGAGATTCACAATTTAATTCCATAACAGCTTTTTATGAACATTTGTTTTTATAACAGTAGTAAAAAATTGGGTGATTAAGAGTGATTGTCTTTCATGCAAGGGGCTACTGTCAAGTGAGGGCTGGGAAGAGGGAGAGTTTAATGCAGTGTCTTGTTGTGAGAACAGTTCTCATAATAACCCCCAGAGTCATTTTCTGGGTGACTGGCAGTTTCTAACTCTTCGACTTTTCATAAAACTACCAAAAAAAAAAAAAAAAAAAAAAAAAAATTTTTTTTGCCCCTTTTAATTTAAAAATCACCTGGGCACAAAGCAAGGTCAGGCAAGATCAGAGGGCATGAGACCATTTTAGAGACTGGTCTTCACACTTAGACATTTCATTATTTTTCTAGAGAGACTCACAAATTAATTCCAGAACAGCTTTTTATGAACATTTGTTTTTATAACAGTAGTAAAAAAATTGGGTGATTAAGAGTGATTTTCTTTCATGCAAGGAGCTACTGTCAAGTGACGGCTGGGAAGAGGGAGAGTTTAATGCAGTGTCTTAACAGTTCTCATAATAACACCCAGAGTAATTTTCTGGGTGACTGGCAGTTTCTAACTCTTCGACTTTTCATAAAACTACCAAAAAAAAAAAAAAAAAAAAAAAAGTAATATTTTTGCTCCGTTGTAATTTAAAATACTTAAATACTTGAATATTACAAAGAATAAATACTAACAGTTAGAAGTAGCAAGCTCCTCTACTGGGGACTGTATCCTTCAGTTTTCCTGAAGACAACAACGTGAAAACTGAGACAATGAAGATTATATTGATAACAGGAAGGAAAAAAGTTCAAGCCATGCCTGGGGGACAAAATGGAGAGCAAAAGTTGAAGGAAAAAATCATGAAAGATGCATGACTATCAGATTCCCATGTATTACTGTTAAGTGCATTCATTAAATGATCATAAAGAATATATGGCATAAAAATGAAGGAGAAGATCCGTCTCTAATAGAACCCGATAATTTCAGAGTGGGAAAAGCAGCAAACCATGACAACAATTTAAACTAAGAACACTAAATCTTACATTCCAGCTTTCACTGCAAGCACAGGAAAAAAAAGACACACATAGTAAATGACAGAAGTGACAAAAGAAAATATGACATCGAATTTTAAGGCTACACTGGCATAGCAGAAATGAAGCAATCATTTGTTTTGAAATAATTACAAAATTATCTGATAATTTACCACTCATTTCTCATTTCATGAGAAAAGCATTGGTTCTGAATGCACACACGCTGCAAATCTCCTGAAAACACATGTCCAGCTAAATGAGTAGCTGTGATTGTGACCAGGACATTTGGTGTTTGAAGCCCTTTATGTTCCATTGTGGTTTATATCATCTGTATTATTTCACATAACAGGTTCTAACAGATCCCTTGGCCGGGGTTTTGACACCTCTGCATGAGGCTGTGTTTAACACCTCATCAGTTGGTATACATATGCTAATTGTTGCTGTTTAGCACCTGTTTTCTCCTTTCCTGCTGTTCAGGCACAACACTCAACTCTGCCTTTGCAGCCTTTGCCGAGCATTTCACCATTTTGCAGGGCAAATCAGATCTTTTGAAAATGTAGCAGGGAAAATTCTGTCCCCGCTTAGAGTGGTAAAATGGTTGAAGTAACCACTTGTCATTAATTACTCTTTCCCCACCAGCTTTATAATTATATTTAAAATAAGAGCAAATCAGGCATGGAGAATGGGAAGAGACTGAGTTGGTGCAGGAGTCTCTCCTCATCAGTTTTGGTACTTATTTGTGTCCATTGTCACGAATTTCCACGCCATAAACACACTGGTGCTCTAACCACCCCATCACACTTGCTACCTGAGCACAAATCCTTGCACAATAATCTCAGATCAAACACAACCCACGTGGTTTGCAATCAAGGGATTCAGTAATTAGCACTCTGTGCCACTGTGGTGATGAAACCGACAGGGATTGCTCGAATGGTAGTTCCCACAACTCACTCTTCATTTCTCAAGGTCTTAAAACTCACCCTCTTTCATAATTTCACTGATGTGATGAGTTTTCTTCTTGGGAAGTAAATGAAGGAAGTGAGAAAATGAAGAGAACATGTTAGAATTTATTACAAGAATATGTGCAGGGCTTTTGATCAGATCATTTTAAGGATAGATTAGAAGATAACCACCGAACTTCAGGGTAAAAGAACTGTGTTCTTGAACCTCAAAACATGACTGGGGTGCCCGCCAAGTGTGAGGGAAAAGCAAATAAAGGAACAGAGAATGATTGCTGGAATGAACTCTTACAACCATCATCCAAGGATATACTAAATGACTTTAAAATGAGTAATCCTCATGAAAGTTCCCAGGACACACACCTGAATACCAGCACTGAAATATCTGTCAATACTAAAGGGATAGGCCAGCCTTTTGAGACAGCAATCATCACAAATGTTCATAATGCCCACCCCTAATTTATAACACGGATATGTCCCCAATTTTAATGGGGAAATATCAATCCTGGAAGTAGAATCTCACACATTGCGAAGTCTTGCACTCACAGAATCACACTCTGTGCTCTTGAGAGATATTTCCATTGTTATATTTACTAATTAGGACAATAGCATGGCTGCTTCAGATATCAGGAGATTTTAAAGCTCAGAGCAGAAGGAGAACAACATCAGTGCTTCAGGCTCTGCTGCTTGAGCTTTCAAGATAACCTGAAGCATAATTTGGCTTCGTGTTGTAAGCAAGTCTAGAGCCAAATTCAGCACTCCCTGCTGAGCCAGTCTAGATATCACATGTAGCTGTGGCATGGAAATGTATAAAAGAACAGAAATTTGACCAATTTAATTTGAAGAACAGAAAACATTGCATAAAGCTTTCCAGCTCCTTGACATTGAGAATAATGGTGTCTGACAGTTCTAGGGTTAAGTAGCCACTGATTCAGCACAGCATCGTTTATCTGCCAACAGTATGTGTCTCTTGTTGTTACTTCAAAGAAAAAATTCAATAAAAATTTAAATAAAAACAGATCTGTCAGTATAAAGCTTTAATATTTTACACCAAACTCAATCTCTTTCCTTTGTAAAGTGCTTTCATACTTCCCGAACTCGTCCTGCAGTACACAATTCTCATTTTTATAAAAGAAACCATGAATCACCTTTAAACATCTACACTTTCCTGAAACATTAACATTTATTTTTAATAGGCATCACTCTGAAAAGGCTTCACTAAGTACTGTGGAATGCTAAAGAATTCTGTAGATTGAGAGAACTAAGAATATATATGTTAAGTCCTTGAGCATCATTGCATATGAGCAGGTTACTTAGTTAAGAATTCATGATTCAGAATATAACAGTAATTATTTAATGCAATTAATTCCAAATGCTCTCTCACAGAGTACATTTGTTGTTACTGGCTGCAGACTGTGCTATAAATATACTTTGAAAAAGTGAAACAAAGGATTCAGGTATTCAAGGCCATGTCCTCTCTACATATTTCTGCCCAATTTTTCCATTGCCTCCCACATATTTTATCAAACTAACAATTAAATGCTGCACAATCACTGCTTATGTGAGACTTTTTGTTTTAAAGTTGCTAGATTTGAGAAATCAGAGACATTTTATGAGAGATAATTAATGTCTCTCTTCTATAAGTGCACTTGGCAAGGTATAATCTCTCCATTTTAAGCTTTCTCCCACATACATTTGAATAATAAAGTCATTACTGTATTTAGAAACCTCTCATATTATTTAACAATTCAGCTCTGGACTGTAACTACTTTGAGAAGAGAAAACGTGACTTACTGGCCCCCTGTAGCAGATTCTGATAATAGCCTCAATAAAAACATTTTTTAAACTCTGATTGCACACCCTAAAAGCAAAATTAACAATCTGCCAAAGCCAATACGTTCAAATAAAGAAAAGTTGTAAAATATTACCATAATTTTATACATGCAAAGAGGCTCAGTTCTATTTGATTTTAAAAGTTTCTCCCAGCATCTTTTTTCTGTCGCAGTCACAAGTTTATAACCATGCTACAAATTACAGCAATAAAATTTTGTGAAGAAGATTACAATAAAATTGTCATTTCATGTCAACTTTGCTGGGCAAAATATATGCAGTAACATGATAACAGGAATAATCTATTACCTTATTTAAGTATCTTCATTATTTGAAATGATAGTTGCTCCACACTATTTGCCAAAATACGTTAAGTGCTTTTGAAAGTCATAAATCTCTGCCACTCTTTCCCTTGTACAAGTGTTAACTATAAAGTTCTGTCATAAATTATGAAACAAAAGGGTTTAAGCCAACCCAATAATACAAAATCTGTTCTTTCAATAATAAAATCTGCGCAGCTGGGAGCTGCTCATTATTTATTTAGCTTCTGCAAACCAACACCTCAATTTGTTCCTTTGTAACTTCACTGTTTTCCTTGCTTTTCTTAGGGGAAAAAGCATAAAACCCCAAACAAAGTGTCTTGTACCTTCTCAGTGCTGTGTGTGGCAGTATTCCCTGGGCTAATCCACCTCTGCCACCCCATTTTGTCACCCTTTATCAGCTCAGGTGGGCACCCATAACAGCCCAATGTTCCCACCACCATCACCACCAAAAATCACCCATCTGAAATCTCCAAACCACCTAAATGTCATCTCAGTATGTCAACACTGCAAATTACTTGGAGTATTCATTTGTTAATTTTCATTTATTTTTAAAAAAAAATAAAATCTGGTGATATGTCCCTGCCTGAGAGGAAAAACAAAAACCACATCCAAAGTAAGCCAGAGCGGAACAGAATCCCCACAAACAGCAGAAACATGATCAAGTGCTGGTCAAAGCCATTCTTTCTGAATTTTCTTCAGGCAACACTGCAAATTTGAGTATTTATTTGTTCATTTTCATTTATTAAAAAAAAAAAAAAAAAAAAAAAAATCTGGTGATATGTCCCTGCCTAAGAGGAAAAACAAAAACCACGTCCAAAGTAAGCCAGAGTGGAACAGAATCCCCACAAACAGCAGAAACATGATCAAGTGCTGGTCAAAGCCATTCTTTCTGAATTTTCTTCAGAAACTCACCCCCAGTGCATCCTGCACACCCAAACTGCCACACAACCCTCCCACTGCATTCCAGAACGTGCTGGAATGTTCTTCAGCTGCAGACACCTTCTCACTGCTCCTGGTCTGCTGTGAGAACAGCCCAGCTTTTGAAAAGAAAAAGCAGAAAGGTGAAGTAGGAAATAAATAAATAAATAAATATTTTTAAACAATTATAAATATACTGGAGTGTTTGTGGATGGTGGTACACAAGTGGAATTTCAGCCAGCACTGATAAGGCAGCCTGGCTGCAAGACCTAATTCCAAGCAATGGGCACACTGGAGAGCTCTGCTCACACCCACAAGGCACAGGACAGGAATAATCTCAAAAAGCCAGCAGAATTTCTGTAGAAATTCAGCAGAATTTCTGTAACCACAGTGAAGAAAATGAAGTGGCACGAACCAAGTTCAGCTCTGCAAGTCCAGGGTGGAACACAAGACCCCGTTCCCCATCAGTATTAGTCAGCATTAGTATGAATCCTGCTTTTATTAGTGACACAACCTGTTCTGCTCCTTTGAAAAGAATCACCTTGGCCTTCTGCTGGAGCAGGAGTTTGCAAAGAGCCAAGGATATGGCTGGGAGGCTGCAAAATAATTACCTGAATCAAAGAGCTGAGGAAAATGATGCTCAGAACTCAAAAGTGCAGAAAAAGGCAGCTGCACTCCAGATGTGGGAGGTGTGAGTTAGAGGGGACTCCTTGGCTTAACCTTGATTAGATAATTGTGAAAATGATGCTGTGAAAGGGCAGCTGCTTGCCTCTCTCCACACAGCAGTGCTGAGGCTTCCAAAAGGATAAGCTGATATCCAGATGAAATCATTTTGGACAGCAAGAGGTTCAGAGAAACAGCTCCTCCCAGGAGGGCCTGGAGAGGAGACCCTGGATGTGGCTCTGGGATGGGCTGGCAGCTGGACAAGAGGATCTTCAAGGTCTCTGTATGACCTGTAGCTTCATCTGAAAAGGACACGAGTTTCACATATTCCCCTGCACTTATTTAAACATTCTTGCTGCCTTCCAGATGGCAGAGATCAACAACACCCAGCTGGGACCAGGGCTGAATGCATCCATTTCAGGAGAATGCAAAAAAACTTATTCTAGCAAATCTGGAACAAAGTATATAAAAATTCCTGGCACTTCAAGGGAAGAAAATTTCATCCCTTTTCCTGATTTACATCTGACAATAATGCCATAATGCATACAATACACAAAATGTTCTTTTATGGTTTAGAAATACTACACAAATAAAGTTTGAAATCTTCCTGTGAAACTGGAAATGTGCAATCAATGAAAGCCCAACAGTTAATCAATGGTAGTTTCATCAGTGATTACTTTATGTAAGGGCAGCCTTCCTAAAGTCCTTGATTTAAAAATTTGAAGTTAATTCAGAGCAACAGGAGGCAGCCAGAAAAGCATTGTCTGCCACCTAAAAAGTCACACATTTGAAAGTTATTTTGCATCCAAAAGGAATCCCACTGCTAATAATCACCACAAAAGTAGCAGAGGATTTGACAATATACCCAAAAATTAATGTAATCAAAAAAAAAAAAAAGTGTTTTCAGGGGAAAAAAGAACAAACTTTTAATATTTGTAGAAGTCTGGTAAAACAACAATTGGTACAGTGAAGTTTGCAAGCAGCAAGAAAACAATGAGAGACTCTTCCCATTAATTATCTGTTATAACATTCCTAAAGTCTCAGTATTTCAGACAAATTTAAATGAAGACATAATTCTCTCTGAAATTCAGAGGCATTATCAGATAAACAGAATGAATCAACATGCAGAATCATTGAATGCTATGGATTTTAATTCCAACAGCATCTTTCATATCTGCCCCATAATAATGTAATATGAACAGGGTTTTGTTTTTTTTTTTTTTTGCATTTCAGTGAAAGTGTAGGTCAATTTGTAACCCATTCACTGTTAAAACACCAACTTCAAACCCACCCACACCAGAGCAGAGGACATCTGGGAACAGCAGCAGGATGAGCCTGTTTGGCTCAAAGAAACCTCTCCAAAAAGGAGGGAACACAACCCCAAAATGCTGGACAGACTGAGTGAGCACTGGGGCAGCCTCACCTGCCTCTGCCTCCAAATATTCCCTGATGAACCCAGGCCAGGATATTACAGAATTTATGGAAATGCACAGGGACAGATCACCTCTGGAGCCAAACAGCAAAGTTAAATACCTGCAGCACTCTTGCTGGGTTTCAATCTTGCCCGCTTTCTCAATATCCCTTTTTGTTGCCTTTCCTGCTTTTCATCACGCTCCTGCCGTGGTAGAGAAGGTAACCTTTGGCTAAAATTGAAGAAGGAAAGATTAATTTTGCTTTAACAAAGAAAGGTTAAAAATACAGAACATGCACCTCGAAGTCTATCCACTCCAAAGTGAGTTCTTCTTGATCTATTAAATGTATGTCCAAAAGAGTTCCTGTCCTAAATGCAAAGACACTTGTTAGTAGAAAAATAATAAAAATGCTTCATTTTACCCCCCTAATTCTCTGATTCCTTACATTGTTTTATGCCCAGACTAGAGCAAAAAGAACATTCCTGAACAACTGATATTTTCCTTTAGGAGAAATAACATTACTATGAAAGCAAAATTGTATAAGTCTTATTCAGAGAAATAGGTTCTATAATTTAAAAAAAAATCACTAATTGCAGCAGGCAAAAATGTAGCATTAAGAATTCTTTATTTCTGGTGGAACTAGGTCATAGCTGCACATGTACAGGCGTTAGAACAGAAGATTCAATAAACAAGATTATTCCTATCAATGTTCAAAAAAATATATGACTAATTTCATCTAAGGTAATTAGGACCATAAACAATCTTTAAATGAAACTGGTGATCAGAATTTATTCTATTTTCTTCATTCTGTAATATGTTTTACCCCTCTAGAATGCAGTACTGGTGCACGCTTGGTAGGTGTGTTTAACAGCACTTCAACAGAAAATTGTATTTGTTCTTGGATTTGCTAAAAGGAATAATAAAAAGGAAGTCACAGGTCATGGAAACACACTTTGCTCTGTGCCCTCACTGAGACTTCCCCCAGGCTGGGCTACCCTTGCCATTTTGCCACAGCTGAAGAGAACTGACAGCGCTGTGTTGATGGAAATTGGAAAAAGAATGAATGAAAGCTGTTAACAAGATCACCAAGGCAGTTGAAGTGCCAGTGAGCTGGAGGTGCTGCTGCACAGTGGTGTTAACCCCTGCCACCCCATCTCTGCCAAGTGCCTTCACCTCCAAGCTCACCTGGCAAGCACCGGCCCTCACCTGGGACTGCTCCTTCCTTCTGTCTCTTATGGGTCTAACTCTCCTATGATTTATGGGTTTAAATCTCTTATGGGTTTAAGTCTCTTATGATTTAATTCCTTGCTGCTAAGAGTTCCCCCTGCCCTCCCAAAATACTGCTTGGACAAAATTTCATTTTAATTTTTCAAAAATTCTCTTCCACCCCCCAGAATTTGTCTTTTATTTGCTCGCTTCTGAATAGATTTTTCCTTTTTTTTTTTTTTTTTTTTTAATGGTGCCATGACTAATTTCTTTCTTTATCTGGGAAATTAGAAAACAAGGAAAAAAAAACATTAAAAAATCATGCACAATCTGCAGTTTTCCAATAAGAAGGAGCAACTCCTCCTACCTGCCACTGGAAATAGCTACTCAACATTATTAAGTACCTCCAGTTCCCCACAGCTAGACAAATCCCAAAGTACCTCCTTTACTGCATTTTTTTATTGATGAGGTTTGTCATTTTATGGGATGTGGTACAATAGAAAGCAATTAAGTCACTGATGCACACAAATGTTACCTTTTTGCAATGCGTCAGCAGCAATAATCTTCTTTCAAATATGCTGAGAAGCAGCTATAAACCTTCTCCTGCCAGAGGCAAGCTCTGGTGAGCCTCGTTGTGCTAAAAGTTCCTCACAGAAGGTGCTGCTTAAGGTCTGTATTCATCAAAAATAGCGATAATTAAGGTGCAGAGCAGCTCCATTTGGGCATGGCTCAAAGAGAATAGCCACTGAATCATCTCTCAGCTTCCCAAAACTGTTTATTTGATCTCTTTAGTGCTCTGTGTGAGAACCTTGAGGAAGACATGATGGCCAGGTGCTATTTTCATGCCTTATTCATCTCAGGCAAGGGCTGATGAGCTGGGTCACAGGAATCAAGGAACCCCAGGATTTCAGCATTCCAGCTGCTGGCAGAACTCCTCTGAATTGAACATTTTCAGGTGTAGACCCCTGATTTCAGTCAGGATAAAACCTTTTTCCCTTAACCTTGGTGAAAGTATCACTTTTGACTTCACCAGAAGCAGAAAGAAATGAAAGTCTGATCCTCTCCTCAACCTTTACAAGTCAGCTAAATAAAAGGTATTACAGCATGCAATGGCTTGAAGCAATAATATTCATTGAAATGAAGATTTTTTTTTCCCCCAAGTACCAGAGAAACACTTGATATTTGCTGAAGGAAATGGAAATATTTCAAGGTACAATTTATAGAGGTGACATTTTCAGTGGAAACAATTCTGAACCAAATCATTCAATCACAATTTATATCTAGAAGTGAAACATTGGACAGATTTAAAAAAAAAAAGGGGACCTCCTGCACAAAACTTGACTCTGAATAAGCTGAGGCTGTAAACTCTGACTGTCATAGATGGAGGAACATCTCCCAGGGCCAGTAATTCCAGCAGTGACAGCCAGGCCTGGGGACTGCAGGTGTCGGGCAGGAAGCACAAACTGCTCCGGAGTAATTTTGATTCCAATCGCACTTTATGGCCCTGTGGAAATCACTTCATTTCTATCTTTCTATCTCCATTTTGTTTTTTCATTTCTACGAGGAGGAGGATGTGCAGTTTCCTATAAACCTCTTTCTGAGGGGTGGTGGGAAATTACGACTTGTAAAGCTTTCTGGGGTAAAAAATATGATCAAGCTCTGTGTTTTTAAAAGGCTGCCATTTGCATAAATGTACCCCCAAACAGCTCATGGCACCAGGAAATCTGACCTGGACTTTGATTCTACTTCCAGACTGAAATAAAAGTGACCTAAGAAAATATAAATGGTTTCAATATCAAACATTATCCCTCATTGTGCCTGGGGAGAATTTTCTCAGCATCAGTGATGGTGATGTCAGAACCACTGCAATTAGCAGCACTGTAAGCTCATAACTTAGCAAATATTCCCACTCCAGGAACTTTAGTGTATGTATTTATCTATATCTATATATGTGGATATATATATATATATATATATATATATATATATATATATATATATATACACACACACACGTATGTATATATATATATATATATATATATATATATATATATATATATATGTATACACACACACACGTCTCCCAGATGAGTTTGTCAATGATTTTTTTTGGATTATTTTTGGTACACTTACATTTCCATTTCATGTTTTACATGATATAAACACACAGATGGAAACTCAAACATGTCACGAAAGATTCCAGCCAGTAATTCTGAGATACTGCTTTGCATTTTATACCAGCCTTCATTTTTGTCTCTTCTCCTAAAGCAATTAGCAAACAGTTGCTCCATAGGCTGACAAGGTGGGGACAGGAGTCAAACACGATTAAACCTAGAGCTGTCCTTCAAACTTCAAGCATTTAATGCAGTTAAAAGGAGCTGCAGATTCTGTGCACTGCCAAAAAACAAGATGCAGGACTTGCAGAGCACAATTCCTCTTTTACCACCACCATTCTCCTGATGAGCATCTTTCTCCTTGGCAGGATTCTTCATCTGGAAACTGTGGAGAGCTGGGAGAGTCCTTGTTCTCCCACATTCTCTATCTTCCACTCTGCTTATCCATGTGATCACAGCAGGTTCAACATGGTCAATATCAGTCTCAGGAGTAAATTTCTAGTAGTACCTAAGTTTCTAGTCATCACCTAGGAACACTGAGAGTTTCAAGCATAAGATCTTGCTTTTCATACTGCTTTATTATTTTATTTATATGTACCGCTGTCCCCTAAAAATGCATTCACCTTGTGATTATTTCTCCCTTGACTGAAAAGCACAATAAAATAAAGTCTGAATATTTTTTTTCACTATATTAGGCATATTCCAGTAACCTCAGCCTTTCTTTCTGTTAGCAGCTACCTACAGAAGCTACTTCAGCCTACAGTGAATGGCTTGAGCAAGTGAAAAGCACTTACTTTGTCCCCCAAGACCAAAACCTTCCAATCCCTACTTTTAAGTTGCTCTGGGCTGGAGACACAATTCCATTCTGCTAAACTGCAGCACCATCCATTGCTGCAATTCCACAGGGTCATTCTTTATGTAAATTCTCATTAGGAGAGGCTTGGGTAACATAACATTTGCAACATTCCTCTCCAGATTCTGTGTTTTGAAATCCAGCTCCAAGGCTAAAGCAGCTCTTTCATTAACTCACAAATGCCAGACAGATCACTTGCTTGGCAGCCACACACAAGTTTTTTGGAATGTGTACAGGCAAAAATCCTTTCCCTTGACCAAAACAATAAAAGGAATTATGCCCACAGCTTTGGTCTGAAGATTTGTACACAGGGCAGCTGGAACAGAGAGTTAATGGAAGCTCAGTGCTGGTTGATCCTGCTCCACACAACATTCCAACCCCATTGACCTTCTGAGGGGAATGTGGCACCATTATTCACTCCAACTGGGGACATCTCAAGAGAGAAACCCACAGCACTCATTTTTCTTAAATGTTGTTTTTTGTGCATTGCAACACAAAGGATGCTTGTAGGAATGGCAATAATTAACAGATTTAAATGAAGCCACAGTTAGAAAGCCATTAATATATTCACTTTCCATGGATTTTTGAGCTAGATATTAAGCAAAGTATGATTCTCTGGCCCCAAAGTGGCAGATTAGTTTCCACTAAATGATCTAATACTAGATTGCACGGGTCAGCTGTTTGTAAAAATGTGATTTTAAAGAAAAGAGAGAAAAAAACAAGTAAATTTCCTTTTTGCTTGTTACAACAAAATGACTTAACGACTGGACATAGCATTTGGTGCAATGGTTCAGCTGGGGAAACATCACTGTGTCAACAAAACGTAATCCAAGGCTGGACTTGATCTTGGAGGTCTTTTCCAAACTAAATGACTCTCTCATTCCATAAGCTTGTTTCATTGACTCCATCAAAGGTCCTGTCATGTCCCTGTGTTCTAGCATTTCCCAAAATGAGCAAGCATTAAAGAATGGCCATGAAGAAACTTGGTTGATCTGCTAAAGGATGCTGTTGACAAAATATTCTTAGCATGCAAGTGTTTTTGGAGACTCCACCACAGAGACCATGGGAGCATGCACGAACTGAAAAAACTCACGGCAGTGCTGTTGGTAACTGCTGCCACGGTGGCTTTAAGCACCACAGTGAAGAATTGCACAGAGCAAACCAAGAATTCCTGAGAAAAAGGCTTGTCCAAGCTCCCATCACTCACCCTGCCATATTCCAGGGGAAGGTGCCAAGTCCTGCACCCTTTCTATTGCAGGAAACTCACTTTCTTCTTTTACATTTACTCTGCTTTACATGACACTGAAGCCAGGCCTCCCATTCTAGATAGCTGCACTAATTAAGCTAATTAGCTCTTTAGATCAGATTTCTTCCCATGGACTGATGAATATTAGATTATTTAGAGCACAGTCAGCTGCCAGGAGGCAGTGAGATGATCTATCCCCTGAACAGCCAGTGCAGCTCAGGTGGAACAGGAGTTTCACCTCAAATCCTGCAATAAACACAGAACTGTTACACTACAACGTTCCCTTCAATCCTTAAAACAGAGCTGAGCCTGGTTAACCCATAAATACCTGTCCTGCCATTACACAGAGTGTTTTCACATACAAGAGAGAGATAAATTGGAAAACAAAAAATACAGCATCGTAAGTCATTCTAACACATAAGCCAATCTGCTAAACTGAATCAATATAAAAGCAGTAAAGCCAGCCATCACAAAAAGACACAAAACAGACTTAAAATCTGTGAAGACATCTGGAGTCATGCTTAGCTTAAATTACAGTTTCATTTTAATTTTTACTCTGTACGTACGCATGCATTATGGATAGCCCTAAAAAACATTATTTGGTCTATTATTAACCGAGATATTTTAAATTGAAAATTATAATAAAATGCCATTTTTCAGTTTGTATATCTACTTACAAATAGGAATAAAGATATTTTTAGGCAGAATAAAATCATACTTCTCTATGTTAAAGTATAATTTTTGTAATTATAATACAAAATTGTAATGTAAGAAAAGAGAACATTTCTGCTCATTTACACACTTAATTCAGAACTGCTACAGTTTAGCTGGTGATTACCTGAAGCAAAAAAAAAAAGACATAATCACACCTCTCATAACAAAATGCTCATATTTACATCATGCTCACAGGCAAAAGAACTGAAAAAAAGGTTATGTAGCATTGCAAACATTAAATTAATTATGTTAATACAAATACACTCTTCAGGAGGAAATCACCATTTATGTTTTTATTATTGGGAACAGTTCCTTTGTAAAGGAACATTTGTGGATCTGATCAATGCTCCAGTTTCCTGTCTGTAATTGAACTCACCAGCTAAACTGTGATTATTTTATAGTAGAGGGTGCTTTAGTGTTTGGTGTTTGCTAAGCCAGGATTCTGAAGTTAGGATGGAAATTCTACTTCAATTAAGAGCAAGAAAACGACCCTAGAACAAAAGGGTAATGGATATAAAACTGAGGGGGAATCTTTTAGACTTCAGGTGCCTCCTCTAAGTGCCTGACTGTCACTCACCCGGCACTCTGATAATGGTTATCCAAAATGATGGAGACACACGGGATCCATGGAGCAAAATGTTCACATGAGATTCAACAGATCCATTTCCAGTCCACTGCAATAAAATACATTCGGTTTTTTAAGCTCTTCTGTTTGCTACTGGGAGACACAGGGAGATATAGATGCTGCTTGGAGGATATTTTTTAAATTTCAGAAGGAAAATTAAGTTCTTTGGAATATTTTCAAAGCTCTTTGCATGTGTGCTTTTCACACTTTCCAACAGCATTTCTATGCCCCATTTGCAGAAGTTCATTAATAAAAATGCTAACCCTGTGGGCAAAATGCTCTCTAAACTGCAAGCTCCAAATCCTGAACCAAAAAATGCACGTTGAACAGTATTCCTTGGAAAAATGGCAGCAGGCAGGATCAGACTCATTCCTGTGCCAGAGCTCTTTCCACAGTCAGCCTCTGTCTTTGGATAAGCCATTAGGAAAGATGACATGTGTATCCTGGCACAACTAGGTCCTAGGGAAAAGTTGACAGATGTTACGGTATAAATCAGTTCTGATGCACATTGTGTTGCCTCCAGAGGCATCTTCTGGTCTTCCACAAAAGGTTACTGAACCATATATAATACAAAAATACAGATACAATTGTAAGGAATAAATGTAAGGTTCTGTTCTACCCCACTTAGAAAGTCTAATGCATGAATAATGTTCCATCTGCACAGTGGTCAAATGCAACTGAAATTGATTTTAGATGTAGCACATGGAGGAGCAGCACAGACCTTAACAAGCTTAGTGACATAGGGGACCTTGTCAGGAATCGGTACAAAATTCATGATACAAGAAATTTGTATCAATGAGAATCTGGGACAATGAGAATGGGGGTTATATTATGAGAAACTTTGTACCAAGTAATCAAAATGAATCACATACCAGAGGCATTCTCAAGTAGAAGATAACAAAGTTTAGTCACATTAAATTTATAATAAACAAGTGAAACATGTCAAATGTGCAGCTACATATCCTGACCATTAACTTTTCTGGATGCATGAATAAAATGTGAGCAATGGGAACAAAACTGTTTTCTCTTCTGCTAACCTGTTTAGCTGGATAGGGGATTTTTTTTTTTTTTTTTCCCCTGCAGCTTCATTTTTTCCACCACTTTCCTTCATCAGGATCAGGGTAGTCACACCTGCAACAATCTGGAGTGGTTTAGGATTCCACATATCACTCCTAAAACCTAGACAATGATCCAATTCCATCTGGTGACTCTGCAGAAGAAAGAAAGAAAGACAAAAAAAATTTTAAAAATGGAAAAAGCTGTAAAAGGAGAAGCAGTAAAATAAGTCACCTAAATTTTGGAAATACCTGTGCATTTATTCACTAAAACCTGATGATCAACAACAATCTTTCAACAAGCATTCATGAATATTTTGCCTTCCCCCTGACCAATAATTTCCATCAATATGTAAATGCCACTGATGGTATTTACATCCATTGATGATATTTACACCCGTGTGCATTCACTTTAACATGGGTGACATGAGGACTGGGAGGCTGTGGATGCAGTTTGGCTGCTCTGGAATAACAAATGGAGAAGACCAGAGCTTCTTCCTCACTTCCCTCTGAGATGATGATTTCAGAGCTCAGGCTGCACAGCAGACTCACAAAACATGTCTGATCCAATATGTTCTCTTCAGGAAGGCATTCAGGCACCACAAATTCATGAACTAAAAGGCCTGTCAGCCTACCAATTTAATACAGTGATTTATTTTTACATGTTGCAATGACATTATGAGCCACATAATATTTTGCTTTGAAAGAAAACAAGAGCAATATTTTTCAAATCGGGTTAAAGTTTATACATTCACTCCATAATGTCTCAAGATGCTTTTCACTTCAGGATTTTGATTATGGAACCCATAGAATTTAAAGACAAGCAAACTAAATAAAAGTTAATATAATAAAACCAGTTAAATGTTTCTTTCTACTGTCAGTCAATTCAATTTTCACAGATAGGAAACAGAAATAATTCAAATAGGCATCCAGCCAGTCTCCTTTTCTGGATTTTAACACACTTTGTTTTGCATTCTTTTAAATGCATCACACTTTAAAGTGGTTAGGGATCATATTCCTTGGCATATAAAGATTCTTCAGGATAGATTTATACAGAGGGGACTGCAGCAGCTTGAAGGATGGAAACTAATAACATCAGCACAGCATGCATATCATTTTGTGCCCAGAAACTTGGCAAGACTAAGAGTGTTTTTAGTGGAATGTGGCTGTGCTAATGCTCCCTCCTGTGAACAGCTCCTCTTCACTGGATAATCAAGATCTCCACACAGCGATCTGGGATGGCTTTTCACAGAGCTGCTCTCAAAAATGAAATTATCTTCATTATTATTAATTTCATGAAAATAAATTGCCTTGGAGTTTTGTGCTAATTACTGTCCCTGTCATATAGCCCAGGAAGGGGAGGTGTGGAATCTTATGCAAGAGTCTCAGAGACACAGGCACACCTTGAAGAGTGAGGAAATGCCTTTAATAACCATTACAGAAATTTTCAGCTAAAACATCTCTAGTTGCAATTACCTCACAACACATATTTTCCCTTTATTTTAAACTCCAATTATATTACTTTTATGTTTGGAGACAACTTCAAACTAAATGGTGCCATTTCTCTACAGTGTTTTTTTACAAGATGTCAACAAGCTCACATGGCTGACAAGCACAACAACCCACATGTGAATTTTGGCACATCTGGGCTTTTATTTCCCTCTTTTGCAAATAAGAGTTTGCATTGAAATGCTACTGAAATAAGTATTAACAAGCACCTGTGAAAACCCATTCAGCCTCAGAGGTTTCTGCCCTGACCTGCAGAGGAAAGAAAACTCACTAACCTTGACTCCTGTTATCACCTGAGAGCAGGCCAGATAAGCTCTTGGATCAAATTAAAGATATTCCAGCCTAAAATCACCTGCCAAGTGCTCAGCCATGGGCTTAGGCTGAGTTTACTGTCCCAGACAGCGTTGTCCTACAGGTCACACTGGATGTACCTGAGTACAGGTACATACCTGAGTACCTGAGACAGGAGCCCTGCCCCTGCACGCCCTGCCCAGGGTGATTTCTTCAGGATTTTTCTCTAAAATCGAGCCCCAGGGTGCTGTGAGCAGGAACCTGAGCAGATCAGCTTGGTGAGACTGAAACCACCCAGCAGCTTGTGGAAAACCACCACACTAATAACAGCTCATCCCCTCCAAAACCAGCAATTTTGAAAATGACTGGTTTTGTTCTCTGACCTTAAAAGTGATGAGAGAAAGAAGCTGGAGACATCCGAAACACAAACCAACCCCACAAAACCCTAATTCACGTTGTTTCAGCCAAAGAGAAGCCCCACAAGGCTGTCTGCATGAGAAGAGAGGAATGAGGAAACTCCTGCTGCTTTTAGTGCCTTTCTATAAACCACAGTCAGCAGAACTAAGCAGCATTACACAATATTTTCTGCATAAACATAGTTTAGTAACTGCTAGGTAAGAGAAATAAAAGTTAAAGGAGGAAATACTTCTTTCCATTCTCTCTTCTTCTCTCCCCTCATTCCAGCGTGAAGCTGATTGATAAATCTTAGGGCTTGCTTAGGTAAAAAAATTAAGAAAGAAAAAATTTACTGAGAAATCCCTGTCTGGGTACAGGTGTAAATATCATTTTGGCTCAATAGTGAGCCAAATGCAGCACAAATCACCAAGTATATTAAAATAGCTACCACTTAAACAATATTGCAAGCAGATAAGTTACACTGTACACCCCTGAGGCTTTGGGGATTGAAAGTAAAAAACATTGATCTGCTGAAACACCTTCCTAATTCTTTGGGTTTTTAAACCCAAAGGATTCCTTTAAGGTACTCTATGCAGTGAACACTTCAGTTTTATGAAAAACCCACCTTGTATATTTACAGGGGTTTTAGAAATATCTATTTAAAGGTGGCTTTGGAGATATCTGTTTAAATAATAGAACATTTTTTTTTTCTCACAGTTTGAGAAAGCAAACATGAAGTTTCATTAAATATGAAAAATGAGACAAAATGACAAACACCACATCCATCACAACCTCATTCAGTTAATTAAAATCAGATGCTCAGCTGAGTAATTTTAATTAGTAGTAGTGGACACATTTTCAATTGTTTGGAATCAGGAGTTTTTAATAATTTATCCTCATTTCTTGGAACTCAGAAGTATATTTCACTCTTGGACTTTAAATGCCTATGCCCATAAATTTTACCCATGAAGCATGAATTACTGTAACTGTTTTTTCACAATTAACAAGTGGCTAAACAGGAGTGGAACAGGGCTAGCAGTGTGTTAACTGCAGCTCTTCATTGGAAGCTTGATGGAGTCAGAGTACATTATTTCCTTTTTTTCTTAATTAAATCTCAAGTGCAGATCTCCTGTAAAAGCACTTTTTGTTTTCAGATGAGTTAAGGTTGCACTTCAACTCACTTACAGGATTCCCAAGGGACCTCATGAAGTTGTTTTTTCATCCAGAGTGGTAGCTGTACTTTTGACCTCAGCAAGCAACAGAAATACTGTGTGACTTCTTTTTCTTAGAAGGAGAAATGGATATTGCTTGATACTCTGTTAATTGAGAATTTGTTATCTTATAAAATAGAAATTATTGTGAACAGGAAATATGAAGGCACAAAAATGTTTTTCTTCAATAATATAGGTGCTTATACATGTTTTGATCTGGTAACTGCTCCTTTCCAACACTAAATTGTAATGATTTCTCACAGCTGTCTAAAATGACATATATCCTGCATTCTTAGCTGAGTTATACCCAGCTCATAACCACCTAATACAAACCAAATTCTTTCACTGCTAAAAATGCTGCTAAAATTGCTAATTCAAGTACTGAAGGCTAGGAAATGTCCCCAGGGTTTCCTGTTCAACCTTGCCTCTACCTCCAAGGCACCATTAAATACTGTTAATTTTTAATAGGCTACTAATATCCCAATTTTTTTCCCACTGACTCCATTACTGGGGAGTCATTTTCCCACCGAAGCAGCCGCATGCTTGATTTCAGTTGGTGTCAAGTGAATGCTACAAAGGTTCCAAAAAAACGACACAGAGATTAATGCTAAAAGTATCAGAACACCTCCCTCAGTCTGGAGATCCTTGATTTCTTTCATTATCCTCACACCAGAGCAGGCTCAAGTACAAAGGAAGGGTTTGTCAGGGATGTGCCACCACGCGCAGAATTTTTCAGCCTAATGCAGTCAATAAAACAATATATTCACTGTTTACACAATCCCCAATGCTGGCTGAGCTCTGCTGCTGAGATTCTCATGCATAATTTTGGTTTAACAGTCAATCTTGTTAATATTTTTTTATAGGGACAAAGTAAAGTGCCACTGTATTAGTCTGCCTGCATGGGAGCTCAACCTGAAAGCACAATGTTCCACTTTTTCCTGTGGAACATCTGTGGAGTATAATTATAATTAAGCACGTCTTGAATATTAATTGTTCTAATGTCACTGATGTAATGTCCTAGGATACACTGAATTAGTTCTGTTTCAAAGTACTGTTTTATTTAAGAGCTTTGCCAGATGTTCTCATCATTTCACTTAGATTTTTCCACCAGGAAAACAGTTGCTGAGACTTGTGAATCTTCTGCCTTTGCCAACTGTCAAGGAAATAATTTCATCCCCAAAGAGGAGGCAAAATCACCAAGTTGTTTTGGGGTTTTTTAAGAGGAAAAAGAGAAGTGATGTTCCAGAAACATTTGTACTGCTGTTGGCTTAGAAAAGATTTTGCTGAGAACAACACAATTATTGTAATCTTGGGCAACAACGAGCCCCTTAATTCGCTCAAGTCACCACCTTAGGTTTTCATTTGCATCTTATTTTCCACCATATCATGCAGCAGAAATTCAGTGCAGCTGGTTTCAGTGTTATAGAAATTAGAAATTACTGTTTTGAAGGACCATGTCCTTAACCAATACCTTGCTGTATTTTTGCTGTCTTGAGTGATCATAAGAAAGAAAAGAGCACCTGGGGATCCAGTCCCTCTCTTAACAACAACTTTTGTAATAGTGGAAATTCAACAATTGCTGAAACGAAAACACATTTTACAATTACTGGTTCTGATATTCCCAGAACACTGAATCTAAATTCCCTTGCATTACTTCACAGCTGAACTACTTTAAACATGTTATTTTAGCTTACTTGTAAAGAACAATAAAAGAAAGGCCTTCTCATCCAGGTTCAGCAGTGACAGTGAGTGACTGAAACATCAAACCAGGCCTCAGTTAGAAGCCTATTTGCTTGACATATTTGTTCTGAAATAGTTCTTTCAAAGAGACTACTTCAAAAAAATTGCTGAATACCGCAGTAATTAAGGATTTGATCTCGTAATGTGGCAAGTGCCTTTCAAAAAGCAGTAAGTTTTTTGTTATGTATTGTTCTCAGCAAGAATGCAGGTTCCACGGAGTGGGTTAGAATGTTTAAAACCCACATGAGCTTAACATGGACTCGACAGGTTCGTGAATCTTGAGATGACCTCCAGACCCCTTCCACAGGTTCATCCCTAGGTAAGAAGACTTTTGATTAGAAAAGCGCATTTTTTCATTTAACAATAGAATGCTAACCAGTGCTTGTCAAGTCTTAACAAATTCCAGTGTCCTCTTGCCAGCTGATGAAGAGAGAAGAAAATTAATTCCATTACCTCTACTAATAGAACAGGTTTGCCAGAGAGTAACTCTAAACAAATGAGCACATGAAAAAAACTATCAGGATTTACTGGGCTGCTCTTTATAAAGCAGACTTGTGTTCTATACCATTGCCATAATTCTCAAGCAGGTCTGACCTTGCAATCTTACAAGCTGTACTATCAAAATCCATTTTCCAGTGGCTGACTTGCAGAAGTTCACAGAATTACCAGCAAGGCTGGGCACCAAACGTGCAGATCCATGATTTCAGTGTTCTGTAACTGCTCCCTCCCTTTTGGGGACTTTGCAGCTGTCCTCACATCAGCAAAACAGATGGGAACATTTTTTATCTCAACAAAGTAAGTCAGCTTCTAGTGCAGTTGCTTCCACAGAGAGCAAAGGTTCCCTTTAATGGGCTCACTGCATCCTCATTTCCATAATTAATTCTGTTAATCAAGAGGCTTAAGTTTAATCCTGCATCCTCTTTTTTAAGCTAAACCAAAGGCTGATGGCTTCACATCTCATCATGACACAGGTACTGCTGAGCAAACCAGAACTTTCCACCAACATTAACAGTTCTGCTTCCACTCAAAGGCTGACTCACAGGAAGGAACATAATTAAGGAATGAACATTAATTCTCCACAAACTCCCTTCTTTTTTTTAATATTACCTTGCCATGAAATACATTCATCATCAAGCTTTATCATTCTAGTCAACAACTCTCATGATTTGAAATGTGTCCTGCTCTTCAGCTGAACATCAAAGTGAAAATATGAAGTAATTTCTCATTATAAACAACTTGAAGAAACAGGAAGTCTATTTCTTATTAAATATACTTAATATTAAAATAGATTTTGCTTTTCAGAGGAATTCATATCCTCAGATCTTTCTGTTCTCACTCTCTCAAAATGTTCCTTTGAAAGTGCTACTGTGTTCAGCTGAGGTCACAATGTATGAGTTCCTCGAGTGGCTGAAAAGCACAAAGATTGAAAATACTACAAACAGTTGCTCTAGAAATGTCTATTTTTTGTATTTAAAGTGCTGTTAATTTGTCTTTCCCTATTAGCAATGTGTGCGAATTGCACTTAAAAAAATTCAAATAAATGTTGGAAAACCATAGACAACATTGTGTGCATCCTGTCTTGTGTGACTCTCAAATATTTGCAGCTTGGTGTATTATTTTTAATTTCATGTGTTATAAGGTCTCCTCATATGTAAAACTCCTCATATGTAAAACACTTAAAGAGATACCCCTGACAAGACACACCTAATAATAAAGAGCAAACACCTAAATATATGACATAGCCACAAGAAATACAATTTAACTTATGAATTAACATGTGTTTTACTACATATTTTATCTCTGAAGCTTTAGAGTTTTATAGCCAAATTTCCCAAAGCATTTGTGCATCTTGTACCACAAAAGCTGATAAACAACCTCTATTCTCCAAAAGGTACTATTGACCTACCTTTACTCACAAAAACAACCTCTTATTTAATGTGATCCCTCACATGAGGCAGGCTCCACTGAGAAATGAAAAAGAATCTACCTCTGCAAGCCTGCCAGTAAAATGTATTTGGGTTTGGACAGTGCAAGCCATAAACAAGATAATTTGCTCCTCATTACCTTTATCCCACTCAATACACTCTCCTTTGTTAATTATACCAACGTGCCCTCTGCTGCACAGTTCCTTTTTTCAGCTAAGAAGTAAAAGAAAATATGGCTAAAGCAGAAAGGCTGAGGGAAAACCAGCTAGGAAATGTTCTTTGAGCACAGTTCAATGGGATCAAATTCTTATTGATTTCAAATTGTCAGAGGGTGACAAACACCCAAGTCCCTGTCTCTTGCCTTCTGATTTCATTACCTAATGTACCAGGCTGAGTGACAGGTTTTTAATGTGCTTACTTGCTGCCATCACTGTTGGACACAGAGCAAAGACTTCTAGAGTTCTTTTTAATGGAGGCATAATGAAAATGGAAATGGAAGGTGCTAATGAAAATATTTATTTATTAAACGAAGGTACCTTAATATTACTTGAAACAAGTTCTCTTAAACAGCCTAAGCAGAAAAATTGGTTTTAAATTTCTGTGCGATCTTGCAACAGATATTCTCTTCAAGACCAAAAGTGGAACCTTTCTGAAGGAAGGCACAAAAAATCACTTTGTGCACCATTGGAAGGTGCTCCACAAGGAGCTGGGTCACACTTCATCCATCACCCTCCCGTGGTGGTGCAGCAGATCCTGGGGGTTTGGTCCCCTGAGATCTGCAAACCCTTCCAGGGACACTGCTGATGACTGAAACACAGAATTAAGAGCAGCACAGTTCTGTCCTGAACACACACAGAAAACGTCAGGGGATTTCACTGCATTTTCTGTGACAATCCACAGATGCTCAAGACTGCAGAGCTCACTTCTGCACATAGGAATGAAGTTACTCCACCTGGAGCAACACAGACACTTCACACAACGACTGCTTCAGCAAGCTGCAGTTTATTTTGTGATAACCAGTGGAAAGTTAAGCAAAACATAAGTACTAAGGACAAGAAATTCCAAATGCTGATAGGTTGGGCTGATTAAGCAGCTCTACTGCTCACAGTCACTGTGATGCAAGCATGGGGTTTTCACTTTCTGCATATCAGACTTCTATTTTTGCTGAGCACTTTCTCAGCATTGTTAATATTCATACCTCCATGTGAAAATTCATAGGACTGAAACCACGCTGAAATTTTGCCCATTATTTTTCTAAACAGAAAGACATTCAATTTAATTTCTTTCAGTTCAGAAAAAGCACACGGTCAATAAATATATATATAGCCCATATGAAAATAGGGTAACAAAGTAAAATATTCAGGCTTTTTTGTGCCTGTCTAGCAGTGAAGAGGATAAATAAAGAGACTGATAATTTTTTTTCCTCAATTATTATTTTTTTAATCTAGTCTTTAAATATAGTATTTTATTTTAATCATTGTGAGAAACATCTAGACATTTTCTCATATTTAATGAACATGGCTGAGCATATTTCATTAAATATAGAGGAAATACTTCATGAAAAAATAAGTATAAATGAAGGTGCAAATGAAGCAATCAGAAGTCTAAAAACATTAACAAAGTGCTGGAATCCCAGCACACAATCCAAGTCATGTGAGAACAAAGACCTTATGATTCAACCTCAAAGAATTAATCTTAAATTAAAAGTGAGTTACCTGAGATAGTAAATTTGACAGCCCATGCTGTCAGGTCTGACACTACATAAATTACTGTAATCCAAAATGAAAAGGGTATCATTCAATCTCTTGCCTAAAAGACCTCGAGCTCTTATTAATTTCTTAATATCTACAAGTTTTTCCTACAGAAAATGATAACTGATCTCCTTGCTCAAAAACCAAAAAAAAACAAACAAAAACCAAACAATCCTAACCAAACCCAAAATTCTAACAAGATATTTTTCCGCTTTTGGTTTCCATGGAGAGTCTAAACTTCCCCCAAAGTTTGCAGAACTTGCAAGTCAAGGGCAGAGCAGCGTGTGTCTTTGTGCAGTGACACGCAGGCAGGAGCTCAGCCCTCTGCTCCTTGCCAAGAACTGAGAGGGTTTGGTGTGTGAGAGCCCTGTGGCGTGGAGGGAGTTCCATCTGCACTCAGCTTTGTCAAACTGCTTGCACATATCCCTGCATGGAGATAGGGGCTGGTTAATCTGCATTCAGGTGATGAGTCCTGCTCAACAAGGCTTTCTTTCCATCACAAAGGTGGGGTATTGCATTTGCAGGGTGCCCCGATGAAGGAAGGAATGATGAATCTGACTCCATGTGCTCAGAAGGCTAATGTATTATTTTATGATGCTGTATTATATTAAATACTATACTGTACTATAGAATACAGCAAGGATACTACAGAATGCTAAAAAGATAATAATGAAACTTCTGACTCTTTCCAGAGTCCCAACACATCTTGGCCCTTGTTGGCCAATGAGTCAAAATATTCACACCAGAAACCAGCGAAACAATCACCTGTGGGTAAACAATCTCCAAACACATTCCACATGAGTTAAACACAGGAGAAGTAAATGAGATTAAATTGTTTTCCTTTTGCCCTGAGGCTTCTCAGCTTCCCAGGAGAAAAATCCTGGGCGAAGGGATTTTTAAAAAAATGTGAATATGACAATGGGGAGTAGTGGTGTCCACTCCAGGCCGCAGCCCGTTTTCTCCCTTCTGCCTCTTAAAAAGATCAGCCCAAGCACTGTAGTACTAAGTGCTGAATCCCAAGAACTGAAATGAAAGAAGTTCAAGACCATTAACTCCTTTCTGAGAGCATATTTCAAGTGAATGGTGCCCTACCTCAGCCTGGTGGCAGCGGGAAATGCAGCCCCAAGGGTGTCACCAGCAGGGAGCACAAACCAAGGAACTCCAAAGTGACTCCAAAGGAAAGCTACTGAAAGCCAGTGATCAGTTCTGTATTTATTTTGCAGCACCTCACAATAACTCTCCCTCAGAACATAAACCTGTTGTGTGTAATCTTGTGTGAGACACTTGAGTCCTGGATTATCCCTCAGGATCTTCCCAAATCTTCAATCCCTGGCCTAGGGAATGCTAGAGGATTAAACTGTCAGAAATGGCCTTTGGAGACACAAAATGCTACTTGAACACACAAGGTTGGATTCTACATTTTTCTCATGGTTTCAGTTAAGAGCACTGTTATTTTATTGCAGAATTTTAAGTTTCAGAAAGGAAGTTTTCACTGAAAGAGATTTGGCTGAAAAAGGCAGTGATGTCTGAGACTGAAGGCAGCAATCAGGATCTTCAGACTGAGCTGATGTGCAGCAATACACACAGGAGGCTTCAGCCATAAGCCTCAAACATAGCCTACAACTTGGATTTAACATCCAATCCCAGTCACAGAATTGAATATAATTACCCCAGTAAAAGAAAAATCTGCCCAATCCCTAACAATCAATTACAGTAATCCAACAAGTATGCTCTTCCATAAATCTTATTTATAAAATTAACTTCAGCTGCCTGTCCATAAGTCTCTGTATCAGGGACTGAAAGCACCCAGAACAATAATCAATATGCCACATTGCCAAGTTAGATGCAGGAAATAAGTAGAGATATTTTCACATATCATATGAAAAACATCCTGAAATATGCATCAAGTCCATATGAAGCAGGAGGAAATACAGACAAAAATAATCAAATGCAAATAGATTCTGAAAGTGAAAGATATTCAATGTACTCAAAAAATCAGAAAAGCAATCTGTATGGGAGAAACATGAACTTCAACTCCTCCAACTTCTGCCTCAGTAAAGGAAGGCTGGAAAAAAAAGCCCAAAGAGGAGCAGGATAAAGTTCATTTTGAGGGAATTTTTCCTGCTTTCTTCCTGAGATCTTGCCTCCTTTTTCCTTTCATAGCTTGCTCCCATTTCTTCTGGAGCTGCTGCATTTTTGTGCTCCCTGCTGCCCTCACTTTGTTCTGCCCCACTCACTGCGGCTCCCCTGCTCTTGACTCTCCCTAATCGCCAGAGAACTGCCCATAAACGCTCGTTTTCCCCAAAATAAGTTCATAAACTGTCTCAAAGAATAGCACACTGGGGGCTCCTAGAGCACAGGTGCTTGAACCTAAGGGAGCTGCCTGCAGGACAGAATTATTCTCCTCCTGTGTTTCTGCAGAGCAGCACCAGAGATAGCTCACTGACAGAAAACCAGAGAGACTCTGCACGCAGGGCAGCCTTAGATGATCAGACTGAGGTTAATCTGAGATAACATCCTTTGGAAAAAACTCAGCCCAAAATCCTGATCCTGCTCCTGAGCACACAAGCTCTGTGCTAAAACCACTCCTGTTAATGCCAGTGGGGACACAATTATTGCTCTGCAGAACAGAACGTGCCTGGAAATGGCAGCTTGCATTTCTACAGGAAAAATGTTTAAGCTGTGAGCTCTGTACAGGATAATACACAGAAATTAATTCAGAAATTAGGGACAGGCAAGTGAATACTCATATCTACCTTGTTAATTCCTTTAAAGATTCATAGGTCTCCATTTAGACCCTTACATAGTTTTTAAAACGGTTCCTATACAAGTCACCAGAGACCAGCAAAGTTTAGGTCTTATCCACATTTACACAACTTCCAGAAGCACAAGGGTGGTTTCCAAATTCTGTTATTTTGGGGATGCTAGGAAGAAAAGCCCCACACCTTCAATTTGAGTCCAGCTTTGAGGCTTGTCCATGGTGAATAAAGTTGAAGGTAAACATGAAAGTGAATTTAAATTCTAAGAGTGACTGTCAGGACTTAACCCTCACTCTGATTGTGCTTTTGGGTTGAAAGGGTGCATTTCCATGATGCAGAGAGAACAAAATCTGCTCCTTTATCCAGCCTCAGCTAACATGGAAAACAATCTCCGTGTGCTACAGCAGCCACAGAGCATGCAAGGGTACAAACATCACAAAAACGTTTTCTGTGGTTTCCTTTTGAGTGAATTTCCCCCCTTATGTATCTTGAGTTGTTCTTGTTATTCTTTATTTGACTTAACATGAAGATGCCTGGAAGCAGCAAAATATTTTCTCTTCCTTATTCTACTGTCAGCAGCATTACTTTGACCTTATCAGACAAATTTATGTTGAAAATTTTCTCAAGCAGTATTCTCTTGTGAGCTGCTATAATGTTCATCTTTATATTATCTGGTGTAATTTAGATATGTGAGGAATTTCTTAATTATTAATTTTGTCCTGTTTTAAAAGTATATATTAAAAATTGAAAGAAATCCCTGGACACAGACATCTGTGTTGCACTTTATAAATAATACCAATAAATAAATATTAATGCTTATATTTCATTTATATTTCAAGATTAAGGCTATGAAGCTTGAGACTCCCAATAATTAAAGTTAAAATTGCCTAATGCTTCACACTAAAAATGTTATAGTAATTTCTCAGGTTGAAAGTATGAGGAGCTGCTGCTTGCAACGCCATACCACAGCAAGAATGAAACAAAATACCTCTGATTTTATAAATCAATGAACAAGGAATCATGTAATGACATTTACATCCTGTTAAAAATGATCTAGTGGCAGCAGAGGTCCACAAAGCTGTTATATTACATATGGTCATTAATTATTTCAATAGTATTGTTGTTAGGCAACAAAAGGAAAAAAAGATATAAGCGTGGGCATAGAAATGTTCACAAAATTATAAAGCTGCACAAATTCAACCAAATTCCATTTGTAAAAATCTTAAAAGCTCTTCCTTAAAACAGCATTAACATGATTTAACTGATGTTACAGACTTAATTAGAGCCAACTGAGTCTTTTTGCAAAGTCCAATGGAAACTTGGCCCAGTTAATCTCACACTTCCTGCACCTGGAAACAAAAACTTTATTCTCACACGAGAAAATTACCTGCAACACAAAGTGCCAATGTACAGCTTGCACCTGCCTCCATCAGCACATCTCCTGCAGTCCTGCCTGGGCACAGAAACAATCCACGATTTTAAAAGATCTGTTCAAAGTCTAAAGCACTACAAGAAAAGAAGTCGAATGGAACACAAAGGTGTTCAAGGAGGCCCCTGGGATCCTCTCCATCCCTCCCTCCCTCCTGAGAGGCCTCTCCAGAGCAGGAGCCCAGCCCAGGGGATGCAGGCTCAGAGGAAGCACTCGAAGCTCTGCAGTTTCCTGAGCGCCTGGCTCTGCCCTGGGCTGCCCTCTCCCATCCCCCAGCACGTCCCAGTGCTCAGGGCCAAGGTCGTGGAGCAGCTCCTCAAAGACTCAAATGGAAAATGGCCCCAGGATCAGGAAACACCTACACTACCCCTAAAAAAAAATAAATTAAAAAATAGAGGAAAAATAACAGAAATCTGCTAAAGAAAAATAGATTTTACTTTGAATATCTTAGCAACTTCTCAGTTACTCAGGCCATATCTCAGGAATGAGCATGGAACAGCCAGTTTTGGTCCCAGTGAAATTCTCCTCTTTCTCTTGCCACAGCCTCTCCCTTTCCCAGCCCCCCACAGCAGCCAGGGCACTGCAGAGCTCACTTCCAGCTCGAAATTCGCACATCGTCTTCATCCACTCACATGTAAGAGCCCAGGAGGATGCAGAGCTCTGAAAGTCAGCTTCCTACAGCTTTTTCCTGTGTTTCAGCTCAGCACAAAACCATCTTTCTTTGGTGTGAAATTTAGGAAGACTGGTTGGGAACCTGTTCTATGCTATGGGGAGTCCCCACTCCAGAGACAGTTCTGACTATTTCTGTTTTGACTTTTGGTTTCTTTTTTTTCTTTACTCTTCTCTCATCTGTTTGTCAGGATAACCTCTAAAGAGAGCCTATAGGGAAGCTGCAAAGAGGAAACTGAAGGATAAAAGTCAAGCTTCCTAGTCCACAGAGCCTGAATTTTGTTTGGTATGGAAATGTGTGGCTGAAGAAGAGTCTTGTTGTGACCTCTGAAAGAGAGACAGGAGTGCAGGACCTCACAAGGAGATCTGAATTGCTCTGTGCAGCTGGGCTTAGCTGACATTGTTACCTGCTTAGAAGGAGGGAGCCAGTACCACTGGAGTAAAAACAACCTTTATGATGGATGTTTGACTTCACAATAAAACCTCTTGAGTGAAGGAAAACTGCTTTGCTGTGTCTCAGCATAGATGTTGTCCCCTTGCTCTCCAGGTACTGCTGGTGGAAAAGGACTTTGAGATTAAGTAGACAATAAAGTTTCCTTCTCACTTTGAAAGCTGGGGGAATAGGTTTCCGTGGCAAGGCAGCAATAGAGAGGCTTTGGAAAAAAAAATAAAAAATGAAATCCAGCCACATGGCATTTCTTGCGACTCCCTCAGCTGCTGTGGCATGGACTCACCCATCTGTTATCCGACAACACTTTCACAGCAGCTCCAAATTGTTCAGGGTGGAGATTATTCACATGTCAGCTGGGACTCGGCTTTAGTGCAGCCTGCTCAGCCATCCTGGCAAAGCATTTGTCATGAAACATTTGGGAGATGAGTTTCTATGGCCTGTCAATTATGATGAAAGAATTGGAAAGGGACACGTTCCTCAAAACATTACTTCAAAGAGGGCTTTCTTTTTTAACTTTATGTGGGTTTGGTGATAAAAAAAAAAAAATCACAAACCAGTGGAAAATATAAAAGTTATTTTACTTCTGCAGAGCTTTTAAATTCCTGCATGATTTCTTCAGTACCATACTAGATGCTGAGGCAGGAATTCCAGGAGCTCTGCTGCAGAACTGGTGCCACCCAATATCACCAAAAAGACCTCACAATGTCACCAAAAAGACCTCACAGTGTCACCAAAACCACCTGACCTGCCTCTCCCAGCACTGCTGGGTTCTGCCCCACAGCCAACAACCAATCCTTAACATGTACCATATTTAACTTGATAATTTCTGTCCTGGAAACTGAAGAAGACATATGAATCCCACAAAAGATTTATTACTGTTATATCATCTTTTCTTTCACAAATATTAATCTTCCCAGGGTCCATTATTGATTTCTGTAGAAAAGATGGAGAAATTAATCAGCTGCTTCAAATTATGCCCATAAGCAATGACCAAGGGAAGAAGAGTTACTTAAATTTTAATGTACGATCATGAAGAAAATATTTTAGCCAGATAGCATCAAACTAAAATAAACAGAACCTTGAGTTATTCAAGAAAAAAAAAATCCTTCCTGAAATCAAGCCCTCCCATTTGATAAAGAGTGCCCACAGTAATCCCCACCTGCATTTCTGCTTCCCAATTAATAATTTGGGTTTGTTGCTGGGCAAGCTGCCAGTGCATGTAGTTCCCACTACAGGATTGTGCTGCTCTTGTGTGAAAGTGACCTAAAAGAACATTGAATAATTCTTTAGCCATAGTAGGAGGTGTCAGAACAGCCCGTAGCAAACACCAGAAGCAGCCATAAGAACACAGGTAAATGTTGGAGAGACCAAATTCATGACAGATTGGACATTTGACCTCTACTTTAAAACAACATTGTCTCTTCATATATATATATTTGTATATTATACACGTGTATAAATCTTTTATGTTTTTTCTCTCTAAATAAAAATAAGACATGGTGACAACTACTGTTTATTAGTCCTGCCAGCTGGACTCAAATCTGCTGCATATGTCAGCACAAATCTGTGACTGGGGACGTGTTCAGCTGGTATTTCACTCAACTAAACATTCCTGCTCAGGAAATACCTAAACCAAGCTATTGGCAATATAGCATCACCTTCCACCAAGCTAATCCTAAGCTAAAAAGCAAGAGATTACATTGTGCTTGTAATTACAGCTGATTTCTCAGTCAGCTTGGAAAATCATGAAAAATCAGAAGCATGCAGTCCCTTCTGCAGGGTTTGAAGAGTGGCACACTGTGAACCAAACCTGAAACTGCTCAAGCTTCCCCAACCCTGTCCTGGAGCTGGATGATGAGGGCACAGCTGAAGACAGGGATGTGCTTTGGCTCTGCCCCTCCTGCCTGCCCCGGGGCACCTTTGGGTAACGGGAGAAGCTTCAGCTCTGCTGGAGGAGCAGGGAGGAAACAACAGATTATACAGCAATGCCTTAGGATTGGAGCTTTTATATTTTCATGTATTCGTGATGCTGCAGTTCTTTAGTGTATAGCTCTAAACTCCACGCACAGTGTGAGCTGCTGCTTTCCCACTTTGGGCAGACACAACAATTCCTCTCCAGGCCTGGGAACCAAGGACACCTCACTGCCTCAGGCCTGAGAAATGGAAACAAAAATGAGTTGGGGGAGCAAACTTGGGGTAAATTACTTCGTTGCCTGAGACTGTAATTGGAAGATTAACCCCCAATATGCAAATGGAGCAAACTTATAAAACTGTGCAAACCCATGACCCATCATCCATTTTTGGGTGTAGCCCTTGGGGAGCTTTGTCTGCCCTAAATGTACCTGAAGGCCCTTCAATAAATAGAACTGCTTTTATTCCCTTAATTCTGTCTGGCCCCTGTTTTTAGGCAGCCCAGATGAGGTCTCACAGAGGTGACCCCACATCAGCACTCCCAGATTTCGTGTGGGCCCAGCAGCATTTAGGATGTCAGACCTGAATGGGGCCTAGCTGTGCTCCAGCTGAACACAGCAACCAAACTATTGTACAATTTGTACAGTTTGTACATCCCTTTGTCAGGCAGCAGGAATGCCCAGGACAAACTCACAACCCTACAGAAGCAAATGGCTTTGGATGTTGAACTGCCCAAGACCTGAGCCTGAGTGCAGCCATTCCCCTGCAACACCAGACTGTGATAACGATGTCAGGGGCTGCATGTGCTGCATCAGCCACCCAGCAGCAATCCACAGCTCCATCCTACTCATTTTCAAGGCTTACTCACTCCACAACAGCCACAGATAAAGTGCAAATCCAGTTTAACAGCTGAGCTGAGCAATCAATCATTCAGAAACAAGATTCAGAGCAGTCCTGGTGAACACACAGAAGGCAATTAGATGCCACTGTTTGTAAAATAATATTGGTGGGAATTCTCTTCCCTCATCTGATTTATTTCTGTCAATCTGCAGTTTAGACTCTGTGTCATGATTAACTCCTTTGTCCTGAGATGCTATATAGATGTAACACTGGCATTATTAAATGCCACTGAAAGCAATTCTGAACCCCACAATTGCTAAGGAAATTGATTAAAGAGAGTCAGCTAGCACTGCTAATTTGCAACTGGTTATTTTTAATGACAGACTGATAAAATGAAATGCTAAACTTGAGAATAAAACTCGCTTTATGTAATATGTTAACTTGTACAGAGCACATTTGCATAAACATTTGTAGGATAAAATGAGTACTTGGGCAGTTCAGACTGTTTGGGCTGGCTGGTTTGGAAGAGGTGCTGGACAAAAATATAGTGCCTGCAATGTGAAATTCCAATGTCAAAAGTATCCATCAAAAGTCATAATCTCTTTAGCTTCTTTGTCAGGTTTTCCAGAATAAGTTTTCAGGTTGTGCTTTTCATCAATACCAGCAAGTAAACTCATCTGAGGGAGCTCAAAGAGTCAATTAATGTGGTATTCAAGGACAAGAGGGAGCAGGACGCAAGAAAATCAAACAAATACCAAGATATGTAGAGGTTTCCAAGTGTTGAATGTATTTCTGGTGTTGCATGTTTGCATTGTATGTATTTATGGTTTCCATCATCATTCTTTCACGAAAACCAGGGTGATATTAAACAGAAAACTTTAATAAAACAGGTTTGACTAAATTGTATATTGCCCTTCTCCTCCAAAAAGAGAGACAGGAAAGTGTTTGAAGCAATCAAAAGATAAAAATCTGCATTGATTGCTCTCAGGAAAGCAGGCTAAAATTGAATGCTTGTGTCCTTACAAACACATTGGAAAGATTTCCAAAACCCTCTGAAAAGCAAGTTTAAGGCAGGGAGAAACAGGAAACTCTGATTTGCAGGGAGAATTTTGTATACTCATTCCACTGAAACTGCATTAAGTGAAAGCTTAAGTGATCACTATTTTAAAATTATTTAGAATATTACAGTGGTAGAGACATATTTACTGCAAACACTGCAAATTAATCAGGTTTACTGACAATCAATGCATGAGAAGCACTTTCAGAGCCCGGAAAACTGATTAGCTCATTTTGAAACCTCTATAAATTAATTTACCGCAGCTCAGCAAAAGGTGAAAATCAGTTTTATAGTAATTTAGGAGTTTTCCAAACAAATACATTTGAGCTCTGAGTGTTTCTAGAGGGACAAAAGCACATCTTTTGAGCACTGCTTTGAGAATGGGCCCAGCACTGGCACATCTGCATTCAGAGCAGACTGCAGGCTTTGGAGGGAAGTCTGAGCTGACAATAGACAACCTTCAAGTGCTGTTTCTTTCCTGTTGCCAGACTTGACACCTGAATGCCTGGTGAACTTCACACCAGGGTCTATTCCCCGTTAGGAGGCTAGAGATGCTAAAGTAAGAAGCAGTTTTGTAATTTAGGAGCTTCAGCACTGATCACAATTCTACAAAAAGTAGAGGTCCAGCAGCTGAAAAATTCCAGTTTTCCAATTAAAGGTATGGAGATGCCCATGCTGGAGAGAGAGCAGAACATTTTATCTCAGAAAGTTCTTAACCTGTGACAAAAAATGGTATGAACCTCCTCAAATGAATATATTTACAATCTTTTGCTGTAAATCCACATTATTTCCAATAAAAGTGGTCCATTTAAAAAAATAATCTTCTAAAATACCTCAATCAGATAGAATTTTCCTTTGTATTTTGTTTGCAAATACATTGAACCATTGCCCAACTGAGTTTGTCAGTATTTGGAGCATTCAGGGATCATTATTGTTTTAGTTGTTTGCTAGGATCTAAAAAAAAATAAAAATTCCATGTCAAGAAATTACCAAAATCCATCTAGTTTAGGTTAGGGTCAGACTGGACAACAGATAATTTGCAGTCTGTATTACACTGTGAGACTCACATTATATTATTTATCTCCTCACTGGTGAAAGGCAAAACAATTTTGGGCACAAATCTAAGATACATTAAGGTATATGTAACTCCTGATTTAAGTGCACTGTTTAAATTGTAGTTAGAATATAGTTTTCAGCTGCATTCCAACTACTACTGGTGATACTTTCTAAAAGATTGATAGCAGAGTTTTCTCCAGAATCCATCAACTTCATTAAGCAGTAAAATCCGGGCTACAATTCAAGATTAGAGTGTTTAATATAAACCAAAAAAAAAAAAAAAAAAAAGTCAACATAAGTCAATCTTCAAATTGAATGTAGCAAACACTTCATTTTCTATCCAGGTACAAGTACAGTAAATACAACTCAACAGGGAGAGCAAGAAGAAAAAAACACACTTCTGTGACTTAACTGTGATGAAACATAGAAAATCAGCGTCTCTTTCCAAAGCATAACTAAGGTACATTGTAGGTTTTTCCTCCTACTCTGTAAATCTTATGCTTGTTACTTTTATAGCAACACACAGGCACTTCAGCATTCAAATAATAAAAGAACTACTCAGCTGTGGGCACACAAGAGGCAAGAACACCCAAGTGTGAATCCATCACACCCTGAATTCCCTGGGAGCACAACCACCCTGAAAGGCAGGGCTTGGTGCAGGGAGCCTCCTCAGCTCTGCAATAATTCATTCCCACCCTCCCAGTGCAAGCCCTCACTTTTTTTATCCTGTTATCCATTCCGGATTACACCTTCATTTAACAAATTCCAAATATTTTGTGTGAGAAATGGATTTGTAAAGGACTCTCAAACCTGACAGAAAGCTCACACAGTCTGTACGCCTGTGTGCAAACTCTGAGATGAGCTGTGCTGGCTTAGGGAGGCCATGGAATAGAGAGGACATGGTTGAGAGAGAGATTGGACTAGAAACAAGTTTAATAAGTTTCAAAAGATGGCCTTGCAAAAAGATCAGATATTTTAGAGAATTAGAACTGTGAAAGATGCACTGTAGCAGGACCATGCTGGGTAAAAATAAAGGTGGTTGGTGTTAGGGGTAATAGCAGCATTGTGTGACAACAGCCAACAGGCTGGAAAACATTTCTAAGGTATTGCAAGCAGGAAGTGGGCTGGCTTCTGATGGAATGGAGTTGAGTTTTACATCTCTTGTGTCTCACCCTCCATTAGGATTGATAATGGAATAAATCCTTTTAAAACACCTCTCAGTTAGCCCATCTCTGTGAAAGCTTGGAAAACCAACAATTTTACATTGTTATTTTTCACTAACCATAGATGTCATGGCATGGGCCATGCGTAGCTGGTTATAAGAAAATGCAGAATTATTCTGGTTGCTATCAAAGCAGGGAACATCTGCTGCTGTCTTTGACCACATTCTCTAACAGTAACACAAATTCATCATTCATGACTGGATGGAGATCCTGTGGCCACAGCAGTCCGTGCTCAGCAGCCCAAAACCAACACTGATGCATTATTCTCTTTCCATTCAGGACCCTTACTTTGGCCTGTGCCATAAACCCCAAAACATGTCTATTAAAGTACATTTTAGTGACCTTAGAAACAAAGAGAAAATTGGTACATTAAAAGACAATGAGAGGTTTAGTTGGTTTTGAATGGCCACACTAAGGACAGGGAAAAATAATTTCAGCTTCCTGAAGTAAATTAAAGAGTGCTGTCAGTGCCCTGTGTGCGGACAGAGATTATTCTAAGAAAGGTTATGGAGCTGAAAGCATCAATGTCAGTTTTCAATGTACCTGGAATTTGAAATATATTTTTTCATATGAAAATTGTAAGATAAATAACAGTATAAAAGAAATAAAAAACTGGAATCAAAAAACGAAAGGAGCACTGCTCAGGTTAATTTACAAATGGAATGGGGCAAGATTTGTCAAGAATTCTTTAAAAATGAAAAGATGCATAATTAAGAAAACTAGAAAGGTAACGAAGATGCCAGAATTTCACTGGATGTTTTGAAAACGAGTATTGCTTCCCAAAAACACACCTTAGGGAAAAGGCAAAACCTTTCACAGTCCCTGAATACAATGGGAAAGGAGAATCTAAGGCATCAATTCATTGATAGGAAAAAAAAAGAAAAACAAAACAAACAAAAAACCCTACCTCTAAGATGATGGTTTTTTCCCATTGGTTCTGTTTGTTTTTTTTTTACTGTCACTGTATGACAGAGAAACCCTTTATCCCTAAATGAGAGGGGGCAAGATCCACTCCCTTCTGCTTTGGAGAACAAAAGCCACTGTCCAGTTTCTTCACAAGACATTTCCTAGCACAAAATCACCATCAGGGTTTGAGAACCTTTTGAGATTCTTCTGGTCCTTGTCACTGAAACACCCCTGAAACCATGTTTGAGTTTCTTTGTGCTTCTAAATAGCCTCCCTTAGCTTCACTGCCTTACATTAATTAACCACTTCATAATATTTAAATCCTTTTTATTTCCTCTGCCATGGCTCACCACAGCCACTCTTCTCAGCACATTCTGGACTATATTCTTTGTTTGTTATATTTTCTGCTGCAGGTATGGGCTTTGTGAAAAATTTACCTGTGCTAATAAAAAGCACATTTCATGCACTTCTAGCTCACAATGCATGAAGGCATGACTCCATCTGACTTTTTTCTCATTGTCAGAGCCCAAAACCTCATGAAATAGTCACTAATCAGCATTTCCAGGGGGGAAGGAAAAGCCCTGAACACAGATTCCCTTCATGCAGACAATTATATTAATAAGGCAGCAGTTCCAAGCAATCCATGGAGCACTGAAGTTCACACACACACATGAGATTTGCAGCCCTTGACAAAGAGTTTGCTTCTGGCTATCCTCAGCCTTGCAACATTTTCACATTAATTTTGGGCAGCATGAATTATCCCGCTTGGGGCATTTAAACATGCTTGAAAATAAATAATTAATGCATTGGACACTATTAATTAGCAAAACTCAGAAACAGCTACTGTTACAGAGCCTGAAAAGTTTTTCTAAACTTGTCAGGCTGTTAATAATAAATAGGGTGGAAATGGCCAATTAACATACTTAAATAGCAACCTTTATAAACAGTGGAAAATACCACTTTTAATGTCCTTTTGATATGAGAAATAAAAACCACCAACTCTGCTACTTTAGGCCTAATACTTCACTAACACAAATGTGGAACCAAACACAATATCTAACTATGACAATTCCTTTCAGATATTGGAAATCCATTTTTTAACACTTTTTACCTGGCAATAAATTTTGTTAAAAATAACACGTAAAGGTGAAGATGTATGATCATATTTACTCATTCCTACAATTTTGGAAAACACAGATTTATAGTGATACAGGTTGTGTTATAAATCATGATTTCTCTAAGGCGTTAATACAGAATAGAAATAATTTATTTCCCAGGCTCAACTTTTTGTCACAAAGACTTGCTTTTGTTGTAGGACTGGAAATAATGAGCTAAAGCCAGGATGATGATTTGGAGCATGGATTTACAAAGCAGAATGATCTTTCCCATAAGGAGAGGTGCTCAGTGGGTGATGGCAGGGAAGGTTGAATCAGACCTTGACTCCAGCAAGGCTCCCAGTTCTGTCTCCCCCAGTATTCTCCTGGACAAAGTGACAAGGCAGGAACCAGAGGAGCAGAGAGCTGAGCAGGTTTAAAACTGGCTGAACTGCTGGGCTCAGAGGTTTCTGATGACACCTTCCAGCTGGAGGCCATGCTATTATATCCATGGAAAATAACCCACAGCAGTGCAACAGCAACAGGAAAAAGGAGAGGGGAGGATGCAAAACCAGGCAGCAGCACTGCTCCTGCACTTTCCCCTCTCATAAAAACTAACAGAGAGGGTAAAAGAGAAAATTATACAAAATTGACTGCTGTAGCGTTTGAGTCTTATCAATATTCATCTTGAGGTGACCGAGACACTGACAGAGCTCACACCCAGCCCAGGTACAGCATAAACCATCTACTTGACAGTCAACAAAAACACCAGTACCCTGAGCTATAATATTGTTGCACTGCCAGTTCATTTATTCATGAACTGCAGAGGAAAATAAGCACGTGGAATGTATATAAATTTTCAGTTCAAAAGTTACTGCCATCAGGGGAGAGCCCTAAGTTATGCACTACCTTTATAAAAAAGTTTGTGGTTTGTTTCTTTTTCCCCAGGAATGCTGCAGCACATCTAATGAGCACACCCCTTAGCCTTTCTCTTTTGGAACAAAGCTTCCCTTTGCTGCTTGGGGCTCACACTCAGCTGACGTGTGCACCAGAAACAAAACTGCTCTAAAAGTTTGGAAATAAGTATGTTCGATTTACTGCCTCTTTTTCCTTTTTTTTTCCTTTTGCCAAATACCAAGAGTCCATCTGCTTCTTTATCTGAGTCCTCATTGGCTGTTCTTGCCTACATTTGGCCATGCAGTAAAACCACTTTGCACAGCAGAGGAATCCAGTAAAGGACACAGATTTAAGGTAAAATCAGATTTTTGGGCAATAATCAGACAATAAATTCTATCCCAGAAGGTAATGCAGCCCAGAGAGCATTTATGTTTTCTTTACAACAACCTGAAAAGTGTAAAATTCTTCACTGGCTTATGAAAGAACAAAATAACCTGAGTTTGGCAGGCAGCTGTCATGAATAATATGAATTATTATTTATCTTTACCTGAGCTGGGCAATTGTCAGAGCAGCCTGAGCTCTGGCTGTCCTCCAGCTGTCACTGCCCCAGAATCCAAACCCTTTGGGCAGGAGACATCAGCAGCACCCAGGGGGAATCCAGCCCAGGAGATCTTCCACCTCTGCGTGGGATGATGGACACACAGGCTTGAGAAGTGGTCCAGTCCAGCTGTTCAGGAAGGCTCCAAATAACAGTGTGAAAACTGAGGATATTCAGGCCTTTTAAAAGAGATTAACCAAGATTCAATGCCTTAAGGTACCTCTAAGTACTAACAAAAAAAAAAAAAAGGTTTAAATTTAAAAGGTCAATATTTTGGGTTTATTAATATGTTGTGTTCTGTGTCAACAAAAGCACAATGTCTTGGGTTTGGGCTAGTCTTACTATGAAAAAGAACAGTGAATATTTATAGTTTTCATGTAAAGGATTGGTTAATGAATAAATGCAATTGATATTTAAGACTTACAAGTAAAGATGTTCCTACCAATATTCCTACCTAATGACATTTAAAACCTGACCTGCTCCATCACCAAACATTCCCAATAAAGCCACCCTCAGAGATTCTGAATAACCATGGAGACTTCAAATATATTAAATCTTCAGGTTTAGTTATGATGAAATTAAAAACTCTTGAAAAAGCAATGATGGCTTCAGAAAAAAACTAAGGGTAACGTGCATAACTACACACTTGAAATGAAAAAGTATCGATGAATGAGAAAGAAATGATGCAATCTGTTGTTTCTCTATAAGATTCAAAACAACCAATTAAATAAATCTAAAATATTTTTTTCACATACGTCACTATTTTTTCTTATTCCTCAATTTAGATTTCACAATGTGTTAATTATTAAAACATGCCATTAAGTAATTTCTTCAAGCTAAGAGAACCAAAATAAACTGCTAAGACATGTTCCGCTTTTTCCTCACACTAAAATCCTCTTTTTATTTTAGTTATCAAAGTGTTACCACGCTGCTTTTTTTTCCTCTGTCCACCTCATGAGAAAACAAGCACCAAAAAAAATGGGGGGAGGGAGAGAGAGATGAGGAAAAGCTCTGGTGGAGCTGCCATCTGATCTGAATCCTGATTGCCACCTGCTGCATCGTTTAACTGGAAACAAGACCTAAAATCTCCCGGGAGAATTGATGGCTGTGATTTAGCTAACTGACATCTGGATGCTGCACATAAATAGAGCTGAAAGAACATTTTCTTGGCGCTTCCAAGCCCTGCTGGTAAAGTAAGCAGTTTGGGCATTAAGGCTTCAGGTGCCTCATTACGTCTCTATTGACAACTCCAATATTTTTTTTCTAAAATCTCAAGCCAGTTCCTGCACAAACTCGTGGCACCATGCACACTTTACTCCTGAGAGAAATTTGGGAGGGGAGGTCTTTGTCTCCCTGGGAAAAGACCCATTAAACTGCACAGGTAGAGATAACCCAGGAGCAGAAATGTTTCCTTGTAAAAGTTGTATTTTGCAATAGGGATTCTTCAGCTCTTGTTCTAGCCCATATTGTGCAATGAAAACTTCAATGTCTCAAAAAACACATCTCTAAATACAGGCTCATTTCATTATACACAGGTCCAAAACCAGAGTAGCACAAACAGCACATGCAGAAGTGCATAAAAGTGTAAATCACTGGAACAACCTGTTTAAAGTGTAAAATATCTTTATGCTGTTTTTTAACATTTCTTGTCACCAAGATCAGCAAACATCATGAACAGAATCAGATAAAAGGAATATTATTGAGCAGATCCTCTGCTCTTGACAAATAAACCCACCTTGTTCAGCAGTTCAGCAGAGAAAAAAAAGACATTTTTATTCTACATCAAAAAGTCTTACTAGAAAAAAAGAGAGGATGAATACTCAGGATAAAGTTTAGCTATTGAAAAACTTAACAGCCTAAAGCATAGACTTACTCCAAACATCTGTAAAATTTCAAAATGATGCATTGCTAAAATGTAAAAAATTTTTGCTTATGGTAAAATCACTTGAAAATAAAATTTTTGTGGTACAGTTGAGCTTTTTTTTTCTGAACAAATTTAAAGAGCTTCAGCACAAATAGTCTCATTTTCTAAATATATAGGATAAATAAAATAAATGGAATCTACCCTCTTAAACATAAACTCAAACAGATAAATGCATCTTGAAGCCACTAAGAAGTACAGAACCCACACTCCATCAAGCTGTTACACAGCTTTTATGGAATTAAAGATTCATTCAGAAGCCTTAATATGACAATGCATTAATATAATGGAGCATTGTGTCTCAATATCACTATGGGACTACTCCAAAAATGCAAAACAAAATTAAGTTGCAATCTAATTTGTTAAATCCCATTTAGTCAGGTTTGTAAACTCTTTTCTGCCAACATCAGCTGTTCTGGTTGCCAGTTAGTAAAACACTGCAAGGAGAGGTGAAGTCACATGCACAGCTCTAAAGCACAGACCCCCCTGCAGTAAATAAATGCTGGATAGAAGAAATCCTAATAAATTGGACATGAGACAAACATGGAAGTCCTCTAATTTCTCAAAAGTTCCCAAAATTTCCATCATCATGTTAATATGATTGGTTCACTGCATAGATCTGCTCAGAAAATCTTAGAAGCAGTAAAAGTAGGCAGCAGTAATTGGGAATTTTCTGCTTAGCGGGAAAAATGGAGGGGCGCCTGGAAAACACAAATCTTGATGCTTCTAATAGATAGAAGCAGTAAGAGTACTCTCTGAGTAGGCAGCAGTAATTGGGAATTTTCTGCTTGGGGGAAAAATGGAGGGGCGCCTGGAAAACACAAATCTTGATGCTTCTAATAGTGCAGAATACATGAGCTTTAAGTGGATTTTCCCAGGTCTGCTTGAAATTATAACAGGTCAATTTCGTTTACTCTGATGAGTTCCTCAGTTACAAAGCTGCTTAAGAATTTCTTGGCTCTAAGCTGCAGCTCCGTCCTTTTTATGGTTATGGCTGATAACTGAAACTGACTGGGCTAAAACGTGTTGGATTTGTCTCAGAAGTCTGAAAAAATGACAATTTTTTTTTCTTTGATAGTCCAGAATAGTTCCACTAACACCTAGATCAGCAGAACCAAGGGGGCAGTGATGAAAACATCTCATGGAACGGATCAGAAGCCCCAAGGACACCAGGAGCTCTGAGGAACTCGCTGGACACCCTTGCAGTGAGACGAGAAGAACCACTCTAGCATTACTTATTTTAAACTCACTATTAAATCAATTCAGCTCATGGCAGGTGCTCCAGCAGTGGCACAAGGGGAGGAATGAGCTGCCTGGAGCAGGAGGTGGCAGGAATGCTGCTGGCAGCAGCTCTGCCAGCTCTCAGCATGTGCCAAGATGCAGCTCGTGGTGGGCTCTGTGGGACACCCGAGGGGATGGGAGGGCTGCTCGTGTCACAGGGGGCAATCCCACTGCTCCAGGCTCTCCTGGACTGGCCACACACTCGTCTGACCTCTCAAGAAAGCAGTTCAGCTTTTTGCCAGAAAAATAACAGTTCAGAAGGGAGAAAAGGTGACAAGTATTGGAGCTGACACGGGAGAGGCTGGAGAGGTGCCTGGACTGCAGGATGAGGGAGAGGAAGCCCAGCAGGAAGCTGCAAGCTGTTAGATGAACTTAGGTGTCACCAAACTTCACGCTTCAAGACCGAGGTTAAAATTGCTATTTGAACAATTCATTATTTCAGGCACACGAGCACTCCCAGGGAAATGAAACAAAAGCAGTGAACTTCATTTAAATACAGGCTGGGAACAACTGCCAAGAGGAACAAGGTCAGCATCAATTCCCCTGATCATATCCCTCGGTGGTGTAAAGTACATGCTGCTTTTATCTCCTAACAGTCCAACTGATTAATATGACGAGCTAAAATTGCCAGCCTCCATGGGATGGAGAGGAACAGAGAGATGTGAACATGTGCTGAAAATTAAAAGGTGCTAAGAAACGAGCGGGCCGTTCCCCCAAGTCTGCAGAAAGAACAACTTCTGGCAGCCAGATTCTGAATTGTGGCTCCCAGGCTCATTGCAGAGTTGGCAATGCCGTGCCAGACATGAAGACAACTTCACTGGCACTGAGGTGCTTTGTTTTCAACAAGACTCTTGGGCTGATGGAAGACAAGACAGAAAAAATTCCATCTTTAGTTACAACATCACACCACCCCCACCATGCTCAAAACAACCAGAAAAAGGAGAGAGCTCATGGCTGGCACTGAGATAACTCAACCATTGGCTTCTTCTCTTTCCATTTTCTCAGCATAACCCAAAATACTTTGGTTTAATACTGGTTCTTGTCAAGAATACTGCTGAGAGCTCAGAACTTTTTACAAAATAGATTTACTGAGAAGCTGGGAACAAATCCATTTAGATGAATTGTAAAATGAGGGCTTAGCATTCAGTGACACAAAATGACAGGCACATACTGAAATGAACTAACCCCACTGGCTTGGATGTAATACCCAGTGTCTTTAAATGTATCATCCCTCCATTTCTAAAATTATTTAAAAAGAAAAATTCCTGAAATGTCATGAAAGTAAAGGAAGGGGCTGAAAGTAGAATTGAGCTCCTCATTCTGGTTTTGATTTCTTAGTGATCTTAGTAAATCACTAACTCATTCTTCACTTTCTGCCTCATAAAACTGAGAAAAAAACCTTGATATATACCTGACACTTTTAATATGAAAAGCACTTTAGAGAAGCTTTTTGACACAGGATGAAAGATTGTACTTTGCCATACAGAATAGCTGTATTACCTGACACGCTCATTATACACTGTCAGAGCCCAACAACTTTCAGAATATTTTCCTCTTATTATCCCTCACTCTTTGACTGTGTTCAATAATTACAAATGGAATTCTGCAGATTGGTTTAGTGACTTAGGAGAGTAGTTCCCCCAGAAATCCAGATAAACGTGCTTCTCAACTGTTCAGAAATGTTTTCAAGAGTCTTGCAAGTATTTGGCTAAAGGTTTTTGTAATGCAGCTTTCTCAGTCCACAGAGTTGTGAAAAAAGCAACCATACCTATTTAAAAATTTCTGACATTCCTTAATGATATAAATAGAAAACAACCCAAATTAATTGTGTTACCTGTCACTAAACACTGCACACATCCACACAAGCAGCATTCACAGCACAAACACAATTATTTGTTATTTCTATGCCTACATTCTAGGTCACAACCCAGAGTCAGTTTTGCTCCTTGCTCCTATCTGTCTCTGCTGCACAGAGGCAGCAGGATGAGATGCCAACATTGTGAGCAGCACAGCATCATTTCTGCAGCACACACCAGCCCAGCTCCCCTGGCTGTGCTCACAGCCCTGGAATTTCTCTAGAACCACTTCTGGCACACTTCAGACCTGCTCTCCTGCAGCAGAAATTGCCCTGCCTATTTCAGAAACAATCAGAAAGCACCAACTACACATTTATTTGACTACCTGCCCTGCCCTTCAGAGCAGTCATTACCATGCAGGATAATGACATTCCACGGGGAGGGAAGTGCTGCTCTCAAAGGCCTTTGGGAATCATTTCAGCAAGCCAAACAATGCCAATGAACTGACATCACTCCCAGAAATACTTCTTTGTGTGTCAGTGAAGTGATGCCCAGACACACCAAACAAGGGGCTGTGTGTTCCTGGGGGTGGCAGACACCCATCTGCTTCTTCCAGGCTGCCAAATCCAAGGGCCTTTATTCAGAACAGGGCTTGGGTTATGCAATTTGCCAGACTCTGCCCCTTTCCTGCTCCTCACACAGTGCCACACTCACGTCTAGAGGGATGGGGAAAAAACCTGCTTCTCTCCCTCTGGCTTTCAAGGGAAGTTTAGCCAAAACACACTAATTGCTGTTGGAAGTTCTGAGAAAATTCATGGCTCTGTGCGTTTCTGTTTCTTAGCGCCTCATGCCAGTAAAATTTCTGATTTTCTCAGAGTGAAAGCCATTGCAGAGAACACCTTACCCATGTGCAAAGGAACCTGAAGGGATGGCCCCTGATGAGGAGCTGGATCCTCACAAACACCACAGCTTGGAGCACTCTGGGGAAATCATTCCAGCAGAGGATGACCCAGATATGGACTGGAGATGAGCTCTGACCTCTGGGACTCCTCACACCCCAGATCCCACCTGAGGCTACTCCAGGCCTGGGAACACATCCTAAGGTTAATTTTGGCAATTCAGTTCAAATGCTGTGAACGTTTGGTGTCTAAAAAGACATTCCAGATCCCAGAAATATTTCAGGATTAATTCATTGCCGATGTTATGTTTTGTACTTTTTCCATGCATTCAAAAAATACTTAATGATTATCAAAACAAACAGAAAACCCCAAAAGAAAAAGCTTTTCAAAGACTGTAGAGATGCACAGGAAAGGTTGATATATAGTCAAAGTAGGGAGAAAAAATGGAAAGAAATAGTGACTTTTTAAAATATATTTGACTGTTCTACAGAACAAACAGCAGTGAAAAAGGCCAGTGTCTATTATGGCAATATATATATATTATGGTAGGAGCTCATCTTGTCCCAAAGTTTCTATTGGTTGATAGTTTAGCCTTAAGGTTCTGTAGGAAAAAAAAAAAAAAAGAAAAATTGTTTAATTCAGGAAGTAAGAGTAACTCCCTGTTATAAACAACATGCACTCTGGGGCCAAGATAATTTTACTGTGCACTTGTTATTTAAATGAGTGCAGTGTCTCCATATGGCCATATGGATGTGAGATATATGTTATGTGCTCAAGAGGCACTGAATGATTTAAAGTACATATGTTGACAAATAATGCTGAGTTGGCACCCAGCATTGCTGCGCTCACCATAGGAAACAGTAACCTGCCCCATTTTTTTATTTGTTATTTTCCTTAGAAGTGTTTTTAAGAGCTAAAAAGCACTTGGGGATTTCACAGAGGCTTTACTGCATAATCAAGTTATTTCAAGAATTACATTACTGGAAGCATCATACCTTTGTCTCTGCTCTTCAAAGCAAAACCAAAACCAAGTTCCATATATAACTATAAATATTGGTTAAATCGAGAATTCCCACAAAAATCTTCTCAGTATTAACACTTCTCATTTATTATGATACTATGTTAATTCATGCCAGATGGAGACGATTCAAATGTTCGTGACTTGTACTTGTCACGAACATATGTTCCTGGAATAATGGAGTGGTTTCATAGCAAACAACATCCCATATTTAAAGACCTATGATGAGGCACATAAAAGAGGAAAAAAAAAAAAACTAAAAAACATAAACAGAGAAGGGCACAGCTGGAAAACAACAAAAAAAATTCAGGCTCTTCACTACCAAGAGGATTATGGAGGGCAATGCATTCTCTGCACACTCCTGACCCTACCCTGGGCACAGAACTCCAACACATCCCACCCAAACATGTGGAAGGGATCACTTTGTATTTCCCAACTTCCCCACATCACAGCGGTTCTTGTATATTCAAGGCAAGTATTTCCATTACAGGGGAAAGCCAGATAAAAATCAGATCTTCAAAATCCTGCATTTCAATTCAAGGCCTTCCTTGCAGAAGTGCCCAGGGTGGAGGTGCCAAGGACGTGCCTGGGAGGTGACAATGACAGTGCCCCAGTGGAGGCAGAATTTGGGCCTCGTTGCTCTAAACCCAGGGAAGGCTTGGCCAGGGTTAATAAAGGCTTGCTCTCACAGTGCTGTCATTGATTAAGCTATCAGAAAAAGGTGTTGTAGAAGAAAATATCTGTTATTTATTTTTGAAAGTATTCTGCTTAATTAGGAAAATAGATTTCTCAGCTTGTTGCCGTGATGTCCTTGCATTATGAGCCCAATTCCTCCTCCCTACCTGTGCACCAGAGTTAACTTCTACCTGCTTCCTTTCCAACACAAGAAATTATTGCTTTGGGGTTTTGCCCTAAATTGCAAAACAAACTCCAACTAACTTGGTTGCAGACAGGCTGGTTTCTGATTCTAAAAATATGCTCTGACTAGATAAATTTTCTTTATTCCCCTTTTAAATAGAATTATTTTTGCTAATGCAATGAAAGGTTGCAGAACACCTTCCTCAAGGTTTGTACAGGAGATACACAAACTCCAAACCTCACTCCTGTCCTGTCATACCCAGAACATGCAGAATTCCCAAACTCTTTGCGCACAGGTTTGCATGTGAAGTTTGAAAAATGGGAACAGGGGATGACAGATTAACTTTGGGGCAAAAAACCAGCAGCAGAGTTGAAAAAGTCATGTGATGGATTGAGAGGTTGGGGACAGGTACCAGTGGGAAGACAGAAGAAATCCATGAAGGAAAGGATCACACACTCCAATGGATATCACAGTGGTATAAGCTTCTAGGAAAACATATTTAGATTAAATGAGCAACAAAGGAAACAGAGTAATCTCAACATTTTTTCCACAACACAGAAGTTGCTTACAAAAGAAAGAAATTACAATTGACAAAGGTAAAAAAGCACTTTTGTTTCAAAGCAAAACCACCAAGTGAATTGAACAGACTGAACTGCATGTCACACCAAGAGTTTTAAGCTTTGAATTCCAGATGTGCAGAGATGTTAAAAATCAGACACCATTTTTATCCTTATGCACTGATAAAATTCTGCAAGAAAGAAAAGCTTGATTTGAAGAAAAAAGAAAACAAACTAAAGCAAACATTTGTTTTCTTTACTTTTGCCTGCTGGGGAAGTAGAAAACATGTAAAGCTGAAGTGTTTCTGTTCAGAGGCTCCACACATTCATTTGACTGATTAAATCAATTTGTAGCCCAGTAATAGGCACCATCTTTTAGGCAACTCGGGTTAGGATACCACTCATTTTGGAAGGGCAGATGGGAGAAAGGAAGAGACAGGAAATAAGGACTTGGATTTTGAATTATCATGACAGAGCGAGCTCCTGCAGGACTGCAAAGATTGTTATAATATTTATTGATTTCTGCCAGCGGTAATGGCAGCGTGTTCCCCTCTGAGCTGACTCAATGGGCACAGAGAACAAAAACCTGTTGGGTGAGATAATAAAATGTGCATGTGTTCTGCCTGATAGCAGTAGCCCTGGTGATAATCCTATGAATTCCCAAAATATGTTCCAGCATGATTCAGAGGACAAGTCTTACATCCTGAACAGAAGAAGGAGGGAAAACAAGAGGTGGCAGTGGCAATGACCAAAACCTCCAGCCTAAAAAATGGATATAAAAACCTCTACACAGCTGTTTCCTCAGAGAGAAAAAAAAATGCTAGAAGCAGACCCAGAACAAGCAAGTATTCAGCCTTCAGTCAAATGTAATCTAAAAATTCCCATCACCAATAAAACACACATGAGCTTTAATTTGTCTCTGTCGAGTCTGCTTTATTTCCAAGGCCTGAGAATGTTTCCAAACCTTCCTATGGCTAAACCAGATCAAAAATGCTTTTGAATGTAAAGGCTAATACTGCTGAACACCCTAAATATTTTGGGTTTTCCCATATTATTAGAGCTGCTGTGGAAAAAAGAATCAAGAGATGGAATAATTTTTGTTCCTATTTGCATTCATCCATTATTTCAGCAAATGGCAGCTTCCCATTCAGTGGAGAAATGAAGTAGAAGTTGAAAATATTTTGCATATTCTCTAGAAATGGTGTGCTAAGGTTACTTATATCTAGAATATGTTATGTGTATTCATATAAAAGCCATATATACATACATATATAAAAAGACAAGCAGCCTTTTCCATGGACAGTGCTACTTATTTTGTTATGAAACAAGAATTTTTGAAAAGACCAAAAAGCTACTGTCAGCAACCAAGCAGAAAAAGATATGTATTCTTCTTGTTCTTTTTTTAAAAATGATTTGTTCAATCGCTTTTTACTACAGACCATTTAACTTGCTCTCTCCTCCAGTGACAGAAGACAAATCAAAAACTGTCAGGTATTTTAAACTGTGATCTGCACTACACTTGAAGTTTGAACTGCAGCTCAGAATCATTGGACTCAGACCTACAATTGTTGCTATTCCTAGACATATCACAAAATCCAGCTCTGCTTGAGGGATACAGATTCTGCCTAATTCAAAAATAGGACAAAACCGTGTTCAAGGCAAAGAAGCCCTACAAAGCCATAGTGCCTGTGAACAATCCCAAAAGCAATGTGTTCCCATTCCCAGAGCTGGGCACATTCAGCCAAGCCCAGCAAATACTTGTTTTACCTGTGCAGCTCTCACATCCTTTCCCCTCAGACAATAATGTGTTCTCTGACCTTTCCCTTGGTCCTGTTCCCAGCCTGATTCCCAGATTCACCCTGAGGCTCTTTGCTGCACTTGCTGTCTTCCCTTTTCCCAGAAGGGAAAGAAGTTCTTTGACATCTTCCCAGAAAAATGCACCTTCCCCTTCTGCAGCCACATTCATCCCCTTGCTGAGGTCTCACCCTGCTAATCACACCAGCTCAAGGAGTGGTTCCCACCTCAGATGTGACTTTTCTGTCTTTTCCTGTCTCTGCAATCACTTTTCCAACCAGTTCTGAGACAGTAGGAACTCTCAGTAGCAGGAGATCCTGGCTGTGCCCCATAAGGGATGTTCTGAAGCATCTGACACATGCAAGAAAAAAACTTGCAAATCAATGCTTCTGGAAGGACTTATTCCGTGTGACCCTTCAAAAAGATTCTGTGTGACTTTTCCTGTCACCGCTGAACATCGAGATTGCACCAAAGGAAAAATATTCCAAAGGACAAACCCATCAGAAGTCGAAATTCTTTATAGATTGCAATAAACCAAACCTATACCCCAAGTCTCAAACAGCTCGTCTTCCATCTTCTCTTCAGTGAATAAATCAGTGTTACTAAGCACAGTGAAAAGGTGAAAAAGGACACTCTGCACTTTATTTGAAATATACTGCCCATACTCCATTTTATATTCCTTTTGTTATTCGGTGAGTAATGTTTTACTGCACCACTTGCCCAGATTAAGAATGTTTCAGTCTACATACTTATCATTTAAAACCACGATTCCCCCAAAGGGAGCACAATGGGAGAACATGATGTTAATTAGCCTTATGGCATTATATCCCAATCCTGCTCTTGCTACACCACAGTTGTTGCATTCCCAATTCCTATTCCTTCAACCTCTCTTGAAAAGGATCTGCACTTAGTCAACTCAGAGCATATTACTTTCCCATAAGGGAAAAAGACTCATGTAAAATGTACCGACCTGAAGTGAACACCACTAAAACATTAATGCTCTGTTCTTTAAATAGGCTTCCCTTTTATGCTCGCTTTATCCCGGTGTCATGCCAAACTGCTCGACATGTTTTGTTTGGCTGCTGTTTCAAAAGAGTGGAAATTTTACTCAGTCCAACTTCCAGGCCCCTGCAGCCCATTCATCCAATTAAAGGACTGTGGAATGAAAACAGAAAAAGCGCTTTGTGGAGCTTCAGAAATATTGTCCCTCAGGAAGGCTGCCTGCAAAAAGCGAGCAAATCCATTGTGCAAACTGGTGCATTGCAATAGAATAAAATTGCTCCTCAAAGTCTCTTTATCCAACATGGATTACTGACTCCTGATAGCTGTAGGTTAGTTGAAGGTAGAGTCTATCGGAGTCAGGAAAGCTCTTATTACCTTTTATTATAACACATCCTCCCCCCAAAATCTATAAAAAAGCCTCCAGGAGCCCATTCACTTCTCCACCTCTTCACCGCCTTTCAGTTTCAATAATGCTGAGTACAATTCAGGACTCTTTGCAGTCCACTGTAGTTTCCATATGTATTCACAGGCTAAATATTCCTAAAATGCCCTTGGGAAAGGCAGGCTGCCATTTATTATTCCAGATTTCTGGGAGCTGCAGCCCTTGCAGCTCTCTGGGAATATTGTTTCAGACAGTTCTGCAAAAACCTACAACCTTACCTCTTGACCACACTAAGTGAAATTAATTATCATGTAAAGTTCCTTGTGATACCCTTTTCCGTGCATTAGTAATATAAATGAAGAGCAGAGGAAGACATTTAAAGTGGGGCTGACAAACAAATGCTAAAGACCAAGTTTTTATGATTACGGAGCCAAGATTTGAGGAAGGTCACGGCAATAACTGCAGAAAACTAATTATGCACTGCTTCATGCTGATTGAAAACTCAGGAATGCTGCTTGATCATCCATATTTTAGAGCCACACACGCACTCTTCAAAGTGAGCTGCACAAACTCCTCCTCCTTCTTGTTAGGAAAGAGCAGAAAAAGACAAAAATTGAGCTGCCACTCCTATATCCTATCCTTCAACACATTCACAGGGTTTTGGTCACCCTGAAATTAATTCACTCCCTTTGCTCGAGAACCAGAGGACGCCTCATTTCACCCTGCCCACAATTTAAACCCGTGGTCACTCAAAAAATTGATTCAGACTGGTTTGAATGCATCCCAAATTTCCAAGGATTTTGATACAAACCTGAAGAATTTTGCAGGTGAATCAAATGTAAAAATTGTTTGCTACCACCCACTTGCGTGGTAGCCAGGTTTCTTGGGTAATACTGGGGCACTTGGTTTGGATGTTGCTCTTCCAGTGGGGTTAGCAAGTGTTTCCAGCAACTATACTCACAGATTTTTCTTCTTTTTTTCCCATATTCTCAAATGAGATTGATGCCTCGCCACACTTCAGCACTGTAACTTGAAATCTGGGAGAGTGATTTGCCAAAACAAATCATATCCTGATATGGAGAGAGCCACTCACTTCTTGCAGGCTTTAAACTTGTTAATTATCAGCAAAAAATGATGATCAGAATCCTGGACTTCTCATCTGTGTGTAACAAACAAGATTCTTGGCAGAACTTCTTGGCTGATGTGAGAGGAGGGAAACCCCAGTGGTCCTGTCTGCATTCCTCACAAATTTGTTCATGGAGCTGTCACACACTGGCAAGAAATGCCTTTTTTTGTTCCAGGGCATTTGTACCACTTTTAACCTTGTATTGGAGAACCTCTTGTAGATTCTCAAAGACCAGTATCTCCCCCTTTTCTTTAACATGTAAAAGAAAAATGTAGCATTGAGAATATATTTCCTTTTTTTTCCATACATCATGGCCATTTCAATATCAGACAACGGTTTTTAATTAATTTTCCAATTTTCCAATTACTAACCCAAAAGCATTGATTAAGGGAAAGATTAAGCTAAGAACTAGCTTAATTGAATTCTTACTCTTATAAATTTGTGTGCTGTTGAAATTTCTCATTATTTCATATTAAAGGAAGGAAGGTAACTTTCTTACCAGCAAGCCATAATTACAGATTTTATACACATATCTAGGTTGATATATTCTACAATTTAATTTAAATATACACTAAAACATCTAATTCTTTTCCTGAAATTTGTCATGACAGTTTCTAAAAATTACTGAAAAATTTTTGAATTCAATCCTATATCCTTATTTTCTGTATCCTGATGCAACATGAATAAATAATCATTCCAAATTATTTGCTAATTTATTAATTCTAAATAACCTTATAATATATATATATATAACCGTATAATATATAAAAATATATATTAATATATGTAACCTTATAATATATATATAATATAGAATACATGTACATGCATATAAATATTTGATTTATGGAATTTACCTTCTCTGCTCAATTGATGAGTCCCTGATTGTCCATACACCAGTGACAACCAATACAAACATTGAATATCAGTACCTAAAAAGGCAGTTGGAATAGAGTTCAAGTTCTCATAAATAAATATCAACTGTTTAAATTTATATCTCAAGTAACTCAAAATACATGTGGTCAAGTGAGAACCTATTTTTCTGTCCAATGACTCCTGTTCAACATGTTCTTTCTATCCAGCTATGGAAGAGAAGCCAATAAATCTTCATCTTCAAATGAGATAAACTAGAGGAAAATGGGCAGCTTGCAAATAAATACTTATTTATTTTTTTACTGTGTGACAAGTTAAAACAGGATTCTTCCATTAATGAAGCAAATTATGGCTAAATGACATCCTTTAATATCTTAAAAGACAAGAAAACCCAATGTAGTGAGCCATTAAAAAAATTTAAAATTTAAAGAAAGCATTTATTAGAATAATATTTCTTGTTAAAGGTTTTGGACCTGCACATCAAACAACTACCCAAGTTAACAGGAATCACATTCCCATTGCTGAGATCCATTTCCACTGCAGGTTCCCTCCTCCCCATTCTCCTTTTCCAACTTCTCAAAGCTCCCCAGCGCAGCTTGGCCAAGTCACTCCTGCAGCAGCCTCTGCAGCAGCAGAGTTTCCTCTTAGATGAACTCAAAAGCAAACGTAATAACTATGGAAGCACTGAACTGCAAACCTGAGCACTCTCAAGGCTCAGTAAGAAATGAAACTGCACAGTCCCACACATATTTGTTTGGGAATTCCAGGAGCATTAGGTCCCAAGATAAAAAAAATATACTCTAGCTCCTTTCTCTTATTTTGGAGCTTAAATTCTTGCTGTATTTAGGGTAATGCAGAAATCCCTTTCCTGGGGAGAGGATGAAAAATGTTCTCCAGAACCAATTGTTTAATGTATAAGAATTAAATCTTATTCTGAGCTGCTGGAAAAATGATTCACCAGTCTTACAATAAAATTAACGACCTGAACAATTTAATCTGTTAATATATGGAATCCTCAAAGCAGGAGCTTTCACTGTCTTCAGCTAGACCGGTAGGACAAGAACACTTTCTAAAGAAAGCACGGCTATAAATACAAACTTGGGATGTCAGCTACCGAGTGGCATTATCAAATAATGACCTTTTTCATCTAGGAACACCTCCTGACCTCTCAGACTTTGGGGCTGTGTGCTGAGTAGATGGGGTTTGCAGAGCTGACAGCGAGGCAGGAGCAAGATGATGCCCTTAATCACATTCAAACAGCAGGATCTCCTCCAGCACCTGGCAGCGAGCGCCAGCTCAGTCAGGACAAAAGGGGGATCTGCTCTCTTACTTTGCCTCGCAGTTTGAGCTTACGCTGGAAATCAGAATTTTTGACAGCCCCCTCGCTCAAGTTCTTGTATCATCAGCTGGGAAAACTTTAATGCATCAAGTGGAAAAGAGGAGCTGTGAAATTACCGCGATCCCAGGAGCCGCACGGACACAGCTGCCCCGGCTCGCTGCCCTCCAACCAACCCCGACCTTCTGACAATCCCTTCCCACCTCAGCTCTCCCTGCCTGCCCTAAATTCAGCCCAACAACAGCGATTCACGCAGCAAAGATGATAAATACTCCCTGCCATGCTGCCTGGAGCTGGCTGGGCATGGCAGCAGGAAGGTGGGCTGAGCTGAAGTGTCACTGAGGTCTCTCTTCTCCCAGTTCCACAGCTGGGCATGGATGGGGCAGCACCCCAGGGCTCCTGCCCATGCTGCAGCAGGAGCAGCAGCAACCTGGACTGTTCAAGTACATTTGTAGTGAGCAAGCAACCAAGTCATTCCATCCCTCACTTTTAAATAATTTTATCCACCCGAAATTAGTTTAGAGATAATGAACAACATAGAAGGGTGAGCCTCCAAATTATTACCAGAATTCCTGTCGTTCCACAGTAATTTCTCAGTAAGTTTTTGCAAGAAACACATGGGACATGTACTCCCTTTTCTTTGACATTTTTTTCTATGTTCTACTTCTGTTTGTAGCCCTTTGAATTCTCTGCAAACAGTGGAGTTGGGAGTACAACAAAGAAACAGGACCATGTGTAAAAAGTGCTAAAACTGTTTTCAAAACAAGCTTAAATAGGATAGACATGTATATAAATAAGATATTTATAAATAAAAATTATGTAAAATGCAATTTTCTTACCATAAATTTATAATCAGATAAAAAGGAAAAATCAGCCTCTATGTTCTTAGGAATGTCTAGATCTTTTTGTTAAAAATGGATTTTATGTTTTTCTTTTCTTTATGAAAATTAGCCTTGGAAATCTGGCCTGCAATATCATGGCGGTTAAATGGCAGTGATTTAAAACCCCTGTGTATTCTTATCACCTATCTGTCTTCTCTTTCAGCTTAATCCTGATTAGGGTTTCCATCAGCTTTCAGGGTTCAGCACAGCTGAGTTGTTCTATTTCTCAGCCTACGGAGAAGGAGATTCTGCTGCCTCCAAGGCCCTTTTCTCTACAGAATGTGCTGCGAGACCTCTCCTGGCATCTCACTCTCTTTTTCTCTTCTGAAAGGGCTTGTCAGGCTACAAGATGTCATGCACCAAGTCATTAAATTTCCTTTTTTTGTGCCTCCAGCTTGGAAGAAGGTTTATGCAGCAACAACAGTCTGTTTTCTTTTGCATTTTTTTTTCCTGTTTATTTGTGTTGTGTTTCTGCCACAGTGACTTAATTTGTGCAACTGACAGTGTTGTCTCACCCACCTTCCTGCTGCCAGCAGGAAAGGAATTAATGCCTGGCACTGATGGCTGCTGGTGAGTTTGTAAGGCTAAACTCTGGTTTTATTTAACTCAATTTTATTCTTTCTGTTCTGTCCTCTAGGACTGGCATTAATGCCCCAGAGGCAAATGAAATGCAATGTTCCAAAACTACTTGTTTGCTATGTGATTTATTTGCTACACAAATGTTTTTCATTCTTCTCTACCTCTCAGCAAGCAACTCATAGTTGGGTTTTTTTTCGAGAAACAAGCAAATGTTATGTACTACATAGCATCAGAAATCTCCTTTTCAATTGCATAAAAGAGGAAAGGGCATGTGGGGGGAGGGGGAAAAGGAGGATTTCACACACTGCAAATTTCTCAGACCACTCAGAGCTCTGGGATGAAGGGATGGAAGTCTCCATCTCAGTGGGCAGGTCAGTTAAGTTGCCCTCTGCCACTGTCTGGCTGGTTACACTCCCCAAAAGTTCCAAAGTTATTCTGAATAAAAGTTTCTCAGTTTGCAATCACTGTTTTTGGAATAAATAATTCCAAATTCAGTGTCTGACACAGAGAGAAAAGCTGCTCACTGTCTTGCTGGTAAAGACTCTCAAGATGGGTCTTGGGAGATCCAGATTAAATCTCTAAAACAACAAATATTAGCAGAACAAGGATTAATTCAGAGTAGCAATTTACCATGATCACAGGGTATTCAGAGCTGGAAGGGACCCACGAGGATCAAGCCTCACTCTTCAGTGAATGGTACAGGATGAAACCCACAAACCCTGGTATCAGCCCCATGCTCTAACCAGAGGAGCTAATGTGGTCACTGAAATGTGAGATAGTTCTAATTTATGTCAGAGACAGAGTTTGGGGTTGAACTAGTCAAAACCTCCCATGAAAAGCTGTAAAATAAAACCAAAGAGGTTTATCCTTTTCCCTGCAGTGCAGGGTGGGATGAGACAAACCAGACAATGCACAAGAAGTGAGCTGCTAACTAACCACACCAAACAGGTGACCTTGATCTTCTCCCTTCTCTCACTAACCCCTTTACCCAATTCCCTTTCTCCACTGCCTGGGATGCTACAGCTTTCACTGGGATTTCTTTCCAAGCCATTTCCACCCAGTGTTAGCCAATTTTGTGTCCCCATGAGGTTCCCACTTTGGCACGGCAGAGAGCCCCCAGCAGTGCCCAGGCAGGGAGGAGAAGTGGGATATTGTATTTGTGGGGACCCTCATGGCAGGAAGGAACAATGAACCTGACTCCATGTTCTCAGAAGGCTATTTTATCATTTTATGATACTATATTAAAGAATACTAAACTATACTATACTAAAGAACACAGAAAGGATACTTGCAGAATGATAAAAAGATAATAATGAAAACTCATGACTCTCTCCAGAGTCCCAACACAGCTTGGCACTGATTGGCCAAAGAGTTAAAACAATTCAAACCAGAAACTAATGAAACAATCACTTGTTGGTAAACAATTTCTAACCACATTCTAAAGGAGCATAACACAGGAGAACCAAATGAGATAATTATTTTTTTCTCTTTTTTTTTTTTTTCCTCTCTGAGGCTTCTCAGCTTCCCAGGAGAAAAATCTTGGGCGAAGGGATTTTTTCAGAAAATGTGAATGCGACAGTGCTGCTGCTCCATTTCAGCCAAACCTGAGGGGCTGCAGAGACCATCCCCAGTGCTTCTGCTGATCCCCCAGCCCAGGAGCTCTGTCCTAGCAAGGGCAGCGCTGTGACTGCCCCAAAGTTGATGTGACAACGCGAGGGGACAGGTCTGCAAGACTTGTCTCAAGTTTAAGGTCTTGCGTGCTCTGAGCTGACAGGCTGAGGAGAGCTGCACCACAGGCAGCAGGGATGGGTCAAGCTCTGGTGATGGGACATCACACTGTGAAGAAAAGCACTGGAGGGGGGAATCTTTAACATCATTTAAAAAAAAACAAAACCCACAGTGTCTTGTCTTTAATTCAGAAATGTGATTAGAGATTCAACAGTTGCTTCTAAGGTGACACAGTGGAAAGGCTTGCTAAGGATTATACAAGACATGCACACTCTCCAAAAAAAGGACAAAAAAGAAAGAAAATGTTTCTTCCAGGGCATCTAGGCAATAAATAAATATATATATACTGAATACACAGAGCAGCAAACATAAAATCTGTTAACTTATAATGTAAGACAATGAAATGAAGCAATTCTTCAGTAAACATATTATACCTAACACTAAAAACAATTAAAAATGAAGGTTAAGTTAAAAAAGATTCAATTAGTATGCATTAAGAAATAAAAATATCCCCTAGAAACTCCACATTCACATGAAATGTAACTTCTTGTGAAGAATAAATTGAAATTGATTCCCTTTTAACTGCTTTTGTTGCCAAAGACAGAAAACCTCTGGAATATTTTGAAGAATTCAGTGCACCTAATTATGAGTTTTTTAAGCTACAAATCTTGACTGTCCAGCAGATGGTAACCATACATTTGAGTCTTTTAATTATTCAAAAAAATTCAAGTTGGCAAGCCTGTCATCTCTGACAAAGAGAAGCTGAGGAAGAACAGCAAGACAAATCATGATTTAAGGTTTTTTTAACCTATTTTTAAAGTGAATTCCTTTTGGAAAAAAACTTTGACAAGTCTGAATAAAAGGGAAAAATTTTTGAATTACAAATAATTATTGCTTTGGTTATTGAGGTTTATTTTGTGACTACAATGTGTTCTCATCTCTGCTGCTAAAGTGACAATTCTTTTGCTGAAAAGCACTGTGTCAGCAGAGAGATATGATCAGCGCTCCAAACCCACCCAGGAATTTCAGAGCTCACTTCCCTCTGCTGTGCCTCCATTCTCCCTCACTGCAGTTTTAAAAGAGTGAAAAAATGTTTAATTTTCTTAATTGAATATATTAGAAAAACTTCCACACAGCATCACCAGACGGCAGGAGAAAAGCTGGAATGCTTTCATGTTTAAAAGCACTGGGCTCATTCATGAATGGCTTCCATATTTGCAGAGGTTTTTATTTTATTTTACTGATTTCTTCCAGCTGAAATTTTTGAAAAGCTTTCACCCTTTCTTCATGGGACAACACAAAAGGTAGGAGGAGGCCAAGATCTTCCACTGCCCCTTCTTCCCTGTTTTTCTGCTCTGCATAGGCCGTGGTGAAGAGGGCTGGCTGATGGACCATTCTCCAGAATACTGAGTTTTTCACTTAGCTGAACCTCCAAAAAATCTTTTCTGATGGAGCTTTTCTCCTGCCCAGTTCATGCAGAGGAAGTCAAGCAAACTTCTCACTGCTTATGCCACCCAACAATTTACAAAAGGGGATTTAGGTTTTAATAATTAAAAAATCTTGCTGAGTAATTAATATTCTTTTGCTAGCCTATAACGTAAGTAAGAATGTCTTCCCAATAACAATTTCAAAAATAATTTCTTAGGGCTTGATTTCCTATTCAATCCAACAGTAAATCTAGTAAGAAATTTATATGACTTAATTTAAAGCATCTAATTGAATGATTTAGCTTTGTGTAGATGTAATGAGCCATTTCATAAAATCAATAACATTGTAAAGTATAAACTAAATTATTATAAATGAAGGCAATAAAAAAAGAGCTCCTCTGTATTAGGCAGGGTGACACTTGATTAATGGGTTATTATTGTAGGTTGCAGCAGAGCAGGCAGAAGAGACTGGGGTGATATTTTCAGAGGTGCAAAGGCTGGCTGCCCAGCATGCAAACAGCATCAGTGCTGGGAGCCCAAATTCCAACCCAGAAATGGATTCCCAGCAGCTCCAGCTGAAGGGAACAGAGCTCTCCATGAATTAAACCTCAATAGTTCTGGTGCCTCCTTACAAACACGCACAAACTTCCTCCTGTGCAGGAGGAACATGTTTAGAACACCCTTACTTAGACAAATCCAACATTATTTGCTAACCAACAAAAATGAAGGGCTAAAAACTTCCTGCAGAAGTGACCATAAAGGTGGGACAAGTGCAGCTGGCTTTGTGCAGAATACATGGCACCCACCTGCCACACAGCCACGTCTCCAGGCAGGAGAGAAATGGAGCCACAGGTCTGAGCTCCTGGGCCAAACCAATAACTCCAACATCTGGGAATGCTGTGTCTACTCTTCTTTCCTTTGCTGAAGTACAATATACTCAGAAGTTTTCAGAAAAACTTAATGATTAATTAATTGGATGGAATTCCATTTGCAAACGTGCAAAATACCACCATACACTTACACTGATATTCCACTCCATGACAAAATTCTTATAAATATAGATATATATTACTATAAGGGCACATATTTATGTTCATGTCAATAATGTAACTGAATTATATTGGCACATATTTCATATAAATATGAAAATATATAAATATATAAATAAATGCATAACATATAACTATGTTCTATATCTCATGCTTTATGCAACATGCAATTATTAAATGCAACAATATAAATACATAAATGCGTCAGATAAAATAGGGCATAATATATATATAATTTATACAATTTATATTTTTCCTGTATATTAAATATGTTATATAGATATATGTGTGTACATTGACTGTCTGGGCTGGAGTAGCTGCAGCTGTTTTAGCCTTAGAGTTAACAGCTTAGAGAAAGACATGAGAGGAACCATATTATTTTCACTATATAATGAATGAAAACAAGAAAGAACATTTCCTTCAGTTTCTCTCAGCGATTTCACAATCTGAGGAATCTGAGGACAATCTGAGGACAAGCAAACAAAAAAACAAACAAACAAACAAAAAAGTAACACAAGAAATGCAAGAAAGTGCATTAACAACTAGAAAGATCTTTTAAATAAACCCCTCCAAATTTCAACCGAAAAAAGAAAGCTCACTAAACCCAGCATCATCTACTGCCCTGCAGAACACACAGTGGCTCATGCCAGAGGAATTGCTCTCCAGAACAACAGACACAAAATTCATCTCTTCCACCAAAGACTTTGGCTCTTGCATCACAGCATCTCTGACTCCAAACAGATCACAAAATGCAAACTGTAACACGAAGTGGGAAAGAGCTGTGATGAAGAGAAAAGAAGAATGCCACAGGCAGAGTGTGTCTCGCTCTACAATCCTGCTTGGAAAGCAGAGGAACACAAAAAGCAAAAACACAGGTCAGCCTCAGGCCCCAACAGATTAATAGAGGGAAACAATCAATGATCTGAAAAAGCTACGTGCAAAACCAAGCCCCATGCTCACTGAGTTACAGATTTATAGCAAAATCCAGATCTTAAATTCGCTCTAAAATGGCCAAATGATGGAGGGCAACAAGTCTTTTCCAAAGGCAAGAGCAGCACCCCTCCTGTTATCCCTTAAAAAGGGAGGAAAGAGAGACATCTAGCTGCTGAAGGGAGCCAGCAGGAAAACTGAATTTAACAGCAGCACCCCAAGCTCTGAGCACTGCCCCTGAGTGGGACAGCTCATCCCTGTCACACACCAGGGAGACAAAAGGCTCCCCAAAACAATAAATATATTTTTATATTAAAGTTCCCAAAAGGCCACAGCAGCTCATGAGTGAAGAAGGGAAAAGGCAGTGGATTTTCACCAGGGAAGATAAAGCAGGTGAGGGATTGCTCGTCTCTGAACCAGAAGAGAGGCTTTCACTTTGAAAACTCAAAGAAAGATTGCCTTACCTCCCATGAATGATGACAGTCAGGAATCTAGCTGGACACAGGAGGAAGAAAACATTCTTTATGCTGCAGAGGATTGATGGTCTGTGGAGAGAGATAAGGAGAACCTGGTCAGAGGAGCTGCTGGAGACCGAGCAACCAACACAGGCAGTCCTGCTCAGAGTGGGGCACAGAAGTCAGGCTGGGAACAATACAGAGAGTGATTAATTTGGTCTCTGACAATTAAACTAAATACTTAAGCAAGTGAATGTATTTTCCAGGGGAATTTCCTCCTGACCATTTCCCATTTTGTGTAAAGCAGAGATTTCTGCCAAAAGCTTTGATCAGAGGCTGCATTTCCACTTGGGGCTCTCGGAACAAAGCCCAGCAATGCCATGTGAGGGCAGGGTCACTGACACCTGGCTGTGTGTGTGGAAGGAAGGAGGGATAGGCAGTACCTTCACACAAAATACCTGTTCAACCAAACACTGGAAGCAGGCAGATGCTGTGACCTTTCCCAAAGTTTAGGACACCTGTTGTTTACAACTCAATAATTACTTGAAAGGATTTTTCAGTGGTATTGGTGCAAGCATCCGCACAGCAGTATTAATCCACATCTTTATTCCCTTAGGAGACTTGAAACATATTTATCTTCCTAGACTTTTTTGTATTTTGAACATTTGTTATTTTTGGGGTACATTGTTCTAGGTACACCGAAGCACTTGTAAGTGCCAGGTTTGACTCTCTTAATGAACCCCTATATTTTAAACTAGAACCAAAAATGGATCATAAAAACCAGTTGGGTTGTGTCTGGTATTTTGGCAGCATGTGAGGAGGGATTTTTGAAGATCAAAACTTTAGAAATTGTACAGGCTGAATGGCCTCTGTCTGAGAAGTTTGCAGGTATAAAAGTGTGAGTTCCCAGAAAGAGAAGAGAAGGAGAGAACAGACCCCAGAGTTGCCCTGGGGCCAGCTGCACCAACCCCATTCCAAGACACCCAACAGCCCTGTAAAGAGGAAGCTGCCACAAAGCACAGCACTCACAGATGAAAAAAGAAAACAACATACAAAAAGTGCTCTAAATAAGGTGTCACTGCAGATCTTACAATCAAAGAAGGCCCAAGGACAGTATCAGGTGATGAAAAAAGCATCTGATACGTTGTGAAGGACAATTCCCTTCCACAGAGTTCTACTATGGACTTACAGCTACGGACAAGGGTAAAGCAGGTTATACACTAAGAATAAAAAGCCTGATCTTGAAAATAACTAAAATGCCAAAGATTATGAAGAATGCCAATGACAGAAAAACTGGAATGCAAGAACTCTCCCAGCCCCAGGCCTGTGGCTTCAAACACTGCTCATTCTCTCTCCAGAATTAAGTTGCATTTCTTTACCTCAAGCAGAAAGTAAGAATAAATAGGAGTTGGGGAGGGGGAAACAAGAGAAGTAATTTGCCTAAGAGTTAAATGAGATGACTCTGGTCTATTTTCCTTTGTTATTCCATGCCTAATGAAGTGTCTGGGTAGTTGGAACAGCTCCTGCAGCATGATCTGATTGTTGTAGTTGCCTGTTTGTTTGCTGTGAGTTATTGTTTTATTTGGCTCTAGTTTCTGAGCTGTTTCCCTGCTCTGCTGGGCAGGCTGATGCTGCTGGATCGTGTTTATGAGCCTCTAAATGATTGGGGAGCTGTTTCTCCAACATAAGAGATTATGAGAGACAGAGAGAGGGGCTGAGCTGGGCTGTGCTGGGCAGAGCACAGACTGCTGCAGCATATGATGGTCTTTGTGTGTCCAAAACCCAGAGCAACATTTGAATGCACAACAAAGTGTGGTGTTTGGTTTGTTTTTTTGGTTTTTTTTCTTTTTTTTTTCAAAAGCAAGTCTTGTTTTCAGTGAACTCTTAAAATTACACAATGTCCTTCAAATCAAACAGCATCTGGAAGGATCCATGGTGAACATCAATACCTCCAACAGGGGCTCCTTGCAGCCACTTATACCTGCCTGGGGAATGCATGACAGAGATTTCATCTTCACAACTGTAGCTTCTGACTTCCTATTTAAGTTATAATCAATATTTTCCGTTATGCCCGAGTAGAACATCAATCACCTAACACCATGCTGCATAAATCAAATGCTGAAATTAAATTCTCGTGTTTCCTTGCAAGTATGAATAGAATATTTTGTGATTGTCCAGCACCAATCAGTCAAATGCTTTCTGGACTGAGGAAGTCGTATAGCACTTTGGAAAATTTACTCATCACTTCTGCAAAACCTTTTTAGCTTAAGTTCCTTATTTTCTTAATGTCTTTAAAGCCAAATAGGGTCATAGATAGTAACAAAATAGTCTCTGAGATAAGGAAGGGGGCAAGGGGAAACTGAGGGGGAGGAGAAAGGTTGTGTATCTTTTCCAAAAATAGGAATTGCAAATGCCAGACCAAAAATCTGGTGCATAAACATCAAAATCACAGCATGCACCCAAGGCCTCCATTAGAAGGTAACTTCTGCCCCCTGCTAAGGGAATTAAAAATCTGCAGTAGCACTGAGGGCTAAAGATTGCCCTTTCAGTCCTCCTCACTTTAGGTATTATGAACAAAGGCCTTTTGTGATTCTTTTGCAAAAGGGCACTACAGCAAATTCCAGTTCATTACTTAAAGGGTTTTCACCTGATTTGAGGAACCCTGAGAGCTCAGAAATTCTCATAAGAAATATCTCTGTCAGGAAACACTTCATTGTAACCTTCCTTTTGAGTAGGAAAGCAATGGTAGGGCTTGATGCATTTTTGGTAAAGCACAGCATGAAACAGAAAAACAAAGATCACCAGGAGAAACTATGTGAGAAAATGAAGATATTAATGTCATTTTAAAGAGGCCTTAGGGTATCACAATACACAACATCCAGTCATCACCTACCACAATAGTAACTCTGCTCTTTCTTAGGTTATTCACTATTTAACATTAAAGTTCCTCAAGAGCTCAGAATTTTGCTTCTGTATAGGCTGGGTCAAAGGAGTTGGAAAAATGAAGTAACAATAGCAGCAAGGTTTCTATCCCAATTCCCTTCCTCAGCCTCTCTGAATGAAGTATTACTGTTTTGGCACGTCAGGACAGGGAATCCTTGGATTTAACCTCAGGGATACTTTGGTCAAATCCTCCCTTTCCTACACTGGAAATCTCCTACAAGTGTTCCTGGGACAATCAGTTATTCCTTGTGCCAGTCAGGTAAGAGCTGAGAAAAAAAATCTGTTAATGAGAAAAAAAAGGTGCCTACACATGGACAGCCAGCTGGTTTTCTCACCCCACGGAAGCTTCCCAACCCTGCCTATGGGCTTGGCAATAGAGAGAATTCCAGCTCTGATCTTTACTGCACAACCTCTGTGGTTCCAAACACATTTGCTGAGCTCTGCTGTGTCCCAGAATAAAACCTCTCATTTGGTTTTCCTGCTGCAGCCATGCTGAAAGCAGCTGCAGGGTCTGAATGAAGCAGGCTGTGTTAGACTTGGGCTGGGCTCTGCCTCCCACAGAACCCCTGGTCTGGGGGGCACTTCCACATCCTCTGCAGGGCCAAGCACCATCAACAGTTAAGGCTTCGATGCACCTGCAAGCCCAGTTGGATGGGCTGGCTGTGGCATCAGCCCCTGCCATCAATAAATTCCACTTCTGCACATGATATTTCAGGCAGCCACTGAAAAACGGGTGACACAGTTGGTTTCACTGGCAGAGCACACAAGGTTTTATTTGTCAACAAATGGGTTTCATGATCCATCATTAACACTTGATTGATTGGCCCAGCACTTTGGCAGGGTATTTTTTTTCTGCCACTTTTCTGCAGCAGAATGTATTTCAGGAGCTGTCTCAGGCACTGATTTGCTGGCAGAGGGTGTGCTGGCAGAAGGCAGAAATGTTTCCTTGCATTCTCTGCTGGTCAGCCTGAGAGTGTGGAGTAGATAACATGAGGGACTACGTTATGGCTTTACATCTGTTTTTGTTATGATCAGATCTGTTCTTCCTCTCATGACAACAAAAACAAGTCTCATTTTGCTTCCTCGCTCATCGAACGCAATCCAGATTCTCAGTTGCAAAAAATAAAAAGATATAAAAAACCACCAACCAAAAGCAATGCCCAGCCCGACTAACCGCTCTATAACCCAAATTTTAAATATTCATCTTTACATTTTTTCCATCTTTCTTTGTGCAATAAATACATTCAATCAGAAGAAAAACACACTAACTCACTGTGACAGATTGGACTCCATCTGTCAAGATTTCATGTTTGATATAGACTGGAAATTGTAGATAAAGGGGAAATATTCAGGTACTGTTCTTTCAATGAATGTCCCAGAGGGAGATTAAGGGAATGATAAATTGGTTATGGTTACACCCTGAGCCAAGTCATTGGAAGCCTAATTAGAATGCAGAAGGATTGCAGCCAGGAAAGACAGATGCTGGAAAGAAGAGTGGTATGAGGAAAAGGATTTTACTTTCAACTGGGACAGAACAGTGTACAAATGACTTAAGTGTTAGCCAGGAAAGAGTATATTTTGTCATCTTGGTCCTGAGGATGTTCCTGCAATAAACATCCTTGCAGAATCCCAAAAAAATCCTACATGCAATGAAGGATATTTTTGAAATACAAAGAAAAAGAGGAGGTTTGCTTAAAGTCCATTCAAGGGACTAATAAAGGTCTACCAACTCAGAGCATTAGGGTGAAAATTAGAAATCCAGAAGGTTTGCCTTATGAGAGCATCCTGCATGATTCTGAACAATTAATTTAATTTACCTGAGTTTCCTCATGTATGCCAAGAGTCTCCAATGAGCTTTCCTGGGGAAAAAAACCAATAATAAAAAACAATGGTAGCAAAGAAATATGCCAACACTAATGGGGACAACAAACACTTGGAGACAGACATTGTCTTCTACACGAGAAGAGCCAAGTGTCTTCATGGGAGAGCACGGGAACAAATATTAATTCCACCTAATCAAGACAAACCAAGTACCTGACAAAGAATATTTATGCAAAGTCACCCTGAGCCGCTGGCAGGAGGGCAGTGTCTGCAGTGACAGGCCAGCAGGGCTCACTGGGGCAGGGGGTGAGTCTGGCTGATGGGCTGAGCTGGCCCCTGGCACTCAGAGCTGCACAGGCACTGAATGCAAGATTGCATTTCAGCCACAGCAACCTCGGCTGGGAGCTCAGCAAATGCCAGCACTGCTGGAGCGATCACACAGCACAAAGGGACACTCTGAGAAGCTCTGGAATATCCTGGTGCTGGTTTTCTCAGAGCTGGAGGGTGCCACTGACCCACACGTCAAACCTGCAGCACACAGGACATCTAGTTTGCCCTTAAATTCTAATAAAACCAAAAATTCTAATAAAAAACTCATAAAAATTCTAATAAATTCAAAGTAAATTCTAAAATAAATTTTAATAAAACCAAAACAGGAATCATCCAAAAGAAAATGCACGAAACAGATTCTGCTCTGTTAAAACAAAGGAAAAAGGAAGAGCCTGAGCCCTGGATGCTGGCTTGATGAGAAGAGCTGAAAGGTCACCAGCATCTCTCCCACACCTCTGTGGTTTGATGCTTGTCACCCTCTGCCTTTGGCTCTCCAAGTCTGTTCAAAACCTCGACCTTCAGTCACTACAGCAGCCCAGGATTCAGTGAATGATCTTCCCCAGGGCACAAGCCCATCCCTTCTCAATCACAAACACTGAAGCTTCTCCTTCACCAACACTCTTCCTAGAATCTCTGCTTATTAATCTTGGAAGACAAAGATATAAGCCACTACTTCCAGAAGAGGAAAAGAAGTATTCATTTTGTATTTATGAAGGAGCTATTAGTAGCAGTGAAATTTTCCATGCAACACATTCCTGTAAATGACATTAATTAGATAAAAGTAGTGCAGGCTTCAGGAAGAAAGAAATCCAGACATTTTCCTGACAGACATGAAAAGAGAGACAGATATGTCCATATTAACAATACAAAATACTATCAATTTCCATATATATTATCTCAAAGACAGACAAATTCTGGTGATGATAATAATATTACTTGTGGAAAGTTTAGTGGTTAAAGCTTTCAGTAGAACTGTGTCCTGTTTTGTCCTGGAAAAGCAAGACAAATTCACCTCAAAATTTTGTATACAACTGTCAAACAGGACAATGATTACAACCTCCTCATTAAGCTACAGACACCTCAATAAAAGATGCCTGGCAAATGTCCTTGAAAACAATAAACCAAAGAATTCTTGCAGGCAGCAATACAGATTTTTGGCCAGCAAGTTACAATAATTGATGTGTCTGTGCATTTACAGTGCAAGAGGACTGTTTGCACAACAATGTTGGGTTCTGTCATTACTCATAATTTTTGAAGTAGAAATAAACTTGTTTAATTTAATGATAGAAGATAAAATTAAAAACCCAACTCCTCACAGCTGTGGTACCAATGTTTAGCACAGAAAATCCAGAAGATGTTACTCCATGCCCAGTTTTATGTCAGTAGTGTCTTCTCCCTAATTTGCTCTCTCTCCCTACTTAATTTTTTTTTTCTTGTTTCTGACCTATCAAGCTAAGAAATGGACTATGACAACACAAAACTAATTATTTCTTTTTTCTTTTAATTCCCTCACAGGCTAAGGAACTAAACACCACAACAGGAACTCCAACAGCAATTGGGCTTGGGTGTCACTGTGGAACCACCTCTGAGCCGAAACGCAAACTTTAATTTAACAAACATCACCGGCCCCATTGCAAAGCCTCAGCCCCTCAGAGATCTCTGCTGGGCTGACATTGAGGGGCACAATCTCAGTGCACAGTGAGATGTGAAAGCTGTTTGCATTAGTGACCACTGACGTGAGACGCAATTATTGTAAACACAATCAACTTTCCCTAATCATGGCCCAAAACCAGTGCTGCTGCTGTGTGGTGGATTAGAAGAACAGGAATGGAGAGTATTATGTAGAAAAGTGAATTAAAAGAGTTCGGCAGTTTATAAATGGCTTTCTGCTTTCATTTAGATGATTTTTTCAAATTCCAGGACAGTCCAACCCGTCTGTCACTACTGCTATCAAAAATATTTCATTTGCCTTTAAGCTTTTTTGGCTTTTTCAATTATGACAAGAATTGTGAGTGTTTGAGGTTTTTTTTTTTTTTTTTGTTATTTTTTGGTTTTTTTTGCAAACATCTCCTCAACATATTTGCTGTTTTGCTACTTTAATCTGTATTAGTGACAAAGGACCTGGAGGTTTAAGTCTGAGGATCACCCAGCTTCTGACATTGGCAAGATTTAAGGATGACAATTTGGAGATCAAGGCAACTTTACTGCAGGCAGTGGAGGGAGGCAATTTTGGGATTTAAGTAGCTAAAGCCACACTCAGATCATAACATTTGTTTCCTTGGTTTTTAACAGAGTATTTGAGGAAAAACCCCATTAATACAGATCTCTCTGGGGTTCAGCTCATAGAGGGGCATAGGGCACTCTCATACATTGCAATTTTGTGTCTTTTTAACATTTCAGGCAGGGTATCATCCAAACACAGATGAATTTTTTTTTTCAATATCCCTTACTAAATATAGAATAACACCAAATAACACCAAGTACAGGACATCTAGGCCTTGACTGTGATTTTTCTTTTTTTTTTCTGTACAATTCGATATTCATGCAGAGAGTTTTGCCATCCCCAGTGAGGAATTTCCTTACCTCCTTTCCAACATGTGCACAATATTGCTGGCTGCTCTTCAGACACAACAATTTAATTTCCTCTCTTTACAGGATGCCTAAATCACTATGCTTTAAAATGTAACCACGGGCTTGGTTCTTTTGAGTTTGCTTAAGCTTGGCTTTCCAGCTCGGTTTAACTTTTGTCATGCACGTTTAGGCTCCGGCTGCCTGCCTGTGTCACACACCAAACACCAATTTCCCTTTCCTTTGTCACCAAAGTTATCTGCACTGCAGAGAGTTTTTATTCAAGCCACAACACTCAATGCATTAATCACTTATATCTTCTGTTTTAACAAAGAGAATAAAGGGAATGATAAATAAGTGCATAGGTGAGATGATTCAGTGGTGATCCTGCACCTGAAAACGACATAGTCTGGTCTCCTGAGAGATTCCTGCATTTGTTTCCACTGCATTTAGCATCATCTTGATAAATATTATGACTATCTCAAGCTCAATCAACCTTCTGCATTAACATGAAAGATAATTCTCCACCCATACAAGTGCACAGTGAGGAAAAAAAAGAGCTCAGTTTGGGAAGCAGAGAGGGAGCCTGGTGTGGTTAAGTTTCCTCATTACAGATGCTATTTAGGACTCAGTCACTGCTGATATCAAGGAAAAAATCTAGGAAAGTATCTTATCTGAGCAACCTATTAATTAAAGTGCAGTATAAAGAGAGCAATTAATTATCAGCTGTATAATTGCTCACAATAACCACTGACAGGAAGAGAGTACTGCCACAAGATATACTGGGTGTAATCAGCAAAATAAAACATAAAGGCCTTTTGCACTCCTTTCTAGAAACATATCCAGTATAAAACACTTCTGGTAGCCATTCATAACATGAAAGGAGGAAAAATGAATAAAGAAAGAGCCTGTGATTAACTCGTTGGCAGAAAAATTGCTGGTCCCAATGTCCCAGCATCGATCCTCTCTCTTTGGCTCTCCTTCCCTGTGGCTGCAGGAGGTTTGGGGAGCTCACATTTGTTGCACATTCTGTCTGCTGGACTTCCTAATGCCCCAGCAAATACTTGCCAGACAAAAGCTGTTAAATGCTTTCTTTACCCATGTCAGTGTGTTTGACAACCCCTTGTTTGCTTCTCCATCTTCTTCTCTGTGGCCTGCAATCATGACTAGCTCTTCTAATTCCCTTTTTATTTCCTTATTCCTCACTCTAATTTTTCTAGTTTATTACGCCCTATTCTCATCTGACTTTCTAGGCTGCTCAGAGCTCTACTTTTCTTGTCTCCAACTTCATCCCCAGCAATTTCCACCCCATTACTGAATTTCTTGGATGAACAGAGAAGCACAGCAAAGGGACACAATTGAAGTACATTTTACGAAGAAAATATCTCCATTTTTTAAGATTTTATAGTGAAAAATAAAGTTTTAAAATGTTACTTAAAAGAAGGGGAGTAAAATAAAACAAAGGATTTCTTACCAGATGAAAAAAAAAAGAGACCAATGCATCACTGAGGTACAAAACACCTGCTTTTAGACCAAATGGCACAAGTTACCTTTGAAACCACCAGATCAGGTGGAAATGGACACATTGCCTTTATTTGCAGTGACAGCCTGGTGGGGGTTTGGTGTTTTGTTCCAGTACCTAGCAATGCAGCTGCAGCAAGCCCAGCCACAGCAGTGGCCACCCTGACCCACCTGAGTTTGTGGCACCAACAGCTGTCCCCAAGGAAAGTCCACAGGGCTCAGGCTGTTCCCAGCTAAATTTCTTTATTTCAGCCTGGGGAGAGGTTCAGCTGGTTTCAAAAACACCAGAGCAGATCTCAGGGCCTGGGACTGCTGTCAAGTCAGGGAAAAATGGAATCACTACAGAAACATCCCTGTACTTTTCTTTGATGAATTTCTTTATTTACACACTCTTCCAGCCAGCCTGGGGAGAGGTTCAGCTGGTTGCAAAAACACCAGAGCAGATCTCAGGGCCTGGGACTGCTGTCAAGTCAGGGAAAAACGGAATCACTACAGAAACATCCCTGTACTTTTCTTTGATTAAGTAGTGAGAAAATATGTTTCCTGCAAAATACTTCTCTATAATAGGATTAATCATACTGGAGAAGCATTAGAGACTTTGTGAGGGTGGAGATGCAGATATTATCAGTGCCCTGTGTCACTTCTTGGAGCTTAAGAAACTCTCCCCATTTATTTCTTTATTCACAGAAGTGAATTCAGTGTGTTAATTGGGAATGGGAAAGAAATTACTTTCATTCACAAACTTCCAATTGATTGGCTGTCTTATTTTGTTAGAAAGATTGAATAAAGCCCTAAACAAATAAACTAATCTACCTAGGCACACAATTATTCATTGTGATTCCTTTTACTGTGCCCCTTTGCATTCATTCTGGCTGTAAGAAAAAAACAGCCCCACTCTTCCCATCTCACTGCACACGAGATGTTTTCAAAGACCCTCGTTGGCCATTCTTCATAAAAGTCTAGATTAATTTATTTGCTTATATTAAAACTACACAAAAATACTGATTTGCTTAAAATTAGTTGTCTCCAAGAGAGTTGGGAAAACATTACTTAGTCCTGTTTCCCAGGTGAATAGTTCTGTAGCTGATCTTTTGTAGTTGAGGTTTCTCACCACCAAAAAAAAAAAAAAAAAAAAAAAAAAAAAAAAAAAAAAAAAAAACCACCAATCCAAAAGGCAGAGATATCAAAACAGAATTGTGCTTTGTTTTAAAGAAAATTGTGGTGGTCTGGACTATTCTTGACACCTTACCAGGCAAAGCCAGGCTTCTCAGCAGCATCAGGCATCAGACACCTACAGACTTCTCACAATTCCTATCATTTAATGTCCCCTGGGGAAATGGGCAGAGTCAAATATGTTCAGAAAATTTTCTCTCTCTCTCATTTTATTTTTTTTTTTAATAGAACTTACCTGATTGTTATATTTACCAGAAAATGTAAACTTTTAGAAAAAGACTTCTGAAGTCTTTTGAGAAAATCAGTTTTGGTTTTGCAGCTTTTACAGACGTAAAATGAAGCTGACATGAACTGCCCAAGTAAGCAGCAGGGTGACTGACAATAAACCTCGCAAACATAATTTCACCAACTAAATGAGATTTTTTGGAACATTTCTGAACTGTAAATAATATAAAGGTTGGTGCTCAAAGATTAGAGTAAGTTAGAAGATAATTTATTTTCTGTGTGTTTTGCAAAATACAGAAATCCAATTTCCAGCTACTTTTTCCATTACCTGAAATAAGTATTGGGGTCTGATCACACATTTAATAAGAATATGCATAACTTTCTGGAAATTTCATCAGGGGAAAAGAGGATATGGACAGTATAGACAAACAATCCAAAGAAATGAAGCACATTGGCTTTGAGAAAAAAATGTTTTCCATATTATGATAAAAGCCCTTTTAGAGTGCTAAGGGAAAATCATCTTCTGCAGTTTCTTGGACATTTTTCTTTGCTCTGAATTGACAGATTTACTTGGCATTTTGGTAAAATTTATTTCAGCAGCACTGTTCACTTACCTAAATGTTTTAAAACATATATTTGATTAATAAGCTCACTTACTGAAACACAGACTTTCAAGAAATCCAAAAGATTATTTCCCAGAAGTCAGTGTTGGTTGTTAAGAAAACCACTGACATGTTTAGTGAGAGCACACACTTAACATGTCCTGTACAATATTGCAGAAGTGGGAAAATCCACTTGAGGCTGTGCCAGAATTCTGCTTTAGGTGAGGACAGAGCTCCCCAGCAGAGGGGACAGCCCTGATTCCATAATTTGCTTTCCATTTTTGTCCTCCTTCACAGGCTACATCCCCTTGGATGACACTGTCAGGCCTTGCTGTGACCCACATTAGTGGGTTTTAAAAGAAAACACAGCAAATCCCTGATGATGTTTAGAGCAAAATCCTGCAGGAATGGCTGCAGCGCAAAGGAGCAAATGTCACAAGAGTGCCATGGCAGGACAAGGGACTCTCAAACCACTGCAGGGTTTGTCTTGGGGTGTGTGGAGCTCCAAATCTCAGTAATAACTGACAAAAACCCATACATACATACATATAAAAATATACATATGAAAATATTTTTGCTTGCTTCCACTTTCCAAATGCTTTGCAGTGAAAAGCTGAATCCATTTTAAATCTTTGTAAAATGGAAAGATGCCCCCAAGCCCAGTGAGCAGAAAGTCTCTTTGCTCTTTTAAACTAGTGACAAAAGTTGCAATGGCACACAGGGAAATAGCTCAGCACTCAGAGCATTTGCTTTGGCTGAATGATTCCACTCTGCCTCAGTTAAAATTGCCGTTTGTTAATATAGCACATAATTTGATTTAAAAGTGAGACCAATTCAGAGATTTCATGTCTTGCTATCTGTGTGCATTTTCTTCACATTGTGACTGAACACCTTATAACTCCTTGGAAATGTACACTACAGTGAAATATAATATTTAGTCAGTTTATTACCATTGCTAAATGCACTGTTACAGAATAAATCTCTAAAAGCATGTCAGGACCTACCTAAGCTTTGTGAATGATTGAACGTTAATGCTTGTGCTGGCCCAGGAAAAATCTCATTTCCCAATATTATGACAGCTATACAATGTGTAAATGCTGAAGTCACTGATTACATTCAAGTCAAATATTTATTTACCCGCTGACAAAGTGTTAGTCCTGGCAAGATAACAAAACCTGATGCTAATTAAGGGAACAATTTTTTCTGATGGCATCCAACACTAATGCAGTATGTTTAGAACAACAAAAAAAACAAAAACCAAAACAAAATACACAGGCATTTCAAAGATATTTTTTCCCCCTGAAGATTGAATAATTTTATTTCATGCACCTAAAATTTCATGGCACTATTAAGAACATTCTCCCCCTTACATACATCTGACTTTTCTTTACCACTGTTACAAAAGGTGGTGGCAACAAGGTACCACGGAATGGAAATATCCAAGCAAGAGATATTATTGCATTATATTTCTACTTCAGCCACAGGAAAACATCACTCACCTCCCCTGAAGATGTGAAGATCCTGGCATGGAGCTAACAGGAAAATACAAACCAGGCCAGAAAGTTTCTGCAAAAGCAGCAATTCAGGATGAAATAATGGGAGTTCTGCAGGGAAGGCAGCTGAAAATCAGAATTTGTCATCATGAGAAACTGAAAGACAAGATATATATATATATACACACACACACACACATATACATGTATCACAACTGTGAACTTGGTACTGGATCCAACTCATAGGCAATCCAGTATTTTTCCTCTTCTTTCTTCTATCCCCCTCATTTTTAAATAATAATTGATGATTTTTCTTACTGTTTTCTTTTTTTTTTTTCCTTTTGATTCTTCACAAGGAATTTTCAAACCTACAGTCTTTCTCAAATGTTACCTCAAAAATCAAGAAAAAATATATAGTAAAAATTGGCTTTTCTACATTGATATCAATCTTGGAAATGGAATTGAAGTTCCTGGCAAGTCTGATTTCCTGAACTGAAACAGTTCTTGAATCTTTTTTCAACAGGCACTAAAGGTTTTCTTTCTTCCTTTAAAGTTGAAATTCACCTGTAAGAAAGGGGCAGGTAGAGAAAGCATTGAGAAACATGCCCAATTGCCTAAAAGCAAGAACAAAAGTATGTGGGGGAAATCAAGTTAGAAAAACAGACAGGAAGGTATAAAAAGTAAATAAATCCAGTTTAAAACCAAAAAAAAACCCAACAAAACAAACAACAACCAAACAAAACCCAACAGGGAATGTATGAAGTAAAGAAAACCATAATTCGGAGGGAGGTTAGGGCATGGAAGAATGAATACTGAGATACACCCACTATTTACAAGGGGATATTCCGGGGCTCCCTTTGTCACTCAGTTTCATTAAGGAATGAATCCACGCCCTGTGGTTTGAGTTTCCAGCACACCTCGTGGTGTGAGGTGCTGCTCAGCTGTTTGTGTGACATTTTCACTCCCAAACATTCATCTTCTTTCTCTGAACCAGACTGATTAAAGTTTCAGCAGGGAAGACAAGGCAGGGAGGTTTATTTGTGGCTCACATATGGCTCCTGTCGTTGTCACACACGCCATTGGAACACCAGGAAAGGGCAACTTGTCTAGACCCCACTGAATCACTTGGAGTCCTACATATGGTTTCTATTAATCTTCAGCTTCCTCAAAAACCTGCTCTTTTTTCCAATCTGCAAAACCCTGTCCTCCTCCTAAGCCTCGCCTCAAAACTAATTTTTGAAATTAGAGTCGGATTCTGCAAACATTTGCCCACATATGCACAGAAAACTTCAGGCTACGTCTTCCTAACGACTTCAACATGACTGAAATAATTAGAGCTCAAAGCATGTGAGAGCTGCCTTGATCCAGGGTAGAAAGTCACTGCCTTCCACGTCACAGTGAGGACTCTGATCTGAGCCACGGAAACAGAAATTCAAAGCACCCTCCATGTCTGACATTCACCTGAGGGAGGAGAGCCTCAGGCAAAGCACACAGAGGGAAATCAGCCAGAAAGGGAGACAGGGCATGTGAGCAGAGGCTTGCCTGCCCCCTAAAATACCAGTTACAAAAGACTAAACATTTTTTGTTTTAGGAGAAGGTCTCAGATACTGGGGTTTAACAGCCTGAACAAGTGCCCCCACAACCAGACACAGAGACTTGGAGCTGATCTCTTCTGCCTGGTGATTATCTGAACAAAACCATCCCCACAGAGGGCACCTGGCTGGTCTCCTGGCCATGTAAAACAAACTCCCAGTGAAGGATTAACACCAGCCCTTGGAGCTTTGCTGTGCTGGGAGGGCACTCAGTGCAGGTGTGGGACAAACACAGCTCTGAGCTCTCTGTGTGCCCGTTTAAAGCACAGGGGACAACAGGGACAGCCCAAACATCACCAGGACACACTCAAGGCAGATTTTAGAGCTGTGAGACATTAACTGCACAGGGTGGGCAGCTGCTGGGGCAGGGATTTCACCCTGAGCCTGTCACAGTTTGTGAGCACAGTGGGATTGACACTGCACATCACTGCAGACGCCAGGAAAAGCAGGTGCTGTGGATAAAGAAAATGCAACGTTGGGCCCGCTCTGCTGCTATAAAAATCACAGCAGTTTCTCAGAGAAACATCAAAGGCAGGATTTTTCATGTGAGATGGATATGACTCCATTCTTCCCCACTTCTGCACATCAAAATATAATTACAGGATGAACTGGACCACGTTTGCTGGTGATGTAATTCCACTGAAGTTACTTCTGGGAGACAATCTAATCCACTAACACAAGTCTGCAGCATGTTGGTACCTTATAATTAAACAAACTGGATTTCCCTTCATCTCATCTGTACTGCTTGAAAAAATACATTGTTTTAAAGAGAAAATTAAATTAATGCTTTTCTGGGTGGACTGTGAGGGTGGGGAGGCAGCAGAACAGGCTGCCCAGACAAGCTGTGGATGCTGCACCCCTGGAAATGTCCAGAACCAGGTTGGATGGGGTTTGGATTAATGGAAAGTGTCCCTGTCTGTGGCAGGGCGTGGGACAAAGTGATTTTTAGGATCCCTTCCAACCCAAACCATTCTATGATTCTATGACCAGTAATGATTAGGGATGTCATGAAAAAGAATTCAAATTATTGACCTTGGGTAGAATTATATTGGCATTTTCTTAAACAAAAAGCTGCCTTTTAATATCACAGAATAAATTTTAGCAAAATATTTATGTCCTAGGCCTGGTTTCAAAGATTAACATGGCTGAAGGTGGAACATGGATGTTCATTTATTGTCTTTCCTGGAGGGATGGAGAGATGACCCTGCCCAGACTCTGCCAGCACAGCACAGGGCAGGAGAGCAAGCAGTTGTGTTCCACCAAATAGAAAACCAACATCTGGACTCTTCCAGCTGTTTTTAATTCTGTTTAAGGTAAAAAATCCACATGATCTAACAAGCATGTCTCCACTGAGACTGAGCAGGTAGAGCCAGAGCTTCAACACCTCTTTCAACTGACTCTGCTCACATCTCCTCTGTGCACATTCCTAATTCCATTCACTACACTTGTCCTTGCATATGTTTTTGCATTATTCAGTAGCAAATTCAGTCCTCAGGCATAAACAAACAAATCACATATGTTTCATTAGCTACAGCAAGGTCTAATTGCAGTAAGCAGAAACACACAGGAAATTCAGAAATGTTCAGAATTGTTACTATAGCCACCACAAAGCACAAATACTTAATACAAACTTTATCATTTAAATAATTTAATAGAGAGAAACCTAATGAAAATGAAAGGACACCCAGAAAGGAATATATTTTAAGGCATTAACATCCCATGGAAAAAATATATTCCGGTGTAAAGTGGCCAAACACAATTATAACTTCAGGTTCTCAATGGGAGAATGGCTTTCAGAGCCTTCTCCCATGCATTAGAAGCAGCTGAGATTTTCACTAATGAAGGAACAAATAAAAACCACAGAACAGAAAATTCAATTCCACAGAATTCCAGGCTTTACAGAAGAGGAGGGGATCACCACAAAATTAACAGTGCCAGATTGCTTTTCTGTTCCCATTGTTCTAGATGGTCCTTCCAACCTAGAGTTAGCTTTTAAAAATTCTTGTGCACCCTCAGCTTCTCACATTTCTTTCCTGCTGCTTAATTTGTCTCAGTTTGGCTTACAGGTTCTGATACCGAGCTATCAACAACCTTAGAAGATTTATAAGCATTTAATGAACTCTCAGGAGAGTACAGAGAAATAAATAAAAATATATTCTGTACTAAAACTGCATATCCAGAAATATCATTGAATATGGGAATTTCAAAGAATATCCTAAAATACTACTTTTTGCATTCTGAAAGTTTAGCTTGCTAAGTTAAGACATTAACCAGCAAGAACAAAATCCACAACCAGCTTGCAAGAAAAAAAAAGTTACTCCTATTCTATCAAAAAGAGACAAGTACAGCCACCAAATATTTATGTTTGACAGTCCTTGTAAGAGAATGTGAGAAAAGTGGCCCAATTCTAGCCTGGAGAACTTTTTTAAAAAAGAAAAGAAGTTTTACTACCATACAATCTCTAGCGTTAACAATGGGTAGATTCATCTCCTGAAAAATCAGAAAAAAGAAACCTCAGTTTGTCTAGAAAATTACGTAAATTGTATTTCTACATCTGCTTACATGTACATAAATATAGATAGAGGGATCAAACAAATGCCTGCATTGAAACAGGGGACAATGCTAAAATCCAGAAGTGAGCCATCAGAATTTATCACTTACTCCAGTTAATAACAGCAAGGTCTGGAGCATATTTTGTATCTATTTTAAGAACAGACAAACATTCAGTCAAACATCAGCAGTGCTCACAGATGTAACAAGAGAACATTTTTTTCCCTGTTTTGTTGGGAATGAGGAACACCAAACTGCTGGAGTTCCCACCTCCCTGTGCCTCAACTTTGTATCATTGCAAAACAAATCCTGAACAGAATTTCATAGGAGAGATGAACATTAGTCCAATTCACCATTTCTCATTGTGAAGAGTAAAAAGGTAAATTCAGATGAAGACAAATGGGAGCCAAGCACTTCAGATATCTTCTTATAATTAAGAAAGTGTCAGAACCTCTGTCCTAAATTTGTTCTGTCAAAAGTAATAGAATAGATCATTGTTTCCAAGTCTAAGACACATTAGAATTTTTATTAGGAACTCCTAACAAATGAGAAATACAAGAGCAAAGCTGTTATTTGAATGTCACTGATTCTTCAGGTTTAGTACATCTAATTTCCTCTTTCTCCTCTGTTGGAGCTGTCTGCAGCATTCCACAGCACACAGGCACAAACACAGAGGAGCCACTGGTTTGCAACTGAAATGGGATTTCATAAATCAAGGGAATACAACATTGCATGTTAGTGGAAAGCTGGCTGTTCACTATTTTCAAACAATATTTTAAAGCACACTTTAATTCAAACAGAAAATTATTTTATCAGCAGCGTTAGCGCCAGTTATTCTTTTATATGTTATTGCTGTCTTTTCATATCTGATGTATAAAAATATATCATCTTCCGTTCTTCTTTCAACAACATCCTCTCTACATGCATTAAAGATATCATCCAACGACTCTGGTTTCTAAAAAATCTTACCCTTATTTGATTGTGCAGCTTGGCTGTTAATTATTTTTTCACTCGGTGTTGATTTCCTCCCTGCAAAGATTCCAGTTGTATTTTTAGTGTCTTAGATAATTGTTCACTAATGCCTTATTAAAGCTGAACACCTGTAGCCTCAGCTATCTTATAAATGAGTTAACAAGGAAAAAACACTCCCCCAGGGAAGCTTGTGTAATATATCTGAACCAGGACAATTAAACCATTATGTACCTCCTCAAAGTTTGCTCTTCTTTGGTTCCAGTATTTCAAGCTGCTATTCCTGCTTTTTGGCAGTGAGGGGAGAATCAGATTCAGCCCACAAAGAATGAACACAGCAAAATGACTTTGTCTGTAGGAAGTCCCTGCAAAAGCTCATGACTTTGAATATGTTAGTCCTCAACAGAGATGATGAAAATGTCTTTTTCAGAAGCCTGGCATCCTGCTCTGCAAACAGACCAGCTGAGAAGCACAGCATTGTTTGCTCACAGTTGTTCACTCTTTAGGACACGGGTGCAGGCAGCAGCAAGAGGTTTCTTTGCTGCCTCTGCAAAGCAGGGACATTGCCAGGCTCCAGGGCTGGCAGCAGCAGCCAGGGGGATGCTGGTACCAGGCACTTTTGGGGTTAGCTCAGGTGTGCAGCTGAGCCTAAAGCCAGCCCAGCCCTACCTGTCCCTGTGGAATTCTGCTCCACCAGAGCAGCAGAGCCCAGCAGGATGAGCAGGGGGTCCCACCTCAGGGCACAGCAGCTGTGAGCAGGGATTCCCCAGCTCAGAACCCCACGCTGACCCAGCCTCAGGGCAGGCAGAGCTCCTTCCTGGGGCTGGCACCAACCCTGCTCCCTGCGGGCAGGGCACAGCACAGACCTGGCTCTGGGACACCCTGCTGGCACTGCCAGCACCTGCACTGCTCCAGCAGCCTGCCCTCGACTGAAACAAACCCCCAGAATAAACAAGATATCCAGGAATATGTGTGGACAGAAGCCAAAGAGCAAGGACAATTCTCCAGCACCCTGGAATCTACTGCTTTAATTTGGCTATACAGCTATATAAAACTAGCAATTTATCTTGTCGCTTCCAGAACAGCCTTTTATAAAGCAAATCAAATATTCTCACAAGTGCCATTCCAGTATCATTTCTGAATGGGAAGCTTGGGTCTTTTTTAGTATAATTTGATAGTGTGTGATGTAATTGGCCCCTGGCTGATATCTTCATTTATTTCATGCATTTTCAGGTTCACATCAATACTGAAATCTGGCACAACCTTTGTGACTTGAGGAAAAGAGCTTGTAACACAAACCTGGAGGAGGAAAAAGTGAATTATCAAAAGTAGTGTGCCCTGAGCAAAAATTCCCACTAATTTCTGGTGTCTCCTTCCACACTCCATGCTGCTGGATGCACCTTCTGTGCTGTAACTCTATTTAAGTCTGACAGAGGAAAGATCTCTGAGTTAGCACCTATGCACTACATCTGTAGGACATGATTCCCAATAAAAATAAAAAATTCACCGGATGAGCACTAAAGTAATTAAAGCCTATCAGATGGATCCTCATTGCACTGTTGGTGGGATATACCCAGACAAAACTCTATTGAATTCCCATTACCTGAACTGAAAGCACAACAATGCAGATCCACTGCCTCTTCTGTGAATGGTTCTCTGAGCTTCTTCACAACTGATCATAAAATAGATGTACTGGGATGTCCCAAACCAATTCTTTGTTTATTTACAGGTATGAAAATACAGCCCCCAGTCCCAATCTGCCAGATTTTATAGAGTATCACAAACCCCAGAATATATGCCCAGTTTAAACATGTAAAATAAAGATGACTCGACTCAAATGATGGCCCAAGGGCCTGCGTGTTGTAAAGCTGACATGTTTGAATTATAGGAAAACCAAAGTGTCCAGAGCTAATTAAATCCATTCATCTTGGATTTTAAATTTCATACAGATCTGTAATGAAAATTTATTTCAATTTCTTCCTGTTACTTATTCCAAATCTCTCTATAGCTCTGATAAATGACCAGGTGTTTAGCAAATCCTGGATCTGGTAACTGGGAAGGGCTTTGTGGTGCTGGGAGCTGTTTTTTAAGAAGAATAACCATGATTCTCCAACAGTGATAATGTATTAATCTGACAAAAAGCAGCCCGGTGAAGTTCTCCTGGTGAATGAGGTGTATTAGAGCACCCAGGGCCTCCCCTACCCCTGGTTTGGGTTGTGAGGGACTCACTGGACACAGCTCTGCCCAAGAGGATGAGGAGGACTGAACTTCTGCAATCAATTTGTTCTGCAGCACTCTGGCCACGAGGCTGAAGGACCCTGAGGGACACAGAATTCACAGAATCACTGGGTTGGAAGAGACCTTCAAGATCATTGAGTCCAACCCAGCCCCAACACTCAACTAAACCCTGGCACCCAGTGCCACATCCAGGCTTTGTTAAACACACCCAGGGATGGGGACTGCACCCCCTCCCTGGGCAGCCATTCCAGAACTTTATCACTCTTTCTGTGAAAAACTTTTTCCTGATATCCAACCTGTATTTCCCTTGGTGCAGCTGGAGGCTGTGTGCTCTGGTTCTGTCAGTTCCTGGAGAAAGAGCCCAGCCCCCCTGAGCACAGGCACCTTTCAGGAGCTGTGCAGAGTGAGGAGGGCACCCCTGAGTCTCCTTTTCTCCAGGTGAGCACCCCCAGAACCAGAGCAGCTGTGGGACGCCAGGGTGGAACCCAGGACACAAACACCTGACATTCCTGAGTGAGCAGAGTGCTCACATCACCCCATCAGCCTTGACCTAGCCCTGCTCCAGCAGCCCCAGAGCCTGGGGAGCCCTCTCCCCATCCATCCATCCATCCATCCATCCATCCATCCATCCATCCATCCATCCATCCATCCATCCCTCCCTCTACTGGCATTACAAACCTGGAATTATGGGGCTTCCCCACTGCAGAGCTGGAAGCCTGGAAGTTCTGGGCTGGGTTCCCAGGTCCTGCATGGCACAACAGCCGTCAGGCACAGATCCTGAGAGCCTTGCATCTGCTCAGGGAAACTGATATTTGGGTAGAAAGAGAGAAACTGAAACACACACCAAAAAAACCCAATTTTACAGAGCAGCTGGGGTATGGAGAGAGCACACATTTGGAAGTATTGCATTTTATTTCCTGAGATTGGGGAATAAGGGTAGTTTTGCTTTTAGTTTGAGCTTCATTTAATCCCTCATTCAAAGAAACAGAAACATCAGAATGCTTTAGGTTGCTCTCTGAGCAAAATATCCCCTTTTCTTAAAATACCCAAAACACAGCTCACGAGATGAAAAAAATGGTGACAGCTCTGATAAAGAATAGATGAGACAAAGTGGAAACAACAGACACCAGTTCAGGGAAAAGCTCCCAAAACAATTATGAGGTGAGATCTGTGCTCCCCACAGTCACAGAAGAGCTAAGCAGACCAGGAGCCACCAGTGCTACCTAAGCAGCACAGCAATGCACATCTCTGCCTGGATCCCACGACCCGCAGATATTCCTCACCAATTTGTCCAGGCTTCAGTCACTGCCTGCACCTGGGTGCAGATCACAAACTCTGCAGGACTTTCAGAGATTCATCTGCCTCAGGACTGGTGGCAGTTTCTTCCCTGAGCTGCTCCTTCTACTCCAGGAATGATTCCATTTGCGTCCTGTCCATCTCCCACCACATTTATTTGGTGTCTGTAGCCTCCTTTCTATGGAAAGAAAGGCACCAAACAGAAGCAGGTAGGCACATTTAAGCAAAAATGCACAATTTCCCAAGGCCAATCTCTATTATTTACATGTTTGTGTTCATCATGATTAAGTCTTAATCAGTATTTGGGACTACAGCCTTAATCATATTTTCCCCCATTATATAAATGATGAATGACAAATAGTCACAGGACTCAAAAGTAGATCAAATCTGCTGGATGATGAGAGGTGGAGATTACCTTTTGTGGTGACAAATGAGATTTCCAGTTGGGACTCTGACTTGGTTATTACCAGCTAGTTAATTAGTGAAATTCCAGGCAAATTACTCTAACCCAAAGGTCAGAAAAGTGGTTACCACTGGTGTACTTTGTGCTGCAGAGCATTCTAAATAGTTACATGGCTCTGTACACGTGCATGGCTTTTATTGGTAATTTATTCATGATTTTGCATTAATCACTGACATCCTGACACCTAATTAGCAACACTCACAGGTAACGTGGGGTGAGAACTACCATATGTATTTTAATAATCAAAGTTGAGACAGCAAGCTAAAATCAGGCCTTCAAGATGAAGAGTGACAGTCAGTATTTAATTAGTCTCATCTGTACATACTCCTTTCCTTTTCACTACACACAGCTCAGGCTCACTCAAAGTCAAACAGAAATTAAAGCAAAAAAAGCTTTCAAAGATACTTTATAGAAATGCTACAAAATTCCATTAATATATGAATACTGTAATTTATCATCTATCTCTGGCTTGGAAAATGCTATGGAATTCTGTCACCAGCTCTCTGTAGAAATCACTGACATCATTTTTGTCAAAGCATTGCTGCCATCCACATGCAAAGCCACAATCTGAGGATTTGGGAGCGAGTTTTGAAAGATTTCTAAGTTTCAGGCCCTCTCCTTTCTTCAGATAACACTTCAAGGTAGTACTTACCTAATTAGAAGTTAATTTCACACTAAACCATTTTTTTTCTTGCCTAAGTAATGACTAATCTGTCAAGGAGATTTACCTGGAGAAACATATTTCCTATCTTCTCGTTGTGTGCTGCTTTCCTTTTGTGTTATTTTATTGTGACATGAATTTCTTCTTTTAACCTGGAAAAAAAATAATAATTCTACTTGAACCTAAAAATAATTCAACTTGAACCAAATTTTTTTTTTTTTTCAAATATCACTTTCTCCATTTTTTGTTTTCAAGGTTCAGGTCATTTTGGACTATTTGTTTTTATTTTGCTTCAGCCAAGCATCCTGAGTTATTCACAGAGTTCCAGTGTTCTGTAACTTCCACACAAGGCTTTGTTTCCCCAGCAGAGAGATTTAAGCTCTTTAAAGAGTGCCAGGAGTTTTCCACCTGGAGGCTTCATTCAAATGGAGTCAGTTGGGATCTTCCAAACCCTCATCACAGACTTCATCTACTGCTGCATCCAGAACATAACAAATGTAAACTGAATTCCTGACTGGGGCATTTCATGACAAAACAAATGCTGATTCCAGACAGACAGGCCCTAATTTTTGATAGTGAATTTAACAGGGATTTGCTCTTTTTTTTTGGATCACTCACAACAGCCTTGTTTCTTAGCAACAGCACGTGGTGGAAGACTGACACAGAAGAAATAACAATCACTTCATTCAGTAGGACAATGAAAAGCAAAAGGAAGCAGCAAAGCCAGATTTTGTTTGAGGGTTTTTCATCCACATCCTCCAAGGCTTCTCCACAAGAAGCATGGAAGATGGGAGAAGTTGTGCTGCCCTGGAATTGAATTTGTTGTTTTCTTATTTATGGCAGCAACTATTCCAAAAGAATTTCATGACAGCACTTAACTTATAATCACAATACATAATCTCCAAAGAATGAAAGAAAAAACCCATAATGATAAGAAAATAAGCAATATCATGACTTGAGACGATCGTGACTAAATGAATTCCAAATGTAAAGGGCTTGGAAAAAAGCATTTGTCGGTTGTGCAAAATGAATCATAACAGATATTTAAAACAAGGTAAATTCCAAATTGTACCACTTTTTGTCATTTTGAGCATTTCTGCCACCTGCTTTAGTGAGTTCCCACCATGGAAAGCACCCTCACATCTCCTTTTTTCTGATGGCATTTATCCTCCTTTCTCTCAGCAGCTCATGCCAGACTCCAGTGGTGCAGAATGATTGGGAATTTTTTCTCCTCCTGTGAACAAGTGAAGCATCCATCTTAAACAGAAGAGATCTCCCACTCCCCAACGAGCTGGAACAGAAAGGCAGAAATTCCACATGTTCTGGTCAAGACATTTGGCTGCAGATGAAGGTGAACATGCAAATGGCTGGAAATTACTTTGTGGATCTACATTTACACAATATTGAGCAAACTAAAGCCACAAAATCGATTTTCTCCCATGAACAACCCAAAATACACAAGTTATTGTTATTTTTGCTTCAGCAAACAAAGGTGCTCTCCGACAGCACTTTCAAATGGCAGCACTGCCTAATTGTGCTGATAACATGGGAAGATTGCAAGTTGTGGTTTTGGAAGATCTGATGGATATTTCAAGAGCCAGAGTCTCCATCCAGCCTGAAATCCCATCACTGCAGAAGATGGTGGCATTCCATACACAGTAAATTACACAAATCTATGGATGTTGATACATGTCATGTATCTAAATATCTAAATATGCATATCTAAATATGCAATATATTCCTATATAAAGGCATTTGAGGGAAAATTTTAAATATTAGATTGGTGGTTTACTATTAGGGGACTTAAAATATTCTGAAAAAATAGGAAATACACAAACACTTGTATTAGAGAGCTCAAATTATAAAACCAAATAGGTGAGAGAAACAAAGGCTGGAAGAATAAAAAAATCCTACAGGATGCAGCAAAGGCCACTCAAAACACTTTTAACACCTCTTGAAGCATCTGAGGCTATTTAGTCCACTCATTTATTTATGATTCCTCTTCTATTGTCAGTATTAAATGAGAAACCTGCCATGACCTTTGCCTATGAAAAAGTCATCAATCAAAGCTCACAAAAAAACCCACGCTGCAGAAGCAATAATGAAGTTTTTCTGAGGGTTCACAGGTTCTGCTTTGTAAAGAGCCCTGAATATTAATTCAGAAACCTTATTCTACAGCTTATCACCTGTGATGTTTCAGTTAACCAAAGCAACAGCTGATTATTCAAAGGAATAAAGCTGCAGCTCTTATTCCTCTCTGCTGCCCACCTGACCTACTCGCTACTCTCACTACAACAGCTACCTTGAAAGTGTAGATTATATTTAAAGTTTATATTTCTGGTGTATAAAATAGAACTCTATTTATCCAACATATTGCTTCATATGAGACAGTTCCAATGATTATTAGAAATATCTAACAGTTCTTCCACTATGCTCAGAAGCAAACTGAATGTGTTATCATCTGCACTGAATTTTATTCAAAAGTGTATGGAATATGTGAACCCTTTCTTGCTTTAGACTTGCAGCATCATTGTGACTTCTGGATGTTTTTATTCCTTCTGAGGTATCTATTTTTTATCTTTTTTAAATAACCTGTATTGTTGGCAGGAGTTACGAATCCCATCTATGGAAGCAAACGCATTCTGCAGCTCAGGTACAGGGGTTCCTTTTGGAGAGAATCCCTTTGTGAGCCTTGGCTGTGTAGACAATACAAGGTGTTGCTTTTTGCTCCTGATTTCAACAGCCAGGAGAGCAAGGGAAGTGTTTGATTGCTGTCCAGCAGCCTGTTTGCTATTTCTGCCTCCCAATCACAAAACACCCCGTGGATCTGCCTTCAGCTGCTGTATGAATGCAAGAATCCAGAAATACCTATTAAAACTTGGCAGCTAAGCATAACACTCTAAAAAGGATCTGATTTCTAAGAGAGCAACTGAGACTCCATAAAAGAATGGATAGAGCACCATAGAAATGGCTCAGAAATTACAGAGAACCAATGTACTGTGCAGGAGAGGAAATGGAAAAATGAACAAAAAAACCATAACAGTGTGAGAACAGTTGGGGAAAAGAGAATCCCCAAGTTTCCTGGGTGAGATGGTGGAGGGAAAGTGTAGGGGGTGCTGATTTCAGAGCTACAGCAAGAATCCCTATTTTTGTATACAGGCTTTTAAGCTGGCAGATAAGTGTTTTGTTTAGCTTACCATGCTTGACTATATTAATCAATTATGAGAGCACAAAGAAAAATCTCTCCTGAACATCAGAGAGGGCAAGTTTACTTTTTTAATTCACTTTTAAAAATATTTAATTAACCAATAAAATTAATGCTACTTTTAGAAACCTCCCTGGCAAAACAATACTTGCACTATTGGAGAGATAAACAATTCCCTCAGCTTCCCATCACTGCCACAGGCACACACACCATCCTCACTGCCATAGCCCCTCCTAGCAATCTTAATTTTATCTGCCACTTTCAGCTGGACAGCCAAGGGGAGGTACAAATTGCAAGATCTTTAGCGTTTTTCCTGTAAAAATCCTACAAAAAAACAGGAATTCAGAGGTCTGATTGTGCTGGTTCTCCCAACAATCAAGTTCTGGCCTCAAAATCCTCCTCTCAGCCGTTCTTGGAAATCTGAATTAAAATAGAATTTCCTTATGTGAGAGATGACAGCTCTGTGATCTGTCCCAAACAGCTCATCTTGATGATCTCTAAATTCCCACAGCAGATTGGCTGTGGCTATTCTGCTTCTTTATCTGGTTCCTGAGAATCACAACAAGATTCCACGAACTGGAAACAGAATCAGGGTTTTTTTGCATAAATACCAGCTCTGGATATCGATCAAATTCTTTTCAACCAGACTGTGAAAAGCCAAATCCAGTGATTAATGTGAGTCTCCACTACAAGCACTCAGAACCCAGGAACAAACTGGCTGGATGAAATCATATGCATTTTATGATATTGCAAATATGAAAAAGAGAATTGATCTGTCGTGGATGCCTTCCCAAAATTTCACATTGAGTTTCAGCAGAATGAGTATTTGAAAACCTTGAGCTATTTGTTATCTTGCAATGAAGAGATTTTTTTTTCTTCTGTTCAGACAATAAGCCACTGAACTGCTCACACCTGTCCACTGAACTCCTGTTTTCTGTTATATGTCTCTAACTCACCAGTTTGGGCTGCATTCATGTGGAAAAAATAATTTTATATACATATATATATGTATAATTTCACAAGGTAAAAGTATTTGTGAGAGAAAACTATACTGCTTTCTTGACTTTCAAGGGTAATTGGCCATGTGTGATGGAAATACTGACATATTTATCACAGGCTGAATCACATTCAGCTCAAAAAGACATTTATCATTAAAAAGAACATGCGGAGTTTTACCAAGAGGGAATAATATATTCTGCTTTTTCTTTCCATCATCTTTAATACGTTTTATATAATCAGCTTCTTGATTATTTGGGTCATTTAAACAGCAAAGCTTGCTTATAAATTCTACAATATAAACAAGGTGCACAGCAGAAGTTGATGATGAACATGAAAAATGTGTAAGAAATGTAGTACTGGAAAATACAACATGCTTCAATGACACCATCAGGATCTGAAATAGAATATTTGTCAAGTAACACCATTATCATCCTTCCATCAGGAGCCTCTCCAAGTCACTTCTAAAAAACTTAGCTAAATTTTATCTTAGGCACCTTTACACGCACACACGTTTGATTACACACAAAAACAAACCACTAATTTTGTATTTTCACATGTATCTTAATTGCTCAATTGTTTTATTGTCTTTTATTTATAATTCTTCCTGCAAAAGACAGAAGCACCACTGCCCATCCTATTGCCAGGCGTGCAGACCCTGTCAGCTCTGCTCACTGCTGCCCAAAACTGTTCTGCCCTCCCCTGTGTCTGCTCAGTGGCTCCGGTTTCCAAGGCAGGGGACAAACAAATCAGCAGCTGAGCCTCTGTCCTGCCCCCCTCCGAGCCACATTTCCCATCTGCTGCTTGCTCTGCCCAGTCAGACCAGAGACAATCAGGGATTTATTTCCCCGTGCTAGGACAGCAGTCAGCACAACACTGCAGTTACAGTCCTGAACCCTCCTTGTCTTCTGTTCCCTCCCTGGGCAGCAGGCTGGACACAACCTAAAAACCACCTTTAATCTGCACTGCAAACCCACCTGCTGTAATGCCCTTGTTTCCTAAAAACCACCTAGTTACAGTCCTGAACCCTCCTTGTCTTCTGTTCCCTCCCTGGGCAGCAGGCTGGACACAACCTAAAAACCACCTTTAATCTGCACTGCAAACCCACCTGCTGTAATGCCCTTGTTTAATAGCAGGCTGGACACAACCTAAAAACCACCTTCAATCTGCACTGCAAACCCACCTGCTGTAATGCCCTTGTTTAATAACAGGCTGGACACAACCTAAAAACCACTTTTAATCTGCACTGCAAACCCACCTCCTGTAATGCCCTTGTTTAATAGCAGACTGGACACAACCTAAAAACCACCTTCAATCTGCACTGCAAACCCACCTGCTGTAATGCCCTTGTTTAATAGCAGGCTGGACACAACCTAAAAACCACCTTTAATCTGCACTGCAAACCCACCTGCTGTAATGCCCTTGTTTAATAACAGGCTGGACACAACCTAAAAACCACCTTTAATCTGCACTGCAAACCCACCTGCTGTAATGCCCTTGTTTAATGAGAGTATGGCAATTTTGGTTAAGAGAATGAAAATAAAATAGAGATTTGCTAAGGCATTCTCGGAGTTTTTCACTGTGGAAACAACCTTCAGATAGAGATGACACCTTTAGCATCAAACTCCTGCAGACACAAACTCCTCCAGCAGGAACTGTCCTGCCAAGGGGAGCAGAGACACTCCCAGAGCTCGTGCCTTGACCTGCTGGGATTTTGGCCATAAAACTTTACAGAGCATCTTAAGAGTGGAATTAACACTCAGCTGTGAGACCACCAAGGGCTTGAACAATCCTAACATAGATACAGTCCAAAGACAGACCCCAAAGGGACTCAGGAATGTAGTGAGCATCAATTCTTTTCATGTTCTCAAAGCAATTATAAGTGAATATTATTCTTTTATGAATTTATATAATGTACTCTAATTTACAATTATAATTTCCAATCACCTTTCTTAACCTTGTTTAAATCCACAGCCAGGATGGTGCTGAAGAGCACAGCTTAAAAAACTGAAGAGAGTTCAAATTTTTCTCTTTAACTTTTCTCACCAGTTCATTTACCTTGAAACAAGAACTGAACTACAGAATTACATCACGTCCTCCACACCAATTGAATTTATTTTATTCTTAAGCCTAAATACTGTACTATAGCATTATTATATTACTATGGTAGTACACACATATGAAAAATACTCCACAGCATCTCAGCTGATACTTGTCATTGCCTTACCCTTAACATAGTGAAGGCTTAGAACTTCAGAAAAAAAATCATTCCACTGAGTTAAACCTTCAATAAAATACTGTTTTTATGCTGTTCTATAAATTATTTTGTACTCTTGCTTAAAATAATAACTATGCCCAGCCAGTTTATGGACACAAAGTAAGATCTTTAAAAAACCCAATGCATTTTATCTACTCTTAGAGTCTCTGCTTGAAATTAATATATCATTTCTGGAAGCTCTGCTCACTAGAACTGGCAGATGCTCCATGGAAAATTGCCATTAACAATTAACACATAATGAAGAATCAACCTGCTGGGGCACCTGGGATAAATTTCATTTTTTCAATGCATTATTATTCCACTTGAGTGAGATAATAGATTATAATTTTAGAGGAAGTGACATATGGAACATTTATGAGACTTTGCAAAAATCATTTGAGGCCCTTAACTTATAACATTTATCATACTCTTGGAGGGGAGGGGAAGGACTTTGACAGGGAGATTTTGGTGGGCCAATTTTCTTCACGGAAGATTGAAAGACTTTCATCTCAAAGCCACTTCAGCTATGAAGTCAAAGCTCAGCTTCCAGCTCAGGCCTGGAAAAACTATTAGATATGAGATGTTCTTATTCCTCAACTTTCTCCTTCCAGTGCAAAACCTTCCTCTTGTAGTAATCTCATAATGCCTTATTGCTGAGAGGGTGTAAACACCTGATTTTGCTATATTACTAAATATATATGTGTGTGTGTGTGTAACGTCCTAAATCTTTTGGAGAGAAAAACTACTGTTCCAAACACCAACCACAATTATTTTGGATAACTTTAGGAAAAAAAAAAAAAAAAAACAAAAAACAAAAAAAAAAAAAACAAAAAAA